>NC_092132.1:60240879-60548465 GCF_043159975.1 Macaca nemestrina | reverse complement strand
CTGACAAGTGGGTGGAAAGGTCAATGTTGGTTGACTTTTTTTTTTCTTCTTCTTCTTTGAGATGGAGTCTCTCTCTGTTGCCCAGGCTGGAGTGCAGTGGCACAATCTCAGCTCATTGCAACTTCTGCCTCAAAGGTTCAAGTGATTCTCCTGCCTTAGCTTCCCAGGAAGCTGGGATTGCAGGCGCCCACCATCACAGCCAGCTATCCTTATTATTATTTTTTTAGTAGAGACAGGGTTTTACCATGTTGGCCAGGTTGATTTCGAACTTCTGACCTCAGGTGATCTGCCTGCCTCAGCCTCCCAAAGTGCTGGGATTACAGGCGTGAGCCACCACGCTCGGCCCTTGGTTGACTATTAACTGCATACCATATTCTATAGCTATTTTATATATGTTGTTTAATTTAATTTTCACAAGGCTCTTGCAGCGTAGATATTCCTGTTCTCATAATGCAGCTCAGGAACCTGAGATGCAGTTTCTTAGTGATTTTTCTCAAGGTCACACAGCTGGTTAACAATGTCACCAATACTCAGACTCATGCCCTCTGTACCTTAAATTCTTTCCACTCAGTCAGCCTTGTTTATTACAAAGTACATGTTTCTCTCATGCCCGTTTTTCCCAGACAACAAATATAGTCCTTCTCTTCTGCAGAGAGACAGATCCAATTCCTTTAACCTTTCCTGAAGTGCTTGGGTCTGAGTCACTTAACACTCTGGTCTTTCCCCTCTGCATGCCCCAATTTGTCAGTGTCTATATCTGTACTGAGAATCCAGGTGGAGAGTGTAGACTAGACTTAGCACCTTTGTTGTTCTGTACATACTTCTATTATGTTAAGTAGACTTGAGTTGACTTGGGGAAGAGTACAGGAGTAAACTTATATAACTTTCAGTTCTTTAAAAACAGCCACTTCTGAAAAGAAATTATGTTCTGCTGTTAAACCATGTGTCCCACTTCATGTACTTTTGCCATTAGTTTTTGTACTGTAAGTGCTGACTTTGTGTCTATCGCAGTTAAATTCTCTTTTGTTAGATATAGCCAATTGTTCCAGGCTATTGAGATCTCCTATCATCCAATTTATTTGGTTTTCTCCCAGATACATATCATCAGTCCATCAGCATCCACATCTGAAGAGTTAACATAGAAGTGTTGAGCAAGGCTTCCTTTTTCTCTGATATCATTTGGATAAAGGAGAATTAAGTTGTATGTGTTAAAATTGATTATTTTCTGATTTAGTGTAGTGAGAAGAGTGCTCAAATATAGCCTGGAGCACTTTCCTTGTTTTTGTCCTTTGAAAACTAGCATATCTTCTTTTCAGCCATTTATAGCCTCATTTTCTGAACTCTAAGATGAGGGTCAGAACTAGATCACTTCTAAGGTCCTAGTCATCCCCAGTACCACAGGGCTCTCCACTGTATGCTATTCAGAGATTTTTAAAGCTATACTGAAAAAAACATCATAATTTCTCTTATTTTGGTTGATTTAGTTTTAATAAAACATTTTCTTAAAGATGGAAAGCAATAGAATATAACAAATATTGACAGTGGATCATGGGGTAATGTTAACATTAAAGAGCAGAGATGATGTTATCAACAAGAAGCAAATGACACATTCTGTACCTTGTTTGAGGTAAAGGAGACGATTTATAAAACTAAGAAATGCAAATTACATTATCAGATTCATTTGTAAATATATACATTAGAGCGGCAGCTAATGCAGAACATTTGAAAAGTCATATTTTCAATTACTGTTAAAACAAGCTGCCAATGGCTTTTTTTCTCATCAAAGAGTTGCTACTGTCTGTGCAATGATGTTAATTTTCATATTTTCTCTTTTCTTGGATTGTTTTGATTTTCTTATGAGAATGGAAGCTCATGACAAGAATAAATGTCATTTTAACTATTATTTCTGTATTACTGTTATGTTCAATTGTGTTCAGAAGAATTAGAAGCAGAATTTCATTTAAACATGCTATACTGTATACAAGCCACATTAGTGAGAAAGTGCTTATTTATCCTCCTTTTATCTGTTTATACAAATTAAGGCTGTGGTACACTGAAATTGCAAAACAATAACAAAGGAAATGCAAGAACGTGAATGTATAGCTGAGGAAGCCCTTTTATACACATTTTCTCATTCTCACGTAAGCTTAAAAAAAATTACCTTAATTTTATGTGGATAAACTATGTTTTCATAGTCATTATTCATCTGTTCATCAGATAACTCTACAAAATTGGTAGTATATACTATGCTGTATAAATGAGAAACCTGAGTGTCCAAAATGATAAAGGTTTGTTCAAGACGAGATCACAGGACTAGGAAATGAGCTCTGGTTTTCAGCCTTCATGTGTAGTGTTCTTACCACTAGATTACAGCTCCCTGTATTTAGTCACTTGCTACCATCTGAACAACACAGATAGGGAAAGTAGAGATTTTCTGAGTCTCAAACCAAACATCAATACTATTACTGTCCATGAAATCCATGCCAGCAAGTGGCAGAGGAAATACTATACAATAAACACTACATAAGAAAAACAGAGATACCACCTATTTGTGTGATCATAGGGCACTGGTTTTAAGCTTCAAGTAAGTTCTTTTTGTAACATAATAGTTGTATAATTTTCCTGATAGGGATAAAGTTGCATAAATGGGGTAAAAGCACTTAGTTCAATGTAGAGAATATAGTGGCGGTTGGAAAAGGAATAGTTTCTGCTTTCCTGTTCTTTGCATCTCTGAGTCTCATTTTTTTTTTTTTTTTTTTTTTTTTTTTTTTTTTTTTTTTTTTTGGTGGTGGTGTTTGCTCGTTTTTGAGATGGAGTCTCGATCAGTCTCCCAGGCTGGAGTGCAGTGTCGTGATTTTGGCTCACTGCAAGCTCCGCCTTCCGGGTTCACACCATTCTCCTGCCTCAGCCTACTGAGTATCTGGGACTATAGGCGCCCACCACCACACCTGGCTAATCGTTTGTATTTTTAGTAGAGACAGCATTTGACCATGTTAGCCAGGACGGTCTCGATCTCCTGACCTTGTGATCCTCCCACCTCGGCCTCCCAAAGCACTGGGATTACAGGCATGAGCCACCACACCCGGCTTCTGAGTCTGTTTTCTTATCTGTAAAATGCAAGAGGGGGAATCATTTCATTTGTTCATTCATTCATTAATTCATACAAGATATATTTATTATGTATTTAGTCTAGGGACTGTAATAGTGCTTTTCTTAGGAAACTAGCATAGAAAATGGCAAGAGCAGGGTGAAGACAGAGCATAACGTAATGAACAGATTCTTTGTATGAAGTTATTTGTATGAAGGTAGTCTCTGATTTACCTTCCTGCTCTAAACTGCTATGTCTCTATAACTATTCTATTTGAACCACCAAGTGAACTGCTGCCAGACTTTCTTCTTCACATACATCCACTTTATCTCCATTACCAATCACGAAGTGGTGTTCACATGAAATATCCACTGAGGCATAACTTTGATTTGTTTCTTCTTTTAATAGGATTTTCAACTCAGCCAAGCACCCTTCAATAAGGCCCTATTATGTGCTAAGTAAACATGGTATACATAGAAAATAAAAGAGTGAGACTTCAAAAAGCTTACAGTCTTATGCATGAGTTAGATGCACAGATGAATAAAGACAACTGAGAAGTATGCATACACTTCTATAAGAGAATAAATGAGGAAGTTACTGATTCTGCCTAGAGGCAAGGGAGTAAAAAACATCTGGAAAGTTAAAGAAAGAAGACAACACCTGAGCTGACTTTTGAAGGGAAAAAGAGCGGGAAGGGCATCTCATAGTAGCAGCTAGTATAGCCTACTTGGTGGGGAATGGAAAACTGGGACATTATGGTGCCCAGGCTGTGAATATATCCATATATCAGGTTAAGGAGAGCTGACTTTTATTCTGTAGGCAACAAGGAACCACTTAAACATGGTGACTGATTGGAAGTGGGGTGTGAGGAGAGTGAGAGTCACACATATGTCCAAGGTTTTCTAGTTCAGGCTATTGAGGGAATGATCACATGTGCAGAATAGAAGAAATAGGAAACACATGATAAGCAGTGGCAGGCTCAAGTGTAAGGTCGAGGAAAGGGAGCAAAAAGGAATTATTTCAGTCTTGGACATGAATTCATAAAGACAGACAATTCATTAAAATAGCACTTGCAATAAAAATGTCTCCCATTAGAGTCTATTTGTAAATGAAACATAATTAATCATTTGTGAACATTTCATAAATATTGGACCTGGTCCTAATGGTGAATAGCTAATCCATTCTCTAGGGAAAACATTGTAACTTTTAATAAATTGCTGCTTCAAATATGTTATTTACATTACACAGTATCTGTGGCACTCTAAAATAATAATTCTCCCCCAGGATGTGAGTTTTCCAGCATGCCAACTTTCAATTAATGCTCAATAATTGCTAAATGAGAATAATTGTATGATGGTTTTGCTTCTATTTGTAAAGTAGACAGACCTTTCCTCCTTGATGGAAAGCTAACAAAAAATATCAGAGAACAAAGACACTATTTATCAGAGCCGAACAAGAATGGATTTTTATTCACCCAGAGGTGACTCCCTCCTACTTGCAGGGAACTCAGCTCAGTAAGACATGTAGTATATATAGTTTCATCCCATTGATTCTGTAAAAATCAATCATCTGGTACCATTGCCAAATATCACTTTTGGCTATCATACAAATGCCTCTTGTAGCAACCTTCCCATCCCACCCAGATGACCATGAGAATCAAGACTCTCACAAGTCATTTCAAGAGTCTTTAAGATTGTCACAAGATAACCTACAGTTATCACCACCATTTTAAGATCATCACAATTGGTGGTGGTCACCATGAATGTGGGTTATATTACAGTAACTCCAATGATAAAAAAATAACTTTCAGAGCACAGACCAAGTAAAGTGACTGCAGCAAAGTATCTCTGGTGATTCATTCACCACTGGACCTACGTGAGTTTTGTTTTCATCCTTCATGGTGGCTCTAGCACATCATGGGAAAAGGGACGCTGAAATCACCTAAAATGTCCTCCAGAACCTTAAAAGTAGAAATGAAAGTAATGGAGGCTAATTTCAGCTAATGCTAAATAGCAAAAATCAATATGAAGGAAAAATATCCTGGTCATTTTCACTTCATTGACTTGTACTGTTTGCTGAGAAATGTTTACCAATTAGCTATTGATCATTTTATTCATTTTCTGTCTCCTTTTATAACATCAAGGATAATACACATTCCCTTTCAGAAGTTTAATATTTCCATTATCATTATCTCCCTTTGCACTGGCAAAGGTTTCCTTCCATTTCACCTACCCAGCCAGATGGGTCCACTCAAACTACAGTGTGAGGAAGAAAGGGAAATGTTTTCTCCCCCTCCCCATATTAATACATCCTGTCCTTCTGAAACTGACACAAACACGAACACTGACCTGCCTCCCTGGTTTACTTTGAATGTATGTTATTGCTTAGGTCTACATAGCAATTGCAGTCTTTTTCTGCTCAGGATCCTATCTTTCCTGTGCAACCAAATTATTGATGTATGGTTATCAAGATCCACAAGAGAAAATACCAAAAAGAGTGTATATTTCTAAAACTCAGACCTGAATATCCTTACATCTGGGTAATTGAGGGAGAGTTCTCTACTTCAGAAATCTCCACAAATCAGTGTTGAAATGCTTTTGTACTAGAAAAGGTGTCAAACATTCACTTTATTGATGGTTTAAAATTGTGCAAATGCTTGTTTAGTTTGTTTGGTGGAAAAAGTGTTAGACCTACCTCCTAAAATAACCTGGGCATTATCAGTGTTTGAATTTGATCTTTTGTTCCTCGGCTTTTTGGGCTGCATAAAGAAAGATATAAAATTTCCTAAAAGGTGATGTATTTAAGGAACCTGCAACTATTAGAGATACTCTACAAATTTTAGTTATCTTCATCATTATGATTATTCAAAGAAAACATCTATAATAAAGTATTTTAGGAGGTTTTTTTTAAATTTTACTTTAAGTTCTAGGGTACTTGTGCACAACATGCAGGTTTGTAAAAGTCAGGAAACAGCAGGTGCTGGAGAGGATGTAGAGAAATAGGAACACTTTTACACTGTTGGTGGGACTGTAATCTAGTTCAACCATTGTGGAAAACAATGTGGCAATTCCTCAAGGATCTAGACCTAGAAATGCCATTTGTTTGTTTTTTAGACAAGGTCTCACTTCATCGCCCAGGCTGGAGAGCAGTGAGCGTGATCTCAGCTCACTGCAACCTCCGCCTCCCGGATTCAAGTGATCCTCCCACCTCAGTCTCCTGAGTAGCTGGGACTACAGGTGTGTGCCACCATGCCTGTCTAATTCTTTTTTTGTATTTTTGGTAGAGACAGGATTTTGCCATATTGCCCAGGCTGGTCTCAAACTCCCGAGCTTAAGCAATCTGCCCATCTCAACCTCCCAAAGTGCTGGGATTACAGGTGTGAGCCACTGCGTCCAGCTTGAAAAGGTTATTTTTATATGTTTTTAGCTATGATGATGTTGCTAAATCTCACACAGTCAACTAAACAGGTTAATGATTCCTATAACTTCTTTAAAAATAAAAATTTCTAAAAGATTATTTTACTTATAGTATGTTCCTCACATTTTAACACTAAGCAAATATAGACCTTTTATTCAAAATGTTCAAAAATGTGCTGACACAATACCCATTAAAATAGTTCTGCTGCAGGCAATTCTCTCTGCTAGGCTAAAGAATGTCCTATTTGCAGTTTTCTGTTATGTTTTTAATGCATGAATATCCATTAATACCTTCTGTCATATAGAAAGAATAGGGTAGGGATTGAGGGAGAACTTAATGCAGAGAATCCATCTCTAAGCCCTTTGCGGTATATGTTGCTAGGCTTCAGGTTATTTGAAAGACTACATTTCTATTTGTTTGGTTTGAAATAGTTTATGATAAAAATCCAAGGAAGTAAAACCATGCAACCAATTTTAAAAAAAGAAAAGTAGCAAGAGTCAATAATTTGGTGGGAACTGAGGGAGGAGGGCAGGTAGGATCGAGCAAATCAAGCAAAAGTTTAATTATACTAATAAAACTTATGCAGTCACAAAGTATTACATGAGCACAACAAACTTAGCCATGATATTCCTGGTAGTCAAGGTGAAAACAGGAGCAAAATAATCTATGTAACCATGTAGTAAAAGAAAATACTTGAATATGTGTGAGAAGAAACTATGTTTTCCTAACTCTGTTTTCTGATGTAAACTTATTATATAGTACTTCATAGGAAGTCATCTAAACAGCATAGCAAGTACCACCCTGAGTAGCATTTACACAATACATGCATACACACACACACAAACACACACACACAGGTTTTAAAACTGATGCCATTTTTCTTATGAGCTCAATAAAAGCCAAGGATAAACTGTAGTAGAACAAATCACACAAGATTCCTTTCCTTTCTGCTTCTCCCAAGGCAGTTTACTATACTGTGACAAATTTATCATCCTATACAATTCTAGGAGTAGTGTTCCATATACTACTACTAGACCAGGCCTTCAAATTACCACATAGCTGCATACTTGGAGAAGATAGAAAGCAAGAGTGGGCTGACCCCTTGGTTGGCTTATCCACTCAGCTTCTAAGACTAGAAGAAAAAGACCATGCTTGGATGTCTAGAACCTTTTATACAGTGACCACTTGACCTGCTACTTAAGACTCCTCTTTCTTTGAGGTGGGGAGAAGTGGAAAAGGAATAGTAAACCAAGCATGGGATAGAAAGGGGTGAAATTTCACATCATTCTTACAGTTGGCAGGTGCCAATGAAGACAGGCAACTGATTCTTTCTAACTGTTGACTTTACTACACCTTGGAAGCTGTAGCTTGTCATGAAATTGTTGCTTTCTTTTATATATAAAAGCATGGTTGTGTGCTGAAGCTAAGATCTCTTCATCAGCAGGACTCACGTTATGGCCTTTTATGCTATATTCTCCTAGCATCTCACTGTGGGGTACTGAGGTTAGAGCACCAACAACAGCGCTAGTCCCTACTAATCCAGCTTAGCAGGAACGTGTGCATTTCATATTGCTGGGTCATTGGGCAAGGTCTCCCTGCCTGGGATGAAGATGCTTTGCGGGTTTTATCTTGCAAAGGGCAATGCCCTTGCTTGCTTATAAGTTGAAGTATCTTCACTGTCAGTGTTGATTTCATTTGTTTTCATCATTTTGTTGGTATTGTTAATTGTCTTTGTATCCAGTGACCTGTTTCTTGTTTTAGGACAGTCCTTGGTAGGGAATGTAGGGTCTTGAGCGTCCAACCTATGATAAATTTGTAAGTCCGTGGTTTGTTTTACTTTTGAAGTGTTATCTCATTCCCTTTTTGCTCACCATATCACCTTCTTCTTCTCAATCTATCCTTTTATTCAAGATTCCAGGATATGATTGTCCTTCCATATTACTGTATGTAGGGTAGCATGAAAGAAATTGAAATGTGTCTAAAGATTTATCTCTAAATGAATCAAATTAAAGACAAAAATTTTTAATGTTACAGCATTACTCTCTCATCATACTGTTGGGGAAATGTAATTAAAACAAATATTTTCCCAACTCAGAAATCCTCTCCACAAAGCTAATGGAGAAAGAAAAGGCTTGTATTATTGAATAAACATTAAACCAAAATGTGGTGCACATCACAGGCAACCTAAGAGACTGAAGACAGAAAGAAATCTTACCTTTTTATGTAGCTAAACACATGCAACCTATTACATACATATTTTCAATATCATCAATAACTAGGCCTCAAGTAAGAGGATTGACAGCACCATTTGTCATGGATCCTTCATTCTAACTTTTCCTGGTAATTGGGGTGGCCATTTATTTATGTTAGTTAATTGACTTTATGCAAAAGAAAAACAAACTTTTCATATTCTCATGAAAGGAGGTAGTTCTGCAATTTGGAATAAGCCTCCTGTCCCCACTCTGCCTCCCCAGGTCCTTGAGGTAGACATTCCTGGTCATAAAGCTGACAAAATGCCAATCTAGTCTTCAAGTGGATTTATATGTATTTCAAAAAGAAGATGGAGTAATTGCAATTAACAGTTTTTCTAAAGTAAATCCCCCAATCAAAATAAGGGAAGGAAATCTCTTTATTTTCAATAGGGAGAATTAAGCCACCTGTTTTTAATTTGTATTTGTCGTTGGAAGCACAAGGAATAAAAATCAAGGTTCAGAAAAAGGGAGCAACCAGCCAGGAAGTCTAAAACCTAGGGCTGGCGTTCAGATTTCCTGCCTCCAACTCTAAGATCATTCTGTATTTTTCTTCTAATTTTAGGTTTTTAGGGTTTTGTCTCATTTTTTAAAAAAACAATAATACAATTGAGAGTGTCATTTAAGGACCGACTAGTGAAGACTGACGGAAAGTTCCTCTTTTTTCACCCATTCCCTAGCAGTTAGAACCCTGTGCTCCGCCTCCTGGTTGCTCCTCTAAAGCCCCTGAAGCCACATCAGGGCTTCTTCTATAACAGTCTTCACGCAGGCAGAGATGCTTTAGCAACAGACTAACCGTGTATCTTCTAACAATGAAATAAATGGTAATAAACAATTTGACAATGTGTAGAAGAATGTTTGAGCCCACATAAAATGAGGAGAGGAGAGAAGAAATGAATATTAACAGTGCAGATGGACGTGATTAATGAGAAACCAAACAGCCCTTTTTCCTTGGTCATCTAGTCTTACTCTTACAATGTGAATGATTTTTTTAAGACACATAAAATCATTTTACAAAATTGGCAAATTCTATTATCTTTATAAAAATGTATTTTTCCCTGGTCCATTAAAGTTTGAAAATACTTATTATAAATTGTAAGCTAGAAGATTCTAGGTTATAGAAATACTTTAATGTCAGTTATAAGCAAGTTCTGCACAGTAGAAAAGTGGTATATAGGTTTTTTTTAGTGTTGGTTGGTTTTAATTATATTAATTAGAAAATAATCTATAATTTCCTTATAAAACTTACATAAACTGTTTGGTGTCTTTGTGAGAGTAATTCTTATGATGGAATTGTAAGTACTAGAAGTGAAGCTAGATAGGCTTTCTTTTTCCATGTTTAGACAGAAGGCAAAAGGGAACACCGCATAGTCTCACTAGATTAGCAGTTGGCTGTGCATGATGAATTCTTCACACAAAAATTCATTATTTTAGAAATTAATTAACTGTTAAACTTTCTAAATTTTTTTTCTAGTGGAATTATAACATGATTGATCATTTATTTTTATTGGTATTTCTAAACATCACAATACTCAGAGATCTTCTTCCAACTCTGAGAGTTGACATCTATTTTGCTTATGTTTATTGTATGAAAGAATCAAAGGACAAGGGGCTTGTTTGAATTAAGCATATTACATTGCAGCTGAAACTGAGATGCCACATAGTTTATGTGGGGTTTGGGGGTGCTTTTTGTTTTTTACAATTTTTTTTTTTTTTTTTTTTTTTTTTTTTTTTTTTTTGAGACGGAGTCTCGCTCTGTCGCCCAGGCTGGAGTGCAGTGGCCGGATCTCAGCTCACTGCAAGCTCCGCCTCCTGGGTTTACGCCATTCTCCTGCCTCAGCCTCCCGAGTAGCTGGGACTACAGGTGCCCGCCACCTCACCCGGCTAGTTTTTTGTATTTTTTAGTAGAGACGGGGTTTCACCGTGTTAGCCAGGATGGTCTCGATCTCCTGAGCTCGTGATCCGCCCGTCTCGGCCTCCCAAAGTGCTGGGATTACAGGCTTGAGCCACCGCGCCCAGCCTGTTTTTTTACAATTTTAACTTTTGTTTTAGATGTAGGGGGTACATGAGCAGGTCCGTTACCTGGGTATATTGCATGATAATGAGAGTTTGTGTTTTAATATTTATTTGACATTATCTCCTCTTCCCACTCAGTCCTGAAGATTTCAGTGTTCATTAGAAGCACTGGATTGGAAGTCAGGAAACCTGCAACTAAGCTGTGTATCTGCTACTCCCTGCCCAAACTAATTAAGTGATTATAAAAAAAATTTCAACCTCTTTTAAGCCCCATTTTCTCGTAGTAAAATGAAGGAGTTGAATTAAAACACCTCTTACTTGATTTCCATTTCTAACATTCTGGGATTCTGCTGTTTACTTCCCAATCCAGAGACTAAAGTCAGACATATATGCTTTATTGTTAAGTTTACACCTTTTTTCCTTCAAACTTGATGCAGTGTGTTACAGTATTCATGTCTTTTGACTAATTCCATACTTTGGAGTCTATCTAAGGAGATAATTTTAAATATTTTTGAAAACATTTTTTAAAATTATTCCAAGATGTTCTTTGCAGTTTTAGTAGTAATTTATTTATAATAGTGAGTAATGTGATCCAACCAAAATATTAAGCAGTATTGGGTATGATTGTGCCTATTAGATGAAATGTTCACAAAATGTTAATAATGACATAAAAAAATTAGCATTTGATTAGAGGAAAAAACTATTTTAAGTTCTAGGGTACATGTGCAGGACATGTAGGTTTGTTACATAGGTAAATGTGTACCATGGTAGTTTGCTGCACCTATCAACCCATCACCTAGGTATTAAGCCCAGCATGCATTACCTATTTATTCTGATGCTCTCCCTCTCCCCATCCCACAGCCCACAGGCCCGAGTATGTTTTGTTCCCCACTTGTGTCCATGTGTTCCCATTGTTCAGCTCCCACTTATAAGTGAGAACATGTGCTGTTTGGTTTTCTGTTCCTGTTTTAGTCTGCTGAGGATAATGACTTCCAACTCCATCCATGTCCCTGCAAAGGATATGATCTCATTTTTTACGGCAGCATAGTATTCCATGGTATACATACACCACATTTCTTTAGTCTGTCATTAATGGGCTTTTGGTTTGATTCCATGTATTTCCTACTGTGAATGGTGCTGCAATGAACATATGCATGCATGTATCCTTATAATAGAATGACTTCTATTCCTTTGGTTATATACCTAAGTAATGGGATTGCTGGGTCAAATGGTATTTCTGGTTCCAGGTCTTTGAGGAATCGCCACACTGTCTTCCACGATGTTTGAACTAATTTACATTCCCACCAACAGTGTAAAAGAGTTCTTATTTCTCCACAGCCTCACCAGCATCTGTTGTTTCTTGTTTTTTTAATAACTGCCATTCTGACTGGCGTGAAAGGATATCTCATTGTGGTTTTGATTTGCATTTCTCTAATGACCAGTGATGATGAGCTTTTTTCCATGTGTTCGCTGGCAGCATAAATGTCTTCTTTTGAGAAGTGTCTGTTCATGTCCTTTGCCTACTTTTTAATAGGGTTGTTTTTTTTTCTTGTAAATTTGTTTAAGTTTCTTGTAGATTCTAGATATTAGATTTTGTCAGATAGGTAGATTGCAAAAATTTTCTCCCATTCTGTAAGTTGTCTGTTTACTCTGATAATAGTTTCTTTTGCTGTGCAGAAAATCATCAGTTTTATTAGAACCCATTTGTCAATTTTGGCTTTTGCTGTGATTGCTTTTGGTTAAAAAAATTATATAAACATCATGACAAAAACTATTTAACAAATAAAATATATGCAGAGAAAAAATAGAGCAAAATATTAACTGTAATTTTCTTTGTATGGAGGGAATATAGATAAATTTTTCATTTTTTACCCTTTTTTAAAAATTATACTTCAAGTTCTGTGATACATGTGCAGAACGTGCAGGTTGGTTACACAGGTGTACACGTGCCATGGTGGTTTGCTGCATCCATCAACCCGTCATATGCATTAGGTATTTCTCCTAACGCAATCCCTCCCCAGCCCCCCACCCCCAAATAGGCCCTGGTGTGTGATATTCCCCTCCCTGTGTCCATGTGTTCTCATTGTCCAACTCCCACTTATGAGTGAGAACATGCCGTGTTTGGTTTTCTGTTCCTGTGTTAGTTTGCTGAGAATGATGGTTTCCAGCTTCATCCATGTCCCTGCAAAGGACATGAAACCATCTTTTTTTTATGGCTGCATAGTATTCCATTGTGTGTATGTGCCACATTTTCTTTGTCCAGTATCATTGATGGGTATTTGGGTTGGTTCCAAGACTTTGCTATTGTGAACAGTGCTGCAATAAACATACATGTGCATGTGTCTTTATAGTAGAATGATTTATAATCCTTTGGGTATATATCCAGTAATGGGATTGCTGAGTCAAATGGTATTTCTGGTTCTAGATCCTTGAGGAATCACCACACTGTCTTCCACAATGGGTGAACTAATTTACAGTCCCACCAACAGTATAAAAGTGTTTCCATTTCTCCACATCCTCTCCAGCATCTGTTGTTTCCTGACTTTTTAATGATTGCCATTCTAAATGGTGTGAGGTGGTATCTCATTGTGGTTTTGATTTGCATTTCTCTAATGACTAGTGATGGCGAGCTTCGTCTCATACGTCTGTTGGCCACATAAATGTCTTCTTTTGAGAAGTGTCTGTTCATATCCTTTGCCCACTTTTTGATGGGGTTGTTTTATTCTTGTAAATTTGTTTAAGTTATTTGTAGATTCTGGTTATTAGCCTTTTGTCAGATGGATAGATTGCAAAAATTTTCTCCCATTCTGTAGGTTGCCTGTTCCCTCTGTTTCTTTTGCTTGTGCAGAAGCTCTTTAGTTTAGTTAGATCCCCTTTGTTAATTTTGGCTTTTGTTGCCATTGCTTTTGGTGTTTTTGTCTTGAAGTCTTTGCCCATGTCTGTGTCCTGAATGGTGTTGCCTAGTTTTTCTCCTAGGGTTTTTATGGTTTTCGGTCTTATGTTTAAGTCCTTAATCCATCTTGAGTTAATTTTTGTATAGGGTGTAAGGAAGGGGTCCAAAACAGTATGGTACTGGTACCAAAACAGATATATAGACCAATGGAACAGAACAGACATCTACAACCATCTGATCTTTGACAAACCTGCCAAAAACAAGTCATGGGGAAAGGATTTCCTATTTAATAAATGATGTTGAGAAAACTGGCTAGCCATATGCAGATAGTATTTTTCTTATAACTTTAATACATAATGTAATTTTTCTTTAAAGAGAATTTTATAACCAAAAAAAGATGTATTTTAAAATTAGATATTTTCAGTGAAAAATTACAAACTCCATACAAATTACTCATGCAGGCAACAGTGAAGGTTTTGGTGGGGGGCAGGAGGGGGCGTCCTGGTGTTGAGCAAAGCCAGTGAAACACATACAGCACTTAATCTTTAGAACCAGATTGCTTTAGTCTCTGTGGTTATTAGAAAAGTTAATTTTCTAAAAGGGCAACTTCATTAACATTAGTCTCACAGTTCAGCGCAGTCCAGTGACCCTGTGTGGAGGCACAGTTCCTACTAGAGCTAACTGCAGGAAGTGGCCTGTCAGTCAGTCCAGGCCAGGACAGGATGCGGAGTTCAGTGTGCAGAGCGAAGGGCAAGGAGCAGGATATGGGGGCCAGGAGAGCAGCTGAAGTCATCTAATCTTCAAAAACAAGAAAGTCAAAATATCTGAGCCTTTAAGTGGTGCAGTGGAATAAGCAATCAGTAATATGTGCTAAAGGCAGTTCTTCCGACTACAGATTAGTGAGCAGGTAGGAAGACAATGTTGCCTGCCTAATAATAACTGCCCCCTCGTATTTAAAGCTGTAATTCAGCTGCTTTGCTGCTGCTTTTACAGGACATAGTGTGTGTGAGCTAAAAGAGTAATAGAATAAAGTCCAGGTTGTAGCCTTAGTACGCAGAGCATGGGACATGACAGAAAAACAGGAGATACGTGATGCATTCCTAAACTCAGAGAATCTATCAGTGCAGAGCAACGAATGGTAATGAGTCTAAGTTCAGTAAATGTATCAGAATGTACTTTTTAAGAATGTGATACACCAACCAATAGCTGAGTTCGAAAAGGCAACAGAAGATGACCCACAAAATACAGATAATCAAGAGGGAAAAAGCATTTTGAGTTGAATTACTTAGCAATTGTTAAAGGAGTTTAAATCCTATCTTACGAAAACTATCTACAACATCAGTGGCAAAGACACTTACAATACTGTGAGAATTCAGGAAGAATTTAAATAGAATTGTAATGTAATTTTATGATTTGTTGAAGATTATCTTTTTCTCATTTTTTTCTTTACTCTTTGTTACTCCAACTCAATATAGCAAATCTCACGTTTAGAGGATTAAAAAAAAAATTATATGATCTAATTGAAAATATGGACTAGGTGTGGTGGTTCACACCTATAATCCCAGTACTTTGAGAGGCTAAAGCAGGCAGATCACTCGAGCCCAGGAGTTCAAGACCAGCTTGGGCAACATGGTGAAACCTGATCTTTACAAAAAATACGAAAATTAGCTGGGTGTGTTCACATACGCTTGTAATCCCAGCTATTCAGAAGGCTGAGGTGGGAGGATCACTTGAGCCTACTTGCGGTTTGAAGCTCCATGAGCTGTAATCACTCCAGCCAGAGCCACAGAGTGAGACCCTGTCTCAAAAAAGAAAAAGAAAAAAATATATATGAACTAAATTGAGTATAGAAAAGTTGTAATATTTGGCATAAGTAAATATGAAAGAAATAAGTAATATTGGGTATCCATTTTAACTGAAAAAGTAAATGTATTATGTTTTTAAATGTAATGCTAATGAAATAAAAGCAAGAAAGACTAGCTTTACGGGTAGGTGAAGCACATATGGACAGTCAGTTAATAGACAGTCTCACTGGAGAGAGTTGCCATCTGGGGAGCCAGTCAATGCATTATGAGTTTCTTGGTCATACAACAAAGTCCAGAACAAAGCGCCAGTCCTGGAATGTTAATTGAAAAAAGCAGGGCAAGCTAGTCAGCTGATCTCCGTGAGGGATTGTGGGGTACCAGCCATTAGCACTTAAGAGCCAAGACAGCCAAATTTTAGGGATAAACCAAATTGGTGGCAAGAGAGATGAAACGCAAAATAAATACTTCACATACAGTCAGCCCTGAGGGTCTATGTAGGAACAATGGAGACTTGCAAAAGAATTTCTGATCCCAGCATTTGGAGCGGATCACTGGATCTGAAGCCTGGAGGGATGACTTATCTCTTAGCTTCTGTTAACAGAGTTTGCTCAGAGACTGACCAAATTCAGCCTATATTAAAGATTCGCAATGGATCTAGTGGAGATGGAAACATAAATTTGCAGATGCAGTCATTTATTCATCAATTAACTATTAAGAACCCACTGGACATTTTTCCAGGTACTAAGGATATCCCAGTTAATGCTACAAGAAAATCTTTAGCTGAATTAAATTTAAAAGAATTTAATTGAGCAAAAAACGATTTGCAAATTGGGCAGCATCTCAAGCCAGAGTACATTCAGAGATTCCAATGCAGTTACATTGTAGAAGAAGATTCATGGACAGAAAAGGGAAAGTGATGTACAGAAAACAGAAGTGAGGTCCAGAAGTAGCGGATTGGTTACAGCTCCATGTTTGCCTTATTTGAACACGGTTTGAACAGTTGACCACCTTTGATTGATTGGCCAGAACTTGGTGATTGTCACAAGAGTAAGCTACAGTCTGTTTACAATTTCATTTAGGTTATAATTCACTATGTACTAAGAAACCTTTAGGATGAACATAAAATATGTAAAGAGGCAGCTTTAGGCTAAATTTGATTTATCACAAAGTAGACAAAAATCTCTGACCTTACCTTCACGTTTGAGGTAACTAAAGACAAACAAAAGCAAACTAATTATAAATTAGAAGGTAGTAGCTGTTATAGAAAAACATCAAGTTAGAAGATTTTGGAAGTAGGAAGATGACAAGTACTGCAATTTTTGTAGGGTGCTAGTGAAGGCTCAGCTGAGAACATGACATTTGAGCAGCTGTGAAGGAGGTGATGAGCAGGCAAAGTGATGCCTGGGGAAAAGCATTCTAGGTGGAGGGGCTTTGCTAGCAAAGGTCCTAAAGCAGAAGCATTCCCATGTGTTTTAGAAAGCAAGGAGGCCAATGTTTCCAGAGAAAATTCAAACAAAACTTGGGGCCAAGAGGAAATGAGAGGATAATGGCAGAGATGTAAATGGAGGCACCAAATGATGTAAAGTCTCACAGGCCTTTGAAGTACTTTGGGTTTCACTCTGAGTAAAATAAAGAGCCTTTGGAAGGTTTTAAGCAGAAGAGTACCATGACAGAACCTAAATTCTGAAAATTCACATTAGCCATATGTTGACAATGGATTGTGGAGAGTGAAGGTAGAATGTGAGAAACCAGGCAGGAGATGGTGATGTGGTTATGTGGTAGCAACTGAGATGTCAAATAAAAATGGTTGTGTTACTGATTGATTTTGAAGGTAGTGCCAAAAAGATTATTAACAACTTGGAAATGGACTGTGAGAGAAAGAATGGAGTTGAGGATAAACACATTATCTGCTGCTACGTAGCAAGATTTATTAACTTAAAAAAAAAACATTTTTGTCATATTCAATGATCTGGGCTGAGTTCAGTCAAACAGTTCCGCTCTGTGTGTCCCAGATTGCTTTGGCACTAATAGAGCAAAATAGGAGAGTCCCCTGTCCCCCTCCACCCCCCACAGGATGTGTGACAGGGTATGTCTCCTTCTGTCTGTTCAGCCACGTATGTGTGCACCCAAACCCCTTAAGGGATGGGGAGCATGCAAATAGGCAGGTGCAGAAGCCAAAGCAAGAATCCCCGGGCTCCGGACCAAGGCCAACATCCAGGAAAGGGAGACTGAGACTCCCGAAGCCCAAGTGGGCATGTGTTACAGTGCACTCCTTTAACCTTGCCATCTGCAGACAGCATGTTAACTAGCTCAGTGCCCTCTTGGTACCTGGGTCCTTGTCCAGCATCCAGGAAGAATCAGATACACACAGATATGAAGGATGAATGCAGGGTTTTATTGAGTCCTGGAGGTGGCTCTCAGCGGAATGAATGGGGAGATGGAAGGGGGATGGAGTGGGAAGATAATCTTCCCTTGGAGTTTGGCCATCCAGCGGCCAATCTCCTCTCCAGCTGTCCCCAGCCAAACTCCTCTTGGTGTACAGACGCTTCTTCTCTTCTCTCTGCAGCACCGTTCTGCCTTTCTTCTGTTCTTCTTTTTGTCCTTTCATCTCCTCCTGGAACTGGTGGTTTGGAGTTTATATGTGTACTGGATAGGGGGCATGGCAGGCCAAAAGGCAAATTTGGGCAGTAAAACAGCAATGCCTTTTCTCATTTAGGGCCATGGGTTTCCAGGCTTAAGGGTAGGGCCTTTGCTGGGGAACCACCGTCTTCTACCCAGTACTTCCCTGTCTCCTGTCTGTATCAGCAGCAGGTAAGGTTGGAAGCTGAGGTTGGCAGGAACGACTGTGGGCTCAGCCTTTTTCTCCACATGGTCTCTCCCTGTGGCCAGCTTAGGTTTTATCACATTTGGGTAGCCTCAAAGCAGTTAGAGTTTGTATATAGTGACTGACTTCAAGAGAGAGGAAGAAGCTGTTTGTACTTTTCAAACCTGGATTGCAAATTCCAGAATGTCCCATCTGCCACATCACATTCTTTTTATAAGAGCAAGTCACAAGGAAATAGACTCCACCTCTTGATGGGTGAGGGGAAGAAACTGATGATAGCCAGACTGTCTACCAGAGACGTCTCCGAGGTTTTTGGACCAAGCAACTGGACATATGAAGTTGCAGTTAAGTGCAACGGGGAAGACTCACAGAAACTAGAGTAGGCCAAGGTGGGTGGTGAGTAAAGATATCACATAGGCAATTGAATATCTAATCTGGAGTTCAGGGGAGAGATCTGGACTGAATGTGCGTATTTGTGAGTCGTCAGTATATAGATGGTATTCAAAGCCACAAGACTGGGTGAGAACAGAAAGGGGATAAGAAAAGATAGAAAAGAGAAGAATTCCAAGAACTGAGCTCTACAACACTCTCAAATTTGAAGTCAAGAAGCAAAGGTGACTGGGAAGAAACAACTAGTGAGGTAGTTAGGTTGGGTGGTATGAAACTCAGGGAAGAAAATGTTTCAATAAGAATTAATCATTTGGGTCAACTGCTCTTCAAAGTTCATGTTACCTAATAACTCACCATTGAACTTAGCATTGTGGAGACTATTTGAGACACTGACAAAAACAAACAAGACTTTGAATCCATCAGGTTTGGAGTTATGACTTGATCCTGCACAATTATCTCAGAGAGCATCCTAGGAGGGGATGTAGAATTGTAAACCTACATCAGTACAAGATAGATACAGCTCTGCAGAGTGGGAGGGATTCTAAGGTGAAGCCAAAATGCAGCCTTGCCAGTCACTTGGAGCTTCCAACCCAATCCAGGAGTAGATAATATTCAATAATCCAGGTAGGTGATTGGTATCACACAATTTTGTCAATATGAGGCAGTTAAAATAATTACATTCTAAAATTCAGTGCCAAGATTTAATTCCTTCAGAGAACAAGGGTCCAGGGGAGGGTGGGAAAGCTTGGTTGGAGAGGGGCTGAGGTTACCGAGACAAAAACTCAGATAAGAAATTAACCAGCCAGACCAATGTGTCACTGGGAATAGGGAAGAGGGAAGAAACTCAGCTGAGCAAAACACATGTAAAAATGAGTTGTTGTTCACTAAGCCTATATCAGACATTAGCTATGACTTGGTCTGAATGAGTTTCAAGTGTTTTAGTAAGAGAAAGGATCAGAGATGGTGAGGTTGAAACTGGGAACTGATGGGTTGTGAGAGTGTGGGGCACAGGGTTGAAACTGGGACCTGATGGGTTATGAGAGTGTGGAGCACAGGTGGAGTATGGAATGGATGGGGGGGCAGCAGGGAGAGACATGGAAGGACACACGAGTCAGCTGCTCCTCACAACCTACTAGGCCAGGGCCTTGAAAATACATAGATTATGTCATTTAGCACCATTTGCACTCTGCGCAACTTATTAGGATGGGCAATCAAAAGACTGCAGAGTATTGACTCTTATATCTTCACCTTAAAGTGGAGAAAAAGATAAATGGCATCGGCATTCTGCAAAGAGCAGGACTGAGGATGAAGATCTGAAACTGGATAACTCTGACTGATTACCTCCTTCTCCAGGCTGCACTCTTAACAGAAGGCACAGTTTCTCTGTAGGATTTAACAGCCATTAGCAAGCAACTAAGACAATTGAAGGAGACAGCTGAGAAGCCACATGCTAGTTTTTCTTAAATTTACTTCCCTTTACAAGTCTGGAACTGAGATGAGCAAATCTTGCTAGATGAAAATAATTAAGTTTCAAAGTATTTCTTTTCAGAAAATCATTTTTCTTACTTTAATAGAAACATCTGCAGAATCGTGTGCACTCCTTTCCAGTGTGAGGGGCAGTAAGGTTAATCCTGGAATCATGTTGGAGAAAGGATGAGACCCCACTCTTTACCCTGGCCAAATATCTACCAGACCATCCCCACTGCTGCCCCCAAAGCTGTTGGAGCATTTCAATTCTCCTAGGAAATCTGCCAGTGGTTAATGATCTTTCTTGCCAAGAGGTTGTTTATCCTTCACCTCCATTCCTCTTGCTACAGTTCATTCCTCCCTGTAGAATTATGAAAGAACATTACAGCCCATCCGAGGGAGATGAGCCCTGCAGCCTCAATTTCCAATGTGGCAAAAGTCATGAGTCTGAGTGTCAGAACTGCCACAGAGATTCTTGGTTGATACCACAGCCATCCATTAACCTGTCCCTGGAGTTAGCAGCCCAGATGGTGGTAACTGCAAATGAAACTTACCAAGAGGCTTGATGATAGCCCTAAGCAGAGATTTCAGTTGAGCATGAAAGCCTTTGAAAAAGATATCACAGGAAATAGAGGGGAAAGCCACATTTTACTCCAGAGAAATTGATTCTATATAGGAAAATCCCATGGGAATGAAGGAGCCTGGCTGTCCCCTCAACCTTGTAGGTAAATATGATATTCTTCTAATGATCAACAAATAACATATTAGAAAATAGTACAAATATTCTGAAATATTAAGACTCAATGTCTTAATCAGACCGCCTGAGTTATCACCCTGCTCTGTGACTTTCTAGCTCTAAGAGCCTGGGAAAATTATTGATTCCTTTCTATCTCCGTTTTGTCATTTATAAAATAGAAATGATAATGATATCAACTGCACAAGAAAGTTATGAGGATTAAATACGTGAAAATGCTTAAAATAGTGTGTCAAATTCTAAATATTGGCTGTCATACATGGGGCATTAAATATACATTATTATTTGTACACATTGTTTTATGGACTATATGTCTGGAAATCTAAGTTCTACTGTGGCTTTTATACCTTTTCATTACTTTTGTAGCCTTGAGCAAATTTCTGTACCTTCCATTAGCACAAGTTGGTAAATACATATTTGGACATAATGCTTTTCCTTTTTCTTCTTATTCCTGTGGCAGACATAGGTTAATTACAGCCCCTTACACCCTGAGGCCTAAGTAGGCTTTAGAATTCATGTCAACATGATGTTCCCAGAAGCCACCATCAATTAGTCAGTTGACATGAAAATTAGAACTGATTTGACCCCCCAGCTTTAGAGCTCACAACCTTTAAAGGAATGTTTATTCCCACTTTCAGCCACCTCAGACTATCCCATCACAGTATCACCCCCACTTTGCCACTAATTTTTCAATGTTGATAGGACACCACAAATGTCTGCATTTGGGATAATCTTTGTGTATTCATCACAACACTACACCCTTGTAAGTAGCCACAGTTGGAGAAAGGATATGGCTGGCACAAGAGTCCACTGTGAGTACACGATTGAGGTCAGTATCCAACAATATCTTGGATTTTTATTCTACCAAAGAAGCTGACTGACGGCATGCTCAGACCTCTTTGTGCAGATGGAGGTGAGGAGGTCAGTGCCTGTACAGACCAACCAGTGCTGCTTCCCATTCTGTGCTCCGAGAAGCTTCCTCCTAATAAATCTTTTGCTCCCCACAACAAGACCCTAAGAATGTGTCTCCTAGGCATCTTGGCCCAGGTCAGCCAGCACAGAAGGCTGGGATTGTTTTGTTTTGTTCTGTTTTGTTTTCAGGTTAGGGGACAAGAATAACTAAGAGAATAAGTACCACCGACAGATGCTGATCTTCGGTAGATCTCAGAGAATTTACCCACAGTTATCCATGAGTGTCCTTTCCCTATTACATAAAGAAGACTATTAAATCTTGAGGCAATAAATGAATTTTTAATAATACCGATAGAATTATGTTATATTTTAATATGCAAAATATTCTGTAAGAAGACACCTAAGAATCACTTACAAGTGCTTATCTTTGATCAGTCATCATCTTTTGCTCCCATTTAACCATTTACCTTGAATAAAAGCTTTTTAAAATCAGAATGCCTTGGAATGATTAAAATGTCATATGGATGTGTTTAGATTACAAATAGTTAAGGATGAGACATAAACACAATTTTAAATATCAAAATAAGATTTCTATAATTCTCAAGAAGTATATTAAGTTATTTATAAAATATCATGCTAAATTATTCCATAAATAACAAGCAATCAGTTAACTAAGGAATAACTTACAATGGCCTGGACCACCATCATACCCAGTGTGGGGCCAGATAGACTAAATATCTGGCCAGTGTAGCATTTATTGTGTTCTTTGTCCTTTCTTAAGAGTACAGAACAGTGGCTGTATAGACTTTGGAGTTAGGCCTGTGACTGAATTCACACTCCATCACTTTGCTGTGTGTCTTAGTTCGTTTCCTGCTACTATCACAGAATAACACAGACTGGATGATTTATTAAAAATGTAAGTTATTTGGCTCACAGGTCTGGAGACTGAGAAGTCCAAAATCAAGAGGCAGTGTCTAGTGAGGGATTTCTTATTGCATCATAATATGGTGGAAAGCATCACATGGTGAAGAAACACATGCACAAAACAGAGAGAAAAAGCGGATCAAATCTACATCTGCAGTAATGACAAAAATCCATTCGTGAGGGTCAAGTCCTCATGGCCTAATCATCTCTTAAAGGTCTCACTTTTTGCTACCATCACAATAGCAATTAAACTACAACATGAGTTATGGAGAGGACATTCAGATAATAGCACTGTATGGCTTTAAACAAATTACTAGGTTTTTCTGAACTTTAGTTTTCTCATATGCTGTTGTCAAAATTCCATGTGTGAGAGAGCTTGGCAGAGTCCCTGGCACATCGTAAGCTCTGACTCTTGTGATAATTGTTAGACTCCCTCATTGTTTGTGGAAGTGTGATAGGGACAGACAGAAGACAGCCACACTGTTTTTTTTCTACATAAAATATTTGCACCCATGTTGGTCTTTAAAACTCTTTTTGAAACTCATATGAAAATTCCTTTGTAGAAAAAAGTATGCAGTTAAAAAGAAGTCCTCTATTCCCTATCAAGAGATTAATTCGTAAAGGGTAGACAAACAAGATTTCAAACGTCATTAGATTTGGACACTAGCTTTGGCCTGTACATCGACTTTAGTGGAGAATGTTAACACTTTTCAATTTCTGCTCCTTGCTGGCTTGAGTAAGGCACACAGGAGCCACTTTCAGAGAGAATGTTCTCTTCTGTATTTACTTTTATCCTACAGAACAGATTGAAAGCCAGTGGCGTAGATCTAGGCACAGGTTTTCTCAGTCAGTCAACTTTTGGGAAGCACCTGCTATGTGTTGGGTGCCATGACAGGTACAGGTTAATGCAACTGCCAGAACAGATCTCCCGTCCCCTTCTGAACTTGCTTCTACACATCTAAGGTCCTGTTAGTGATGCCAAATAAATAATCTTCCCTCCACCCTTTTCTTCTTATTCTTCACTATCTCTGGGCACACGTATTCTCTCTTATGATTTAATATACTAATTCTGCATTGATAACAGGACTCCTGAATCTATTTCCAGCCAAAACATCTCACTTGAGTTTCGAGCCCACATTTCCATCTGCTGGCTACTGCATATCTTCTCCAATATATCCCAACATTGTTCATTGATATATAACCACTACACCAACCTATTCCCCAACCTGAACTCTCTTTCTATTAACTGGCCATGAATGCAGGAACAAGGATTCAAGGACTCAGAGATTCAAAAAAAAAAAATGGTAATAACAATGATGGTTAATATTTATTAAGCATTTGTCCACTATTTATTTAAATTAGTTCTCTAATGTGTGTAGTTATGTATTTATTTCTCACAATAGTTCTTTGAGATAGGTCTACTATTATTTCCATTTTGCACATTAAATAATTGAGGCACAAAGAGAAGTCCCTTACTTCTCCAAGGCCACACAGCCAGAGGTGGTAGAGTCATGATTGGAATTAGGCAATGTGATTCTAGAACCTGTACACTTAAGTCCTTTGGCACATCCATCTTAAATGTAGGTCAGGGCTTGGGTTGTCATAGCTAAAAAGAGTAACTCAGATAATGGTAAGTAGTATCACTGTCTGGAAGTTTTAACTACAAAATTCTGTAAATATAATAGGTGGATATTTTTATAACGTGCTTTGGACTCATGACAAGGCTCTAGTCTTTCAAAAACTTTTGAAATTATTTCTGCAAAAACACGCATATGCCAAAGCACAAGAGAAAAAGCAGGATGTGGGAAAGCAAAATGCCAATGCACAGGGGAAAAAGCAAGATGCCACCCAGACAGTGAGCAATTTGCTCAGCTTGGCTGGAACATGGAGTCTGTAGACTAAAGTGATAGAAGACAAAGGCTGGGAAGATACACTGTAACCAGACTGTGAGTGAACTTTTAGTTATATTAACACTATAAATATAGTAATAAAGTTATATTAGACTGTACTCTGTAGGCAAAACATGGGACTAGAAGTGAGGGAGCAAGGCAGGGAATGTTCATCTAACAAAATCATTACTGAGAGCCTCCAATGAAGTAGGCATGATTCTAGGTACTTGAAATACAGTTAGTTTGTACCTCCAAGGAGTGTGCAGTCTTAGGGGAAGCTTGGCAATTACAATGGAAATTTTTAATTCACCATGGTTAAGTGTTACAGAGTCCTATGAAAATAGGTATGAAGTACCACTAACAAACCCATTGTGCCTTATAAGAAAATACTTCCTAGAAACATGCGGAGATTTGTAATGAGGATAATTACACGATTATATTTTATTTTAGCAATTTCATTCTGTTAGTAGATATGGAAATACCAAAGAAATAAGAAGGGAGGTCATTGAAGAGATTAGTGGATCATATAAAACTGGATGATCACTTGTACTGTGAAAATCAGAATTGAGAGGCAAGTATAGAATCAAGAGGACTTTTGGCAACAGAAACAGCAGAACCAGAAAGGTTGTTGGAAAGGAGTTCATGAGAATGACTCCAGTCTTTCTAGTTTGGTCACCTAAGTGTCTGAGTTTTCCAAGTTAGGGAAAAACAAGGACAGGAACTGTGCTAGATGCTCTAAATAGAAAATCTCATATTCTTCCCCAAACTCCTTGAGTTGGCTATGATGTTTGCTATATAATTGAGAAAAGTGAGGTTAGTCAGAGTCCCTGAATCATCTCAAGCCTAGGGAAGTTGTCTCAGTGTAGTGAACAACAACTGAGCAGTTGGTTTCAAAGCAGAACATCATTCAACACAGGACAGTTGTCTCTCCTCTCTGCAGTGTGTCATCATTTTGAGGATGAGACAAAAGGTAGAATGGCCTGATGGTGGCACCCACCAAGATTTCCTGCCCTATTTTACCACAGAAGACACTTGGGAGTCCTGGTACCTTGGACTTATCATCTATGGCTTGGAGGAGCCAATGACCAATAATCTTTTATTTTGGCTCAGTTCATGAACCATCAGCAACATCCACCCCTCTAGTCCCACCAGGAGACTTAACACAAAACTGTTGGAAGTCTCTTGTCTAAACATAGTACAGGTTTAATATTCTTACCAGTCTTATTGAGACTCTAATTCAGTTTTTAATTGAATAATATTGTTCAGAGAATATGTCATAGTGATGGTGATGATAAGTATCACCTCAGAGATGGACTTGTCCCTGTAAAATGAAGGTTTCAGGATCAGCTTTAAGAAGGAGTTAGATTGAGATAAATGTAAGTGATAAATAGATCATGCATGGGAAAAACAGTATCTGGTATAGAAATATAATGCTAACTATACCAAAGCAAAGCCAAATCAGACGTGTCTGGACAATACTTAGTTTTTCTGGAATGAAGTGTTTAGTAAGAGAAGCAATAAAAAACATCATGGAAAACTGGTGAGGGCATGTTTGTGAAGATCTTAAAAGTTTGGGTACCATCTTATGATTAATGAAATCAAGAAACGTGGTGACATAAAAACATTTCAGGAGAGTATGTTGGTAGGATCAGAGGTTGAAATGGTGATGTACAGAAGGAATTCAAATTATTCTGAATTTCTAAATCTGGGAAAATATCTTCATATGTATTAAAAGTAAAGAAAGCCTATTTTAGGAGGCTGTTTCCAGTTCCTTCCAACAAAATAATATCTCACACACTGGCATACTTTTTCTATAAAGGCCAGATAGTAAATATTTTAGGATTTTGGACATGCAGTTTCTGCCACAACTACTCAACTTGTTGCCATAGCACAAAGCAACCTTAAACAATATGTTAATGAAGTCACATGGCTCTGTTTCAGTAAGCTTTACCTATGGACACTGAAGTTTGAATTTCATGTAATTTTCATGTGTCACAAAATATTACTCTTCTTTTGATATTTTCTAGCTACTTTAAAATGTAAAATCCATTCTTAGCTTGGGAGTATACATAATCAGAAGGAGAAAAGGATTTGGCCACAGTTTGCAAACTCTTGGTTTGTAGAACATCATCAGAACTTTCAATCCAACAATATTTTGAAAACTTGAATTTTCTTCTGAAGACTTCTCTTGAGCATTTGGAAGGAGCTGGTTGAAGTGGGCTTGAAGTGGTAGGAGAAGGGGATAACTATTAATAACTTAGTTAGTCAGACTAATCATACTAACCACAGGGGGCAGTAGGACAACCAACATATGTCCCTGTATGCTCTAAGCCAACAGTTACTTGTCTGAAACCTTCAAAAAAAAAAAAAAAAAAAATTCTGAACTCAGTATTTTGATAATTGCAGAGGGAAAATCAAAAGTGGTGGGCTTTGCTTTTATTCAAGTTGCTTATGCCACCCTAAAGTGGTACAATGCAGTACTTGCCCAAAGGGAGTGACTGGCAACACTGACGGAAGCTTAGTGTGAGAGCAGTGTGTAAAGTTGAAGAGACTTTGAACAAAGAATTCTGGAGAGACTAACTAGGCTGGGGTAACTAATGAAAACCAGCCTGGGAATGGAATGCAGAGGACATGAGAGTCCCAAAGGAAAAACTGATGGGACTTGCTAACTACTGAGACATGGTGGCTGAAAAAAGAGAAAGGAGAAAGAAAGATATAAAATGTTTTAAAATAGTCTCATTACATTATTCAGTGCCACTAAGAATCACATAGCAGTGAGAGGCAAGGGGGACGATGTAGTGTGTAGAAAATGGGGAACATAGGAGGCTGGAGGGTAGCGCTTCACAGAAGCAAATCACACACATACACTAATGTCTGATAAATGGTAGGCTGAAATTATTGGCAAATACAGAGAGAAGGGATCCCATTAATGCCCACATGCTATCTTTATTTCAAGTATTATCAGGTGGAAAATAAAGTAGTATCATTATGGTGTTGATGGTCAAAATATGTGAACAATCTCCTGCATCATATTATATAGAATCCCCCTCATTTGTTCAAGGTAATTTCCTTTTGATCACATGGCACTGGTCATGTCTTATAAAGCAAATATATCCAAACATTTTTCGTTACTTATCTTCAGCTTTTCCCTCTCTAGTTCTGTTTGCTTATGTAGATCACAAATGTATGAGAAAAACAAACACAAGGCAATTAATGTACCTACAGTTAGAGATGTGAATAATACTGGAATTCAGAAAAGGAAAGGTTGCATAAATAAACCTCTCCAAACTCTTAGCACCAACTATTGGTTTTATCTGCTTCTACCCTACCTAGAGCTGTCCAAAAGGATTGCTAAGGCACTTGCCCCCTAAAAATGTCCCTTTCCTGCTATTATGATTCACCCAAGGCAGCATGGTATATGGTAGAGATGCATGTCAGCCCTGCCTATAAATGCACCAAGGCCTATTTCTCATAAGCAATTTTTTTACATACACAAAATGAAATAGAGACAAAAAAGTAATTATTGCCTTCATTGTTTGGACTCACATATATAAAAATAAATTTTTAGCCTAATTCTAAGATAGTCATTTCAACTGTGCTTCTTAAAAATCTTAAACACCAGGATTTAGTTAAAAATATCTTCAGTTTGCCTACATTTAACCCTTAATTGTATCTTAGGAAACCTATAATGAAACTAGTGTGGCCAAAATACATTTACCAACAGGTTTCCTTAATTATTATCTAGGAACTATTTAGAAGTGGATTATTTCCTGATTTACTTACATTTTGTAAAAAAAAAAAAAAAAGGAAAGTTAATTTATGAAGTTAGAAAAGTAGCTGGAAGAAGCCTAGCCCATTTTATAATGAAAAAAATAAGACAGAATATGTTTTAAAGTGGCTTTCTCAAATGAACCACAACCTTCAGGATTAGACTTTCCCTTTGAGATACTGAGGTACAGAAAATACCCAGTTTTTAGAAGACACAAAGGAGGCTGAAGAATCCAAATACTCCAGCCCTAAGCGGTATTAAGACCAATAAATAACTATATATGGTATGCTGCTTCTCTCTTCGGAGTAAATCAGTTATTCGGCTAACATGTAACAAGTACATTATAAATTATTTCACTATTACAACCACCACAAATAGATATATAGAAACTTCTACAAACACATTACCATGAATAAAGAAAATGAGTAGACAGAGAGTGCAATCAGAATTAGACTAATACTATGATCATCTTAATATATCAGTTAAATGTTATGTCCTCATTCCAAGACTCTCTCATTTTATGTAGCTTCTGCATTAATCCAGCTGCAAATTTACTTAGTCCAGATTAGGTCTTAATGTATTATTTATAGCTTTTTACTGGTGGTACATTATGGATTTTCATCCAAAAAAGTATAATTTTGTCAGGTGCATGTAAAAGCCATTTTTGAATATACAGCAAATTGTTATATTAAAAGAAAATTTTCATATTTTTTCATAGACTTGAATCAAAGGAACCTTTCCTGTCTGTTGGGTAAGTATTTAAATACTTTATAAGTATTAATTATTTAATTCAAATTACCAAGAACTTCTGAGATGGTATTTTCAGTCATTTAACCTCATATTCAAAATCATAACATATCATTGCATGCAACACTGCTATCTATGTTTTATACAGACTTAATTAAAATGCTCCCTAGGTTGTATTGTGACCTCAGAAATGAAGCTAATGAATGTATATGAAATCCTGTACCTTCTATAAAGGCTAAACAAGGTACACAGTGATCATCCATATTCTCTTCATGTAAAAGTATACTCACATAGGTCCTAAAAATTCCTCTGAGCCATAGCTTCACCATTCCAAGCCTGTCTACCCATTGCTGTACTCCATTTCTTTTCAATCTACTCTATTCACTGTTTCTTCACCCCTTTCCCTAAGTCTGTCTTCACAATCAATATCTATCTTTTCTCCTTAGCTCTCATTTCACTTTAATTTCTCCAGCTCACTCACGTTGACTGCTTCTCTGCACCCAAAGCTGAGGAACCCTGAGGCAAATTTAGATAAGACAAATGCTTGCCTGCTCTGACGGTATCCTTCTTAGTCACAAAACATATCTTAAGAATAATATATTGTTGGCCGGGTGCGGTGGCTCATGCCGGTAATCCTAGCACTTTGGGAGGCGAGCAGATCACCTGAGGTCAGGATCTCAAGACCAGCCTGGCCAATATGGTGAAATTCCATCTCTACTAAAAATACAAAAATTAACTGGGCATGGTGGCACACACCTGTAATCCCAGCTACTTGGGAGGCTGAGGCAGGAGAATTGCCTGAACCTGGGAGGCAGAAGTTGCGGTGAGCCAAGATTGCACCACCGCACTCCAGCCTAGGCGACAGAGCAAGACTCTGTCTCAAAAAAATAATAGTAATAAAATAATAATAATATGTTGTTTACATGAGTGCACATGTTCTATTTTTAGGCATTTAAAACTAATTAAGTATAAGCAATGTTGTTTGTATCTGATCAAATACTCCTTTGACTAATATATTAAAGTTTATTATGAAAGGACTTTTGCACCATCAATATTATAGATGATATTGTATCAAAAAGTGGTGAAAAATGCGATGTCTTGCCTAGAGAAATCGTGCTATATTTGATGAGGGAAAAAAAGCTGTCATATATAGGCAGCCACAATACTGATGGTTAATGACCAGAAACATGGAATGGGGTTAGATTTTTAAGTGACCAGATCAATATTCTTTTATTACTTTGTACATGGCCATTGAATATTTCTATCACTCATTCAACAACATGGTTCCCAATTCCTTTCTACTCTTCATAAAAGCTTTTCAGAAAGCCACTCAAATCATGGAAATCAAAATAATTGTTAGGGGATGTGGAAGACAAAAAATGGAATATATGTATTTATTTGAAGACTACATGGAAAATGAAAGGTCAAGTTGGTCTGGCCCAAAAAAGGTAATAAAGCATGCTTTTTTCCCTACATTGATCATCAGCTCCTATTGTTAAAAATCTCTACACCTGAAGAAATCTTTTAGTTTGAATGCATATGTATCTGCCCTCAAGTCAAAAGGCCTGAAATAGCTTCTCTTCACGCCTCACTTCATGCAGTTTCTGTGCAGCCTTTACTGTTCTCCTGGCTATTCTGAGATGAAATTCCTTTTTTATTGCATACTTCTGTTTTAAAAGGCAGACCCTAAGTAATCTTTGTTTTAACTTTTCAAGAGTTTAGCACTGAGTATTAGAACCCTGAGAAAAACTTCCCCCCCAAAAATAATAATAATGTATCACTCAGCAAATGCTCAAAGTGGGAAAATTAGCATGGCACACATAAGATATTGCCTATGTCTTAAAAGTAAAGTGTGTGAAAGGCAACCCAAATGATTCTGCTGAATGGATATTTTAATTTATAGCTAAATGTTTCCATTCCCTCAAGAAAATTATTTTAAATAAGATTGTCCAAAGTATGTATGCTAAGGTGGGCAACTCACTTTAGTGCAGGAGTTCGAGACCAGGCTGGACAACATGGTGAAACATCTCTACAAAAAAATACAAAAATTAGCTAGCCGTGGTGCCATGCCTGTAGTCCTAGCCACCTGGGGGCTAAGACAGGAGGATCATTTGAGCCCAGGAGTTTGAGGCTACAACGAACCGAGATTACACCACTTCACTCCAGCGTAGGCAACAGAGTGAGACCCTGTCTCAAAAAAATAAAAGCATGTATGTATCTCTCTCCTACTTTGTTCAGTGAGAAGATAGACAGAAGTGAATCAGTGGACACATATAAGCATACTAGGCACAAGGCAGTCTACTCATAAGTACTATTATTCAAATGTATGACTGATTTGTTCTCGTGAAGTTATTTTTTATAAGTAAATTTTTATTTATTTTTTCCTGGTGCTTTATACCCATTTCTTTTTTTCCACAAATGATTGGGGTACAGGTGATATTTGATTACATGCGTAAGTTCTTTAGTGGTAATTGGTGAGACTTTGGTACACCCATCACCCAAGCAGTATACACTGCATCATATTTGTAGTCTTTTATCCCTCACCCCACTCCCAACCTCCCCCCCGACCAAGTCCCCAAAGTCCATTGTATCGTTCTTATGCTTTTCCATCTTCATAGCTTAGCTCCCACTTATCAGTGAACACATACGATGTTTGGTTTTCCATTCCTGAGTTACTTCACATAGAATAATAGTCTCCAGTCTCATCCAGGTTACTGCAAATGCCACTAATTCATTTCTTTTTATGGCTGATGAATATTCCATCATATAAATATACACCACAATTTCTTTATCCATTCTTTGATTGATAGGCATTTGGGTTGGTTGCATGATTCTGCAATTGCAAATTCTGCTGCTATAAACATGCATCTGCAAGTATCTTTTTCATATAATGACTTCTTTTCCTCTGGATGAATACCCAGAGGATTGCTGGATCAAATGGTAGTTCTACTATTAGTTCTTTAAGGAATCTCTACACTGTTTTCCATAGTGGTTGTACTAATTTACATTCCCACCAGCAGTGTAGAAGTGTTCCCTGTTCACTGCATCCACTCCACCATCTACTGTGTTTTGATTTTTTGATTATGGCCATTCTTGCAGAAGTAAGGTAGTATTGCTTACCTTACTGGTTTTGATTTGCATTTCCCTGATCATTAGTGATGCTGAGCATTTTTTCATATGTTTCTTGGCCCTTTGTGTATCTTCATTTGAGTACTGTCTATTCATGTCATTAACCCACTTTTTCATGGCCTGTTTGTATTTTTCTTACTGATTTGATTGAGTTCATTGTACATTCTGGATATTAGTCCTTTGTCAGATGTATAGACTGTGAAGATTTTCTCCCACTCTGTGGGTTTTCTGTTCATTCTGCTGACTGTTCCTTTTACCATGCAAAAGCTCTTTAGTTTAATTAAGTCTCAACTATTTATCTTTATTTTTATTGAATTTGCTTTTGGGTTCTTTGTCACAAAATCTAGGCCAATGTCTACAATGTTTTTTCCAATATTATCTTCTAGAATGTTTACAGTTTCAGATCTCAGATTTAAATCTTTAATCCGTCTTGAGTTGATTTGTGTATAGGGTGAGAGACGAGGATCCCGTTTCATTCTCCTACATGTGGCTTGCCAATTATCCCAGTACTATTTGTTGAATAGGGTGTCCTTTTCCTCACTTTATGTTTTTTGCTTGCTTTGTCGAAGATCATTTGGCTGTAAGTATTTGGATTTATTTCTGGGTTCTCTTCTCTGTTCCATTGGTCTATGTGCCTATTTTTATACCAGTACCATGCTGTTTTGGTGACCATTGCCTTATAATATAGTGTGAAATCAGGTAGTGTGATGCCTCCATATTTGTTCTTTTTGCTTAGTCTTGTTTTGTCTATGCAGGCTCTTTTTTGGTTCCATATGAATTTTAGGATTGCTTTTACTAGTTCTCTGAAGAATGATGGTGGTATTTTGATGGGGATTGCATTGAATTCGTAGACTGCTTTTGGCAGTGTGGTCATTTTCACAATATTGATTCTACCCATCCATGAGCATGGGAAGTGTTTCCATTTGTTTGTGTCATCTGTGATTTCTTTCAGCAGCGTTTTGTAGTTTTCCTTGTAGAGGTTTTTTGACTCCTTGGTTAGGTATATTCCTAAGTATTTTAATTTTTTTTTCAGCCATTGTAAAGTGGGTTGCATTTTCTATTTGATTCTTAGCTTGGTCGCTGTTGGTATGTAGCAGAGCTACTGATTTGTGTACATTAATCTTGTATCCAGAAACCTTGCTGAATTCTTTTATCAGTTCTAGGAGCTTTATGAAGGAGTCTCCAGGGTTTTCAAGAAAAACAATCATATTGTTAGCAAAAACAGTGACAGTGTTACTTCCTCTTTACCAATTTAGATGCCTTTTATTTCTTTCTCTTGTCTAGTTGCTCTGGCTAGGACTTCCAGTGCTATGTGAAGAGGAGTGGTGAGAGTGGGCATCCTTGTCTTGTTCCAGTTCTCACAGGGAATGCTTTCAACTTTTCCCCATTCAGCATTATGTTGCCTGTGGGTTTTTCATAGATGGCTTTTATTACATTGAGGGATGAGAGTTTTAACCATAAAAGGATGCTGGATTTTGTTGAATGCTTTTTCTGCATCTATTGAGGTTATCATGTGATTTTTATTTTTAATTCTCTTCATGTGGTATATCACATTTATTGACTTGCATATGTTAAACCATCCCTGCATCCCTGGTATGAAACTTATTTGATCATGGTGGATTATCTTTTTGATATGTTGTTGGATTCAGTTAGCCCATATTTTGTTAAGAATTTTAGCATCTATGTTTATCAAGCATATTGGTCTGTAGTTTCTTTTTTGATTATGTCCTTTCCTGGTTTTGGTATTAGGGTGATGCTGGCTGCATAGAATAAATTAGGGAGGGTTTCTTCTTTCTCTGTCTTGTGGAATAGTGTCAAAAGATTGGTACCAATTCTTCTTTAAATGTCTGGTAGAATTCTGCTGTGAATCCGTCTGGTCCTGGACATTTTTTTGTTGTTAATTTTTAAATTACCATTTCAATCTCCCTGCTTGTTGTTGGTCTGTTCAGGGTATCTAATTCTTCCTGATTTAAGCCAAGAGGATTGTATTTTTTTCAAGAATTTATCCATCTCTTCTAGGTTTTCTAATTTATGTGCATAAAGGTGTTCACAGTAGCCTTGGATGATCTTTTGTATTTCAGTAGTGTCAGTTGTAATACTTCCTGTTTCATTTCTTAATGAGGTTATTTGGATTTTCTCTCTTCTTTTCTTGGTTAATTTTGCTAATGGTCTATCAGTTGTATTTATCTTTTCTTTTTTTTTGAGACGGAGTCTCACGCTGTTGCCCAGGCTGGAGTGCAGTGGCGCGATCTCAGCTCACTGCAAGCTCCGCCTCCCGGGTTCCCGCCATTCTCCTGCCTCAGCCTCCTGAGTAGCTGGGACTACAGGCGCCCGCCACCGCGCCCGGCTAATTTTTTGTATTTTTAGTAGAGACGGGGTTTCACTGTGGTCTCGATCTCCTGACCTTGTGATCCGCCCACCTCGGCCTCCCAAAGTGCTGGGATTACAGGCTTGAGCCACCGCGCCCGGCCAGTATTTATCTTTTCAAAGAACTAGCTTTTTGTTTCATTTATCTTTTGTATTGTTTCTTTTTATTTCAATTTCATTTAGTTCTGCTCTGATCTTGGTTATTTCCTTTCTTTCACTGGGTTTGTTTTTGGTTTTGGTTTGTTCTTGTTTCTCTAGTTCCTTGAGGCGTGACCTTAGAATGTCAGTTTGTGCACTTTCAGTCTTTTTGATGTAGGCATTTAGGGTTATGAAATTTCCTTTTAGCACCACCTTTGTTGTATCCCAGAGGTTTTGATAGGTTGTGTCATTATTGTCATTCAGTTCAAAGAATTTTTAAATTTTCATCTTAATTTTGTTTTTGACTCAATGCTCATTCAGGAGCAGGCTATTTAATTTCAATATATTTGCATGGTTTTGAAGATTTCTTTTGGAGTTGATTTCCACTTTTATTCCACTGTGGTCTGAGAGAGTGCTTGATGTAATTTCAATTTTCTTAAATTTTTTGAGGCTCATTTTATGGCCTAACATATGGTCTATCTTAGAGAAAGTCCCATGCACTGTTGAATAATGTGTATTCTGCAGTTGTTGGATGAAATGTTCTGTATATATCTGTTAAGTCCATTTGTTCCAAGATATAGTCTAAATCCATTGTTTCTTTGTTGACTTTCTGTCTTGATGACCTGTCTAGTGCTGAGTGGAGTATTGAAGTTCCCCACTATTACTGTGTTGCTGTCTATCGCATTTCTTAGGTCTACTAGTAATTGTTTTATAAATTTGGAAGCTCCAGTGTTAGGTGCATATATGTTTAGGATTGTGATATTTTCCTGTTGGACAATGTATTTTACCATTGTATAATGTGCCTCTTTGTCTCTTTTAACTGCTGTTGCTTTAAAGTTTCTTTTATCTGATATAAGAATAGCTACCCCTGCTCACTTTTGGTGTCTATTTGCATAAAATGCCTTTTTTCACCCCATTTACTTTAAGTTTATGTGAATCCTTATGTATTAGGTGAGTCTCCTGAAGGCAGCAGAGAGTTGGTTGGTGAGTTCTTATCCATTCTGCAGTTCTGTATCTTTTAAGTAAAGCATTTAGGCCATTTACATTCAATGTTTAGTATTGAGATGTGAGCTACTGTTGCATTCATCATGCTATTTGTTGCCTGCATACCTTGGTTTTGTTTTTTGTTTTTTTCTTTTTAACTTGTATTTTTGTTTTCTAGGTCCTGTTTGATTTATGCTTTAAAGAAGCTCTGTTTTGATGTGTTTCCAGGACTTGTTTCAAGATTTAGAGCTCCTTTTAGCAGTCCTTGTAGTGGTGGTTTGGTACTAGCAAATTCTCTCAGCATTTGTTTGTCTGCAAAAGATGGTATCTTTCCTTTATATATGATGCTTAGTTTCGCTGGATACAAAATTCTTGGCTGATAATTGTTTTGTTTAAGGAGACTGAAGATGGGGCCCCAATCCCTTCTAGTTTGTAGGGTTTCTGCTGAGAAATCTGCTGTTAATCTGATAGGTTCTCCTTTGTAGGTTACCTGGTGCTTCTGTCTCACATCTCTTAAGATTCTTTCATTCATCTTAACTTTAGATAACCTGATGACAATGTGCCTAGACGATGATATTTTTGTGATGAATTTCCCAGGTGTTCTTTGTGCTTCTTGTATTTGGATGTCTAGTTCTCTAGCAAGGCCAGGGAAGTTTTCCTCGATTATTCCCCCAAATACGTTTTCCAGACTTTTAGATTTCTCTTCTTCCTCGGGAACACTGATTATTCTTAGTTTTGGTCATTTAACATAATACCAGACTTCTTAACATAATACCAGACTTCATAATACCAGCTTTGTTCATATTTTCTTATTTGTCATGGTTGGATTGGTTTAATTTGAAGGCCTTGTCTTTGAACTCTGAATTTCTTTCTTCTACTTGTTCGTTTCTATTACTGAGACTTTCCAGAGCATTTTGCATTTCTGTGTGTCGTTTCCTGAATTTTTTATTGTTGTTTTCTTTATGCTATCTATTTCCTTGAATATTTCTCCCTTCACTTCTTATGTCATTTTTTGGACTTCCTTGCACTGGGCTTTGCCTTTCTCTGGTGCCCCCCTGATTAGCTTAATAAATAACCTCCTAAACTCTTTTTCAGGTAAATCAGGGATTTCTTCTTAGCTTGGATCCATTGCTGGTGAACTAGTGTGATTTTGGGGGATGTTAAAGAGCCTTGTTTTGTCATATCACCTGAGTTGGTTTTCTGGTTCCTTCTCATTTGGGTAGGCTCTGTCAGAGGGAAGGTCTAGGGCTGAAGGCTGTTGTCCAGATTCTGTTGTCCCACAGGGAGTTCCCTTGATGTAGTACTCTCCACCTTTCCCTATGGATGTGGCTTCCTGTGAGTCAAACTACAGTGATTGTTGTCCCTCTTTTGGGTCTAGCCACCCAGCAAAGTCCCCCCAGCTCCAGGCTGGTACTGGGGGTTGTCTGCAGAGTCCTGTGATTAATGGAGTCTGTCAGGATTCTTAGCTTTGGTGGTTTAATGTTCTATTTTTGTGCTGGTTGGCCTTCTGCTGGGAGGTGACACTTTCCACGGAGCATCAGCTGTAGTAGTATGGAGAGGAACCAGTGGTGGGTGAGGCCCTAGAACTCCCAAGATTATATGCCCTTTGTCTTCAGCTACCAGGGTGAGTAGGGGAGGACCATCAGGTAGGGGCAGGGCTAGGCATGTCTGAGCTTAGACTCTCCTTGGATGGATCCTGCTGTGGCTGCTGTGGGGGATGGGGATGAGGTTTCCAGGTCAATTGAGTTATGTACCTAGAAGGATTATGGCTGCCTCTTCTGAGTCATGCAGGTTGTCAGAGAAGTGGGAGAAAACTGGCAGACACAGGGCTTAACCAGCTCCCATGCAAATCAAAGGCCTGGTCTCAATCCCACCATGCCACCGCTCACAGCCCTAAGGTGGTTTCCAGGCAGTGGATGAGCCAGGCTTGAGAACTTGCCCCAGGCTATTGGCCTCCCAGCTGTGGAAGAAAAGGATTTGGTTCTTTCCCAGCCTGTGGAGTCTGCACACTGGATTCCCACTCTCCCTTGAGTTTTGGCCAGGAGGCTTCTTGCCCCTTTCAAGTTCTACAAAGTTCGGCTGGAGATTTCCTACTCCCTGTGGTGTTTTTCCCCCACTCCTCTGGTCACCCTCCTGATGGATCCCTGTGGTGCCAGGGAGGAATGGCCTGCTTGAAGACCCAGCGAGCTCCCAGGGCCTTTCCCACTGTTTCCTCTACCCCTGTATTTCATTCAGCTCTTGAAACTGACTCAGCTCTAGATAAGGTCAGAAACTTCTCCCGCAAACAGACCTCCAGTTTCTCCAGTGGGGGGTGTCTGTTTGGGAGAGGAGGATCTTCCTTTCCCACTTCTGCCGTTGGGGCACTCACAGTATTTGGGGTGTCTCCCAGGTCCTGCAGGAGCACTCCGCCTCCTTCAGAGGGTCTGTGGGTCCTCTTGAGATTGCTGGTTCGTTCTTGCAGTTGATCTGGAGCTAAAATTCACCACACAAGCCTCTTCATGCTGCTCTGTCTGTCCGAGTGGGAACTGCAGTCTAGTCCTGCCTTCCATCCTCCATGATGATCAGATTTATGACTTTTAATCCTAGTCACATGCCAGAATAAGTGCATGGTCTGTGGTTTATTATATCAGTTGACATGTGAGTATATAACATTGAATTTGTCCCCAGCACACCTCACATTTAATTCTATGTTCAATAAAAATGTGTGAATTATATTAATGAATAAATCACTGCTAAATATTGCATACTTCAGTTCACTGCCCATCAGTGTCTTAAAGTATTTGTTAATATGCACTGGCGAAAGTTGCTTTCGCCCTCATAGACTCGGACACCTACAAGCTAGATATGTGAGTTTAGGCAATTACTTAAACTCCCAAGCTTCAGGTTCTTGTTTGTGAAATGGAGATTAAAAGATTTAGATAATTGATATCAAACATTTAGCACAGTTTTTGGTACATAAGAGTTGCTCATAAATGTTAGCTATTATTACAATTCTGGAAGGTATATTTATGTATCATGTTATAAAGAGTCAATCAGAAACCTTTAAAATAGTTCATAGAATAAATCTCCATTTTTATAGGCAGCGTTTTGAGTTACATTATAAAAAACAAAAGTTTCATTATAAAAACCAACAAAAGTTATTATATTGGGGAAAAATAAAAATTGTCATGAAATGAGTTATCAAGCAATATGAGTACAGATGTTTCAGATTTTAATGATGAATACTGGTAATTGTCATTTAAATTTTTTAAGTAGGAATATTGATATATTTTTAATATGCATCTCATTTTAAATTGAGAAGCCAAATTCTTCCCTGGATAAATGTACTGTACTAATTTTGAAATAAAATGTTTTGGTCACAACATAGACCCAATCTGAATATTGCAGTGGAAAAAAAAACTGTCAAAGAAAGTTACAGAAAATTATTTCCTTACTGAGAAAGATCATGGACTTGTGAAAAGAAGTTGAGTGAAATCGCAAGTCTCTGATCCTGCAACTATATATATGATATAAAAAGAACTTTCTTCATATGCACCAGGAAATGATTTCTAAAATAGTATCATTGAGGGGGAAACCCACTCCCCCACCAGTGTTCATTTAATGTAGTTTCCCTCTAATACACCTAGAGTGAGGCATGAAGGCTCATCCCAAAGTGTGATTCTGTTTGCCCAGGTATATCAACAGATGCAGTGTTTTCCAAAGCTACTTAGGTGATTCTGATACCAGTGCGGCCTGGGAGCCATCATCTACAAGGTGCTTCCATCCCCCTCCATTTTTTTCCATACACACATGCACAAGCTGTCATTATAAACACTTATCATCTCTGGAGTCCCTTCAGAAAAATCTTTGAAATATAATGTCTCACAATCCCTCTCTGTTTTAAATGCATGTGGTGGAGGCAGCCACATTGAACTAGAACTATCTTAGAGTTCACTTAACAGAGACCAGGATAGATGCAAAGAGCCCAGAATAAATGCCATGGAAGCCTCCACACTGCCTATGCCAAAGTACATATAAATTCATTCTGATGTCATCTTAGACCTAAGGCTGGGATCATAATAAATTTTAAACTTCAAAATATTAAATAATATAAATTCAATATTTAATAAATGTCTGTTTATTAATAGTAATATTTTCTATTTTAAACTATTGTAAGTATATTATATATTTACTATTATATTTAAATGTATAAATGCATAATATTGAATATGTTTATATTATTATAAATAAAATACATTTATAAAATAAATTTGAATATTAAAGTTCTTGCCCACCTTAACATTTTTTAAGATGTTAAGCAACCTTGCTTTTTAATGGAGGGCTAAAGTTTGGGGGCTCATATTCCAATCATCCTTGAAACATTATATTTTAGAGCAATTAATGTAATAAAATTCTACTAGGAGAATGGTTCCTTTCAATGTTGCATCAGATAGAATCTGATCTTGGAAATAAGCTGAGAGAAAACAGGCATCAAGTTTGCATTTAGAAAGGTGAATAAGGCCAGGTGCTGTGGCTCACACCTGTAATCCCAGCACTTTGGGAGGCTGAGGCAGGCAGATCACAAGGTCAGGAGATCGAGACCATCTTGGCCAACATGGTGAAATGCTGGCTCTACTAAAAATACAAAAGTTAGCTGGACATGGTGGTGTATGCCTGTAATCCTAGCTACTCAGGAGGCTGAGGGAGGAGAATCACTTCAACCGGGGAGTCAGAGGTTGCAGTGAGCCAGGATCGTTCCACTGCACTCCAGCCTGGCGGACAGAGAGAGACTCCGTCTTGAAAAATAAAAAAAAGGTGAATAAGCACAGAGTGATCATCTCAATTAAGAGTCCAATATATAAATCTTAGTTTAAAACCAGTCTTGCCTTGAAAAAGCTATTTACAACTTTTTAATGAAAAATACAAATGAGAAGGAATCAAAGATCCTTCATTTGAAGGCTGAGATATCCATTGTAAAATTACATGTCAAAAAATGCATGAAGTTTCTTCAAGCACTGACTGTTGATACCTTGCAGACACTGAGCCACTTTGAACATACACTCACAGCACCAAAGGAAACTCCACATGAATTATTTCTTCTTGTCTCTTCAGCATGAAGTTGAACTTTTAAGAAGACTTTAATATGAATTAGTTGTAATTTGAAATTAAATATTGATTTATACCAATTTTTCATTTGATGAAGTTTTCATAAGTAGCTTTATTATGAGGATGTTTATTACGTGGGTAAAAAAACTTCAGATTTTTTTCTCTGTATCAGAATAATTTAAATAACTCAGAACAATTTAAAAGTTATATATCTCAGAATATATTATTTCCTAGGTTTGGTTGGAAGATCTTCAAGAACACATCACGGCGGGGCCGGGGGAATGGTTAATGGATACAAAAAAAATTAGAAAGAATGAATAAGACCTATTTGATTGCACAACAGGGTGACTATAGTCAATAAGAACATAATTGTACATCTTAAGTAACTCTGTGAGTGTAACTGGATTGTTTGTAACACAAAGCATAAATGCTTGGGAGAATGGACACCACATTCTCCCTGATGTGATTATTACACATTGCATGTCTGTGTGAAAATATCTTATATACCCCACAAATATACATGCCTACTATGCACCCATGAAAGTTAACATTAGAAAATTTAAAATTATAAAAAGAAATATGTAAAAAGAATACATCAAGGATAAAAATATCAGAATTATTATATTTCTCTCTAGTGAAGCAATGACTGTATGTGTGAGCTAAGCATGGCCCAGCCAAGCCTGGATCTCCTAAATCCTTTGAGATGCACAGGATCTATTCTACTAAATCCAAAAAAGAAAGAGTAAATACTGTCAGAGCAACAAAGCTTGCCCTGCATCCAAAAATGATCTTATAATTGCTAACAGCTGTAGTTTGCGAAACCATTTTCCTTGAGGGATATTTTCTCCCTTTTCTTTCCAGTCTTGAAGTAGAATTTAGATCTTCAATATACTTCTGCTGTTATGAAAACTTTATTAAACCTTGATATTCTTATTAGGTTAAAGATTCACATTGTTTTACATTTATCCAGGTTTTGTAGGAAACCTCGTATTTAGTAACAGATGCTATATATGATTATAGTATTAGCCACTTGCTTTAAGAGCACAAGTTCTATAATTTGATTTCCTTCCTCGGAATCCCATTCTGCCACTTCCTAGATAGATGGAGTTGGCAATTTAACTTTCCTGAGTCTCCATTTGCTCACCTAAGTTAGTAACTAACCTTTTATTTTTATTATTATTATTAAGTAATTTTTTTGAGACAGGTTCTTACTCTGTCTCCCAGGTTGGAGTGCAGTGGTGCAATCACAGTCACTGCAGCCTGAACCTCCCAGCCTCAGGTGATCCTCCCTCCTCAGCTTCCCAAGTGGCTGGAACTATAGGCATGAGCCACCACACCTGGCTAATTCTTATCTTTTATAGAAATGGGGTCTGTGTTGGACAGGCTGGTCTTGAACTCCTGGTTTCAAGCAATCTTCCCACCTCATCCTCCAAAAGTGCTGGGGTTACAGGCGTGAGCCACCATGCCAGGTCATAACTAACTCTTAACAGCTGTTATGAATGAGATAATACTTAGTGTCTGACATAGTAAACAGGAAATAAATACCAATTATTAAAAACATTCTGTGCAGCAATTAAGTTATATTATAAATCTTTTTCTAAAGTTTCACTGAATCACAGAAATGTTAACCAATTGAATCCAAAGGCCTGAATATTTTAGAAGTGTTAAGAGAATCAAATTCTCAGTTCAGAAGAGAGTGAAATCAGCACAGGAGTGATAGACTGCTTTACTAGGGGAGATCGCTGAGGAAGAGAGACAAGAAAAAACAAAACAGCAGCCTGAAGACAGGAAGACAATTCTGGACTGTACTTAGAGTGATATAAAATATGGAGTACAATATTAAAAACTTTAATAATAGGAACATGAAAGAGGGAAAGCAATACTAATTTAGGGATGGTTGGTAGTAGAGCACATAAAAGCAAAAGCAGATCTGTATTAATGCCATCAAATGATAGCTGTCTATGAAACATTTAGGAATTGAGAAGTTAAAGAAACTGGTCAGATTATTAGGAAAATTTTCAAGACAAAAGTAGGACCTGAGTTTTTCTTCAAGGTGAGAGGTAAGAATTCAGTACGGAGCTACTAAAATGGCATTCCTGGGAGACAGAGTTGGATGAGTGGCAGCAGAGAAGGCACCGTACCCAGCGTATCAGACATTCCAGTCTAGTGAGCTAGGAAGATTCAGGAAAAGACAAAAGATAAGATTGGCTAATTCAGGGAGAATCTGTATTGAGAAATTATCCTAATACAAGGAGCTTTCTGCTCATTCTATGGGTGAAGTGGAGTCATTCAATGATGTATACTTGCTTGGCTGTTTTGCTTTTAACTGAAGAATGATGTTATCCAAAGTGAGCCACTTATAAAGCGGCTGCAGAAGTTCAGGTATGACTTGAAAAGATGCAAGACTTGAATAGAATGAAATAAGAATGTAAAGAAAATGCCTGATGAAATCGCATTTTCTTTAAGAATGTCGAAATCAGTGAGTGAGTGATGTCTTAAAGTTTTCTCAGTTAGACTTGATGGGATCATGGTGACAGTATGACAAGCTAAAATCCATGTATAGTGTTGAAACTAAGGGAAGGTTAACAAGAAATTGTCCCTAAGCTTTAAATATGCCCATCTAACATCATGGAATTACTAATGGCCAATTCAATGCCTGTCTTTTGATGATGCGGTTTCAATTTTCTCTGTCTGCAGGGAAAAAGGGATAAGGAGATAAAGCCAATTTTCTTCTAAAAACCTACTTTTTGGGGGTTTTTTTAGACTCAGACAGTGCTACCACAAAATTAATGATTTCTTTACCAACTGCATTTGCTTCATTTTTTTCCCCAAAGCCCTCCAGGCTACTTCTCTGGAGAGTACACAAAGTTTCCACAGCGCTATTTTTGTAATCTAAAGCAGTTGTGCTTTCAGGCCTGATGCTACAACTGTAATTTTAATTTATCAACCTGCCAGTCAGTGAAATGCTGTAAAAACATTTGAAAGCTTAAACCCATCATTTATTTCTGCACCTGTCAATGACACTTTTCTGTACTTGACAAAATCATTTAAACTGCACTATGATGGCATATACAATATCACCAATAAATTGGGTAATCAATCATGTATGTGCATATTTTGACAGTGGCGTCTTGAATGCATGGTCTCCTGGATGCATTTTTAAGAAGTAGGGGCTCATTACTGTTCAATAATAAAATACAGTAGAGTCATCAAAAAGAGTCTCCCTCAGTCTTTTACAATTAAAAAAATGTCTTCGGAAACAGAGGGGCTGATTGTGCCTGAAATGGCTTTTATTTCTTCAGCAAAATGTTCTCCTTGGGGAAAAGGAAGTAATTGCAGATTATAGCAGGCAGGAATATAGTGTTACATGGAGGGAAGAAAATGTATAGGATCATTAAATAGATTTATTTAAGTTCTGCTTATAAAGAAAGCAGTGGTGCAGTACTTTATAGCTGATGATATTTCAAAAGAGTGTTATCAGCACTTCCACCACTATCTAATTTGTTCATATAATAAAGTGTCACATTAAACCCAATATCACAATTCATATCAGTTTTACTTTAAAAATTGATATCGTTATATATCATAGGCAACCCCAGCCCCAAAAATGTTTGAGATCTTTTATCACAATAAATTATAGAATTTAAAAAATCAATCTATTAGAGAGAGAGAACCTGTTAAATCATTAAATCCACTCAACCCAGTAACGAATTTGATGTCATTTAGTCTGTGTTTCTAAGATAAAATGTTGTTAAAATTGTAACTTAAATAATATTGTCTAAATAATCTAACTGTACCCTCTGAACTCTTGGTTGTAGCAATCCTCGCCATTTATTTATATTTTTTAAAAAAGCAAGTCTTATGAGAAACCCTTTAAAATCTATGAAGGATTTATGACCACTTCATACCATGCAACTCTAAATTAGCCAAACTAATTTATAGACATCAAATATTTCTACATAAGAAAATGAATCAGTAAACTAGATATGCATAAGATCTCACTCATGGGAAAGAACTAACCTTAAGTGTTGTTTCAGAATCACATTTAAAACAAACAGAGCTTTGGGATGTGTATTAATATGCACAACTAGCACTGTTTCCTTATTGCTACCAGTACTGTTTTCAAGGAACATGATTTTGTTTTGTTTTTTTAATTTCACTCTAAGTTCTGGGATACATGTGCTGAACATGCAGGTTTGTTACACAGGTATACGTGTGCAATGATGGTGTGCTGCACCTATCAACCTGTCATCTAGGTTTTAAGTCCCACATGTATTAGGTATTTGTCCTAATGCTCTCCCTCCCCTTTCCCCTCACCCCCTGACAGGCCCTGGTGTGTGATGTTCCCCTCCCTGTGTCCACGTGTTCTCATTGGAACATGAGTTTTTTTAAGGTGTCAAGCCACATCGGAAAGGGTAATCATATAGTCAGGCTGTTTAAAGATATATTTACTGAATGTGTATATGAATAAAATAGAAATGGTGGCTAAGATTAGACGTCATATGTAGAATCAGTACTGCACAGTTGTTATTGCTTTGATTTAAAATAAGATCTTAGTCTCATATACTTTTAATATCAGTCCTGAAAGCAGTCACTAAAACTAATGCAAAATAAGTGCTCTGATTTCACTCGACTACCTTCAACTCATCTCAAAGAAAGCTAATTAAGCTTACTTGAAGAGAACTCATTTCTCTTTTTTTTTTAGCTCCATTAAATATACTGAAGACTGAACTTTCAATTAAATAATACTTGATTATCTAAATAATTTTTTGACAATTTAAATAGCATTTATTTCAGACAGTTCAAAGTATTGATTATCCTTTATTTTGTGTTCTTCAATGAATCTTTACCGATTCTCATAAAAACAGAATAGATATCATCATTCCTTTAATACTGAATCAGTGAGATACAGAGACATTATGATAACTCCATAAATAAACACAGAATATCAGCAGCTATTTTGGAATGGAGTCCAGTCTGGGACTTTTGCTTACAAAGCTGGCAATTTCATGCATCTTAACACTTCATGTTTTCTTCTGAGTTTCATCTGCACTTGAATGTCTAAATAATAGCTTTAATTATTCATGAAAATAATCATGTACATAAAAAGTAATTTATTGCTTTTAGAGCCATTGTGAATCCCAGATTTGCACTATAAAAGTGCTAGCAAAAGTTTTAAAGCCTCACTTCCCAATCACATTCTGTTCATCCAGCCAGGAAAGACTGATCTTTATTTCATCAATCTCAAAATGTGACCTTTTCAACACTTTTAATGACATTTTCAAAGTACAGAAATGCTTTTTGATTCAAAAGGATTTTCTACTTTATTCTGCAGAACAAGTCAGCTATCATAGTATAATCAATAGCTGCCAACTATTAGCAAAAGCCATGTATCACTTATACTTTAAGAGCTTATCAGGAAAAAAATGCATTCAGTGGCTATATTTTGGCATGCTAAGGTAGATATTAAAATGAAAAGTCAATCCTCAAGTGTTTCATGTTTTAGAAATGTTATTATTTCCTTAGTAAAAATTTCACTAGATCACATTCAAAATATACCATTAGAAGCTGCTGGCCACATTCAACTTCAAAATGAGATAATGTGCTTGTAGTTTTATTCAGTGTTAGGCAACCAACTACAGTTTCCCCTTAGCTTCAATGAAAAGCATATAAAAGATGAAACACTTGTTGAGACATTTCTTCCAGATACTGGCTAAATTATCATATCATGCAAGTGGTATTTCAGTTAAGTGTATATTATAGCCCAATTGGATACTAAAAGTCTTGAAAGCCTTTTTAAAAGTGAGGTTCTCTAGAGAAGTTATTTTAAAGAAGTGTTCTGTAAATCATGGGCCTTTGATTATCCAGCCCATGGCAGGCTAAGCACTTCAAATTCCCATGTAAAACCACCAAGTCACAAATTAAGGGACTGCCCAATAAATCAAAGCATTCATTCCTAATTTTCTTAAGTTGCCAGGTTTTAGTTTGAAGCTCTTGAGAAAGGATTTGATAGCATTGCTGCCCTTTCTGTGAAGAACAGTTGTCTAATTTCATTAAGTGCATCAATTCAACATTTGAAGGGCACCGTGTATGTGCAAAATATCATGTGATAACAATGGCAGTTGCTGTTCTAAACTAGCCTGCTAGACAGGGATAGTTTCCTTCTATTGTGACTAAAAATTGAGCTTTCCTTCCTTATTACAAATAGAACAACAAATCATCCTTGATAGGGAATTTAGTAAAATATTTAGACATTTATTTTGGCAATATAAGATGAAGAGTGGTATCAAAATCATTTAGACTTAACTAACAAATATGTCTTCAAAAAATTACGCAATGCACATTGTTTTTAAAAGCATCATTAATTGCCTAACAGTACCCTCCAAACTGCAAATCAGGGGTTAAAAATAGGAAGTGAATCTTATGATACAATTTCATTCTAATCAAGACTTTTTTTCCAGTATCTTTATTGTTATTTTTGAATAAATTCAGTTATATTTAGATAAAATTTATTCAGTGCAAAATTCCATTGAAGTTATATTGGTAGGTGCAAAGCAAGATGTGAGGTGCACTGAACTGCTGCTTCATCTCATAGCGGATTCAGTAAAGCAGTGCCAATCAATGAATTGTTTTTACCATTTCATTTCAGAAAGTAGGAGTAAGCATTTTAAAACTTATAGCATGTTTATATGGCTATGATATCTAAATGTATGATTTTGTACAAAAGTATCAGACTGTGATAGAATGTAAATATTTTAAATAAAAAATAAAAATTTGGTCCTTTACCACAATAAGCCAGGAAGACTTAGACAAGACTACATCTTTGCCTTTGGGGAGGTTGTAATCTAATGAACAGTACAAAAACCAATAAGTTAGTGTCTATAATACAAGGTATTGCTTGGGAATTCTAATCTGCTGAAGAAGATAAAATAAAAATGAACATATATCTATAACATAAGTCATTCTTTGAAAACTCTTGAAAGAGAGGAAATAAAAGGTTGTGGGACTAGTGATACATAATGGCACACAAAGCCAGATGGGTTTAGTTTCTGTTTGGAGATAGGTAGTAGCACCATTTGGCTGGACCAAAGGGCATCTTAAAAGAGACACTGGATGACATGCCTAGAAAATTAAACAATGACTATATCAAGGGAGACTAGAAAACCCTGAATATGTTTTAACTTTTCTTCAACTCCCCTCTCCCTTTCTCACCCCTCCTGCCTCTGCCTTATTCTCTTACTTACTCTCTCTCCTCCTTGACCCCTATTTATTTTCCTATCATTCTCCTTCTTTTCTTCTCTTTCCTCATCTCCTCTTTCTTTCCTTCTCTCTTCTTCTCTCCTCACATTCTCTCCTTGTCCTACTTCTTCACCTCTCTCTATTCCTCCTTCTTTCTGCTGCTTCTCTATATTTTTCTTCATTTCAAAAAATGCATGCCTTCCATCAGAAGAGAATATCTCAAAATATTAAGAGCCATCTATGACAAACCCACAGCCAACATAATATTGAACAGGCAAAAACTAAAAGCATTCCCCCTAAGGCCTGGAACAATACAAGGATGCCCACTCTCAGCATTCCCATTCAACATGGTACTAGAAGTGCTAGCCAGAGCAATCAGGCAAGAGAAAAAAGTAAAAGGCATCCAAATAGGAAAATAAGTCAAACTATCTCTCTTCACAGATTACGTGATTTTATACCTAGAATGCCCTAAAGACTCCGCCAAAAGGCTCCCGCAACTGATGTGCCACTTCAGTAAAGTTTCAGCCTACAAAATCAGTGTACAAAAATCAGTAGCATGTCTATATACCAATAATGTTCAAGTTGAGAACCAAATCAAGAATGCAATCCCATTTACCATAGCTGCAAAAAAATTAAAAATAAATAAGTAAACCAAGGAATACATCTAACCAGGGAGGTGAGAGATCTCTACAAGGAGAACTACAAAACATTGTTCAAAGAAATCACACATGACACAAATGAATGGAAAAAACATCTATGGCTCATGAATTGTAAAAATTAGTATCTTTAAAATTGCCAGACTACCCAAAGCAACCTATAGATCCAGGACTATTCCTGTCAAACTACCAACATCATCTTTCTCAGAACTAGTAAAAGCTATTCTAAAATTCAAAGGAAATAAAAAAAAAGAGCCTGAATACCCAAAACAATCCTAAGTAAAAAGAACAAAGTCAGAGGCATTACAGTACCCAAATTCAAACTACACTATAAAGCTACAGCAACCAAAACATCATGGTACTGGTACAAAAACAGACAATAGACCAATGGAACAGAATGGGGAACCTGGAAATAAAGCCACACACCTACAGCTATCTGATCTTTGACAAAGTCAACAAAAATAAGCAATGGGGAATGGACTTCCTATTCAATAATTAATACAAAAATTAACTCAAATTGGATTACATATTTAAATGTAAAGACCTCAAACTATAAGAATCTTAGAAAAAAACTTAGAAAATGGCATTCTGGACATCAGCCTTGGGAAAGAATTCATGGCTAACTTCTCAAAAGCAATTGCAATGAAAACAGAAATTGAGAAGTGGGGCCTAATGAAACTCAAGAGCTTCTGCGTGCAAGAGAAACTATCAAGGAAGTAAACAGCAAAATATTTTGCTCCCTACAGACTGGGAGCAAAATATTCACAAACTATATATCTGACAAAGGTCTAATATCCAGAATCTATAAGGAACTTAAACAAATCATCAAGCAAAAAACCCCATTAAAAAGAAGGCAAAGGACGCGAACAGACATTTCTCAAAAGAAGACATAAAAGCTGCCAACAAACATGTGAATAAATGGTCACCATCACTAATGTTCAGAGATATGCAGATCAAAACCACAATGAAATACTATCTACTGCAGTCAGAATGGCTATTATTAAAAAAATCAAAAAAACAACAGATGTTGTCAAGGCTGTAGAGAAAAGGGAACACTCATACACTCTTGGTGGGAATGTAAATTAGTTCAACCACTGTGGAAAGCAGTCTGGAGGTTTTTCAAAGAACTCAAAATAGAACTACCATTCAACCCAGCAATCCCATTACAGGATATATCCAAAAGTAAACAAAGTGTTCTACCGAAAAGACACAAGCACTTGCATGTTTATCACAGCACTATTTACAATAACAAAGACACCACCAAGCTCAGTGGCTCACACCTGTAATCCCAGCAATTTGGGAGGCAGAGGCAGGCAGATCACCTGAGGTCAGGAGTTCAAGACCAGCCTAGCCAACATGGTGAAACCTCATCACTACTAAAATTACAAAACTTAGCTGGGCATGTTGGTGCATGACTGTAATCCCAACTACTTGGGAGTCCGAGGCAGGAGAACCTCTTGAACCCAGGAGGCAGAGGTTGCAGTGAGTCAAGATTACACCACTGCACTCCAACCTAGGAGACAAAGAGAGATCCATCTCAAAAAACAAAAATATAGCAAAGACATGGAATCAACCTAAATGTCCATCAATAGTGGGCTGGATAAAGAAAACGTGGTACATATACACAATGGAATACTACACAGACATGAAAAATAATAAAATTATGTCCTTTGCAGCAACATGGATGTAGCTAGAGGTCATTATGCAAAGTGAATTAATGCAGGAACAAAAAAAAACCAGAAATATTGAATGTTCTTACTTATAACAAGGAGCTAAACATTGGCTACTCATGAACATAAAGATGGCAGCAATAGAAACTAGGAACTACTAGAGAGGGAAGGGAAGTTTGAAAAACTGTTGGGTACTATGCTCACTATCTGGGTGATGGGATCAATCAAACCCCAAACCTCAGCATCATGCAATACACCCAACTAACAAAAAAGTACATGTGTACCCCCTGAATCTGAAGTAAAACTTGAAAAAAAAATGCATGCCTTCAACAAGGAGCTTTCTTTGCTTTGCAATAGATCTCACTACTGGAAGGGAAATTAATATATGTGAAATGTTGGCTGGGTACCAGAAATAACATAAATTCCTAGTACATCAGCCTATTCTCTTGTTTTGCAGTTGAGAAAAAAAAATTTACCACTAGCTTAATGACATATTTAAAATACTAGGGTATATCAAAAATGTCATCATTTTTTAATATTAGGCCAGTATGAGACTGTTCTCTATTTGGGAATTAGCTGTTTCTCCTCTCTGAGGAAATTAGTCACCCCAAAAGACAATCAAATGCTGACATTTGACATGCCCAATAAACTACTAGGACCCTTCACCACCATGTTCCAGTGAGGCCCACCAGTCGATAAGCCCTGTCCACATGTACATCCACACACTCATATACACACCCACACCCACCCACCCACCCACACACACACACACACTCACAAAGCTGACAGCCAGGTTTTTGATGCCTTGCCCTGAAATATAAGCTAATCAACAAGGAAAGAATCACCTGGCATTTTAGGAAATACTCTAACATGGAAGAAAATCCCAGAGAAAATCAGATTTCCACAGAAATAGGGGAAGTAGAGAGAGTACAAAACTAAACAAAAATACTAAACAACTCATAATTAATGCCCCTAGAAATAGGAAAATGTATCTACATTTCAAAGTATTACTTAAAAGAATATATGAATAACGAGAAAAATCTTCTCAGAAATTAAAAACTTTATAGCAGAAATAGAAAATTTAATAAACGTTTGAAATATGAACTTAAAAGATCAGAAAGATAAACAGATGGAAAATAGTAAAGAAAAGATTTTTAAACAATTAGACCCTTACTCCATGGGTTCAATATCAAGCTAATAGTGTTCTCACAAAGGGAAAACTCAGAGGACATTATTCAATCAGAATACAATAAAATATCCCAACACTGAAAGATGCTAGTTTTCCAATAAGATATGCTCAGCACAATAAATGAAAGATGACCCAAACTAAAACAGATTACTGTATATAAGACCTTAAATGTCTAAATAGAGGAATAAAAGCCACATACCAAGACAGACTCAGAATAACATCAAATTTCTCAAGATTAGAACGTGCAGACAATAGAAGAATGCCTTTAAATGTCTTTTGATCACATGAATAGACTTATTGTAACTTGGAATGCTGAAGATTAGTGCCATTAGAGTATCTAATTCTGACTTCAACTTTTAAAATAATTAAAATCAATAAAATCAAAAAAATCAAAACAGGATAGTTACCAGAATAATAGTGCCATTATAACCACATTAAAAAGAAAAGCTTCCATCAAAATTTTATGATGTGACAAATCCAGTACAATATATTTTATTAAATATTGCATTCCACTCAATTTTGTAATATTCCGTTTTTTGATGAAAATGTTTTTCAGAAGAGATGCTTCAGATAAAAAGAAAAATTGGAATAGAAATACATATGTTGAGATTTCCCAGTGTTACTGTTACAAAGTACCTTAGATGTCCTGTAATAATTGTTCATAGGTATCTTTAACAAATGAATAATTATTAATATATTTCACAGATAAGTCACTTGATACTTTTTATTGACATACAACTAAATAAACTTTTAGTAAAACATTTAAATTGTTTTACTTTGAATCGCTTCACATTTTATAAGTTAGTTTTCATTTCTTCTGCTTCTTTAAAAGGCTTGGCCAGGTTGTTTGTCCATGGTAGGATCAACAAATTTTGAACTGTACTATATTTGTATAATAACTAATTTATCCAACTTAATATGTGGGAAATAATGCCTCTCTCTGTATTTAGATATGTTTATTTGAAACAAAAATAATTAATTTTATGTATGTGATAAGAAAGAGCCTATTAAATATATACCTTTTTAAAAATAAGCAGCACAGATAGCAGATACAGAACTCTTTACTATCAGTACTCTTGACTACCAAGGAATGAAGCCACACTCTAGAAAAATGCAAGGCAAGAAAAAATTCAAATAACCCCTTTAGGTAAAAATCATCCCTTTAATAATATTCATTTGTAATTCAAATTCACAGCATATCCCATCAGCCCAAGGTAGTCTTCTAAAATGTCATTATACTTGCAATATTATAAGTTTTTTTCAGACCAATATTTATGGAGGTCACCGTGCTACATCAACAAAACATTTTAACTCCAGTGAGAGTATAGCTTTGTAGCATTAACTCCTTTGACAATTGTCTTTCTAAAAAGATTTTTACTTTAGAAACCTCTAATATATGTCTTTTTCCTCAGATCCAAAGTATCCAAATGTTTTGTTAAAACCAACATTTTGTAGTAGACATTCAAGGGTAATCTTATAGCAGTTCAGTTTCTTCCTTAGCAAAGACAAGTTGATAACAATTTGCCAAGCTGTCTTCCCTGCATTCATTACTAACAGCATCTACTCTTTCTCTCTTAGCACAGGAATGGATGAATTTACGTTCTATTATCAGAGTTGCCATAGCAACACTCTGTCACCGAGCCACATCTTCCACAACTATAACATAATGATCCCCAGATTTCTTTGTATGCTCAAAAGACTTTATACATTATCAGGGTTGAAAACTCCAGTGGCAGTTCGCTGACCCAGTACCTTAACAAAGAAAAAACCCTATGTTAGTTGTATTAGTCCATTTTCATACTACTATGAAGAAACACCCAAGACTGGGTAATTTATAAAGAGAAAGAGTTTTAATGGACTCACAGTTCCACGTGGCTGGGGAGGCCTCACAATCATGGCAGAAGGTGAAGGAGGAGCAAGGCATATCTTACGTGGCGACCGGTGAGAGAGCATGTGCAGGGGAACTGTCCTTTATAAAGCCATCAGATCTCGTGGGACTTATTCACTATCATGGGATTAGTACAGGAAATACCCACCCCTGTGATTCAGTAGGACTTGCAGGGATTATGGGAGCTACAACTCATGATGAGATTTAGGTGGCAACACAGCCAAACCATATCATCAGTAGACAAAGAGGCCTTAAACCAAGCCTTCTGGCAAGATGTGTTGGAGAAATAACTGTAGCATATGTAGCTGTATTCTGATTCTAGTCCACTTCTTTAAGTAGACTTGGGTCAAACATAGGAGTTTCATCAGGTTTCATCTTTCCAGGAAGATCTGTTTGATAAAGCTGAGGCAGGCCCACCATGGCCCTCAGGACACCAGGTCCCACTCTCACTTCCCGACCCCCAGCCCCTCTTCACTGCCTTTAAAATTTTGAGGGAAAATTATTTCCAGCCAGAAGGCCCAGACAATCAATCAAACCAAATACACTGTTAATCAAACACAAAGACTTTTAAAAGATACAGGTGACTCTTGTTTTTTTTATTATTATTATTATTTTTTATTATTATACTTTAAGTTCTAGAGTACATGTGCATAACGTGCAGGTTTGTTACATATGTATACTTGTGCCATGTTGCTGTGCTCCACCCATCAACTCATCAGCACCCTTCAACTCGTCATTTACATCAGGTATAACTCCCAATGCAATCCCTCCCCCCTCCCCCCTCCCCCCTCCCCATGATAGGCCCCGGTGTGTGATGTTCCCCTTCCCGAGTCCAAGTGATCTCATTGTTCAGTTCCCACCTATGAGTGAGAACATGCGGTGTTTGGTTTTCTGTTCTTGTGATAGTTTGCTAAGAATGATGGTTTCCAGCTGCATCCATGTCCCTACAAAGGACACAAACTCATCCTTTTTTATGGCTGCATAGTATTCCATGGTGTATATGTGCCACATTTTCTTAATCCAGTCTGTCACTGATGGACATTTGGGTTGATTCTAAGTCTTTGCTATTGTGAATAGTGCCGCAATAAACATACGTGTGCATGTGTCTTTATAGCAGCATGATTTATAATCCTTTGGGTATATACCCAGTAATGGGATGGCTGGGTCATATGGTACATCTAGTTCTAGACAGGTGACTCTTGTTATTTGAGGAAGTTATATTCTGTGAAGTCACAGCAAACACTGAATTAGCAAATACTGAACCATTGGTCCTAGGGGAAATATAGGGCTAGATTCCTGTGAGCCTCTGGTCTCAGAGGAATCTTTTGGTCTCAGAGGAAATTCACAACATTTTTGTCAACCAATCAACACACAAACTTGCTGTTGGTGTGTTTCTGTTTAAAGACCCTATGTCTTTAATGTATGTTATATCAATATGTATGTTGATTCATTAACATTGAACTCACAGCCAGCAGCACACCTCATGCCTGAAAGAAGCTCATCTAAAGAAGCTCACGTATTTTCTTCATAAGACACATCAGTCTTCTTGTGCTTAGGAACACTGGACGGCATTTCAGCACTATACTGGGGGACCGTTTTAAGCTACAAAATTACCAAGGAAAAGCACATAAATGTGAAAAATGAGACACTAAATAGATTATAACATAGATGGTTATTTACAGTATGAACTGAAACAAAGAGGCAGTGTCACCTCATTGGACCTCAGCTGGGAACATATAACTCAAAATGTTTACCCTCTGTGCATGTTTCTGAATGATCATAAAAACCCTGTGAGTATTGATTAGGAGGTCACAAATTTTGCAAAGTTGCAAATACAGAATCCATGAATAATGAGAATCAACTGTATTTTCAGAAATATAATTACTCACAAGCTATTTCTAAGAAATCTAAAGGTTGTTTCACCAAACTTATCGAACTAACCAAAAAAAATGGGGGGGTCTAACACAAAAGAGAAGGAAGTCCTCAAGGTGGCTGGTGAAGAGAAGTACCAAGATGACAGCTTTGTAGCAGACCCAGAGAGAACCAGTCTGGGTTGCAGCAGGAAAGTGGAATGCTCCAGGAAGAATGAAAAAAGTAGACCATTAGAAGTGCCAAGTAAACAATGATTGTACAAGAAGGAAATATAATCATTGCACAGTATGTTCCTCAACTATTATATTCATGTGGGTATGCCAATAATATTTATGTGGTTATACCAATATAAACATTGAATATTGACTTAACCAAACAGAAAAGAATTAATGAGGAAAAAACATGGAAGTTCACAAATAAATTCTTCAGTACAAGTAAACAGAGCAATATTTTGAGGGCTCAAAGAGGATTCGGTTTTGAGAATAAGATTTTTTTCTAGAAACTAAAGAATATCAGATAAAATGTCTTCTTAATATTCAGAAGGAATGTACCTCTAAGAAACATTTATAGGTTATAATAAGAAGAGATTAATTTGGAAAATATCAGTTAACTCTTTAAGACACCGGATTCAATACAATGCCCCATTTGAAGCAGTAAATTAAAGATTTGATACTACAGATGAAAATAAGGTCAATAAATGATATTAAGGAAAATTAACAAACATTCCATGAGAAAAACAGAGGAAAAGTGGCAAAAATGAGAACAAAAGAAAAAATGGGATGAAACACCATTGAGTTTAATCTGTAAATAATAGCCATTGCCAAAGATAACAATTTTATAGAAAATGAGTCAATAATAAAAAGTAAAATATATAATTCATTGATTTTTCTAAATGAGGCATTTAGAATTTGAAATGTAAAGAAATCTATAGGAATCCATAAATTTAAAAAGAGGCTAACTTTAAGACAAAAGATAAAATCGAACTCAGTTTTCTCTGTGATGTGCTAATGTGAAGATAATCCTGGAGAATTTTTTAGGGAAAGGATTGTAACACAAGAACTCTGTGTTCAGCTACGTCATTTTTTATGTGTGAAGTATGCCAGAAAGACACCAACAGAAAATTATGATGTATCATGTACCAATCCCAGACAAAATTCTAGAAAGATAGCCACTCACATGGTTTTATCTATCCTGAACACCAGCATCTTAAGGCTCAACCTATTTTACAAACATATGTTTAACAAATATTTAGTCATGTTCTTTAACTGGGAAATTTATTGAAGGGATAAAGTGATTCATTTAAAATGACTGGGTAGAAAATAATCAGGGAGGGGGAAAATTTGACATTAAAAAAATTCAGCTGGTAAAATATTGAGGAGATTTTTTTTAAAAAGTTGAATAATAGTAATAGGAGGGACACTATCTCTTCTACAAATTCATGATTTAGGAATAAAAACTGACATTAATCGGTGGGGAAAAAATAGAAACCACAATAATAAGTCATGTTTACACAAAAAGGTCATAATTGACAAAGAGTGTAAATCAGTTCAATGGGAGTGGAAGAATTATTCAATATGCTACTTTTGCTTCTATAATATTTGTATGAAATACTCATTTTAGATAATATGTGTCCAGTGCAGTATGAGCTTGTAATAAAAAGGTAATAGAGGACATGTATAAATAGCTAGGTATTTTGGGAAAAATGGGCAATGCAGAAAATCAAGTGCATATGTCTAGAGGAATGACAATGTTTAGTATATAAAGATTTGCTAAAATCTTCAATATTTATAAATAATAATGGTGATAAAAAGCTGTCCTCTCATTTTAATTTGAATAGTTTTACTGTTTTATGCTGAATTAATATTCCCCACTTGTTTTTGCTACAGCCTATTGTGTTTAAGTAGTTTTCTTATTACTGTTTTACTTTGAATATAAGAAATACCTCTTAAATTTTATCAAATGTCTCTTTAGCATTTACAGGTAAAATCTGTAATCTCTTTTAATTTGTTTTTGTTCCAGATTATGTTGGTTGATTTCCACACCTGAAACTGATACTAATGACCTCTCTGGTTTACTTTGGTGTATAGGTTGCTCTTTGTCTAATGAGATTAGGTCTGAGTTCTTTACTTTTTCATCTTTCTTCTTTAAGAATGAAGGCATCTAAAGCTGTAAATTTTTCTGAGTCAGGTATTCACTGTCTTAGAAAAAGCATTTTAGAAAAAGCATTCTTTTTATTTCTCTTAGAAAAAGCATTCTTTTTATTTCTTTCTAGAGAATATGAAGTGCAATATTTCTTTTTTGACTTGGCATCAGTTTGGTTGGGGAGAGTCAAAGAAACTGAACTAGTACTAAGGGAAAGTGAGCCAGATTTAGGGTACCAGCTTTTGAAAATCTGGAGGTCGAAATATAAATGTTACATTTTAACAATGTAATTTAATTTTAATAAAATTATGAAATTTTAACGTGAAAGATATCCCAGAACTATATAATGCTATAATGCATTAATCCTCTGCTCTAAAAAGAATTCCCAACAAATAGTTTTCAGGCTCTTGTGCCATATATATCTGTGTGTTATATTACAACATACAATGTTTTGTCATGGTGTTTTCCATTTTACGATTCTGTTTTTTGTTTAAACTACTAGAAGCTTGCGGTATTTGGTATTAATTATCTTATTTCTTTGTTAAATTTAGCAGTAACAGTCTTCCTTATGATTACTACCCTTTAATCCTCATTCTGCCTTTTGGAGCCACAATGAAGAAATTCAATTCCTCTTCCACTCAACAGCCTTTCAAATATTTAAACAGTTAGGCACCTTTCTTCCCAAAGACTGTCTTCTGTAGCCCAAGTATCCTTATTTAATTCAATCATTTTTTATACAGGGGCATTGTCTTGAGACTTTTGGACATCCTAATTTCCTTCATCTATACATATCCTACTTGGTCAAAATTTTAAAAGTGCACTGATGCATACTAAACTAAATATTTCCAGTGATGGCTCAAAGTGAAAGCCCAATAGAATTATCACCCCCTTTTTTAATAGACACTACAAATCATTTAATGCCAATTAAGATTTCATTATCTGGCCAGGCCTGGTGGCTCACGCCTGTAATCCCAGCATTTTGGGAGGCCGAGGCGGGTGGATCATTTGAGGTTAGGAGTTTGAGACCAGCCTGGCTAACGTGGTGAAACCCTGTCTCCACTAAAAATACAAAAATTAGCCAGGTATAGTGGCACACACCTGTAGTCCCAGCTACTTGGGAGGCTGAGGCAGGAGAATCGCTTGAACCCGGGAGGTGGAGGTTGCAGTAAGCAGAGATTGTGTCACTGCACTCCAGCCTGGGTGACAGAGCGAGACTCCTTCTCAAAAAAAGGAAAAAACAATATTTCCTTATCTTTGTGGCTTAATATTGAGATTGTAATTGACAAAAACACTCAAGTATTTCTTACAGCAATATCTGGGAAGCAATTTCTTACAGCAATATCAAAGTAGTCTATGCTATGAACTTTGATTATATTGATGCCTTGGTTCGCTCATATATAAAGTCAAGATAATATTAATACTAACTCATAGAATTTTTAAGATAATGAAATAATTTGATATATGTAAAGCATTTAGAATAGTGGCTGATAAATGCTAAGCCTTCAGTAAAGGTTAACTGTTAACATTATTATAATTAATTATTATCAACTGTTTTGACATCATCCTCCAACATTTTTAAAAGCTAGTCTCCATCATAAAGAGCTTGTGTAGTTGATATATTTACCCTTGAAGGAAAACTTTGAAAAAATCATTTTAATTCCATTGTTAAATTATAAAAGTATCAACGAACTATGAAAAACATTTACTTGTAAATGGACAAGCGTACTCATTGTCTACATGTTACATATGGTTATTCTCAACAAACATGGAATACAAAAACACAAAACACGTGAAATATAACCCAGCCTAAACTGGGTTGTGTCAGTCAAGATCTGCAAAAGAATATTGGAATAGAAAGTGCTTGGAACAGCTACTACCTCTGTGGCTGAGGGTGAGTACTCAAGGGAAAAACAAAGTTGAAGAGAGTCTCTCTCCCCAGGGCTGAGATTCAAATCTCACTGGAGAAGATGTGTTTGTAGCTGACCGAAGGTCAGAGAAGTCTATGGGGATGTTGATGGACTGGAGGTGATGAGTAGGAAACTTCTGCTGAGATGCCCATGGTTATCACTGGGCCTCTGACAAGCTGCTGGTAGCTGTGCCAGAGAATAAGAAGAAAAGCATCTGGAAAAAGAAGCTCCTTCTTCTTCTATGCCTTGCAGTTTTACTCCAGCACCCTATACTGCCAAACTTTAACACTGTGTCAGCAGGCAAAGGAGGAATGTTCATAGAGTCCAGCTCCATTATTACAAAGCAAGCTCAAAAAAAGGGTAGATTTAGAGCTGACCAGCAATAAACTGATAAATGGAAGAAAGATCTAACCCAATATAGCAATTGTAATGCTTTAAATATTCTAATATTAATATTCTGGTGTTTGAAAAATTCTAATGAAAATACTTTACTTTTCTACAGAAAGTAAATACTATAGTGGAAAGTTCCATAGATGGGTAATGCTCGATTTAAAAAATATATCTTTGGGTGACTAAAACACCCTGCCTTTCAGAGCTTATGATCTAGTGAGACAGACTCATAAAGAGTCAAATACAATATAATATGTTTAGAAGAAAGTGTGTTTAAGAAGCTATAAGAATGAGACCTGAACATTAATGACTACATTGAACAGTTAAAGAGATCGATCATACTCTACAGGATTTTGACATGAGCCCTCCTGGAATATTTTACCCTGAAAACTTCAGTGTCAAGAAATTCACATAAATTAGATTAAGGTCAAATAAGAGAGATGGGGATGATTAATGGAAGGGAAACACTGGCTTGTGACGGGAAAGGCTAACAAAAATAAATCTATACAGATTAGCTAAGTGGCAAGAGAAGCACAGAGCTGACAAGCATGAGTTGGATGTAAATTCAAATAAGCTACAATCAAAGAACAGCACAGAAAGTGGAATTTAGTCTAATTCAACAAATTTGATAATGTGGGAAGATGTGGAGCTTGAGTTAGGCCTTTAAGAATGGACATATTAGGCTGGGCACGGTGGTTCACACCTGTAATCCCAGCACTTTGGGAGTCCAAGGCGGGCAGATCACAAGGTCAGGGGTTCAAGACCAACATGGCCAACATCGTGAAACCCCATCTCTACTAAAAATACAAAAATTAGCCAGGTGTGGTAGCAGGTGCCTGTAGTCCCAGCTACTTGGGAGGCTGAGGCAGGAGAATCGCTTGAACCTGGGAAGCAGAGGTTGCAGTGAGCCAAGATTGCGCCACTGCATTCCAGCCTGGGCGACAGAGGGAGACTCCATCACAAAAAAAAAAAAAAAAAGAATGGACATATTTCCAGCAGAAAGAATATACAACACATGTTGATGGATGGAGAGTATAACAGGAAACTTTTTGTTGAGCCATCAACTGAGCTAATGCAGAAGATTGTGTCAAGATACAAGAACGTCTCTGCCTGAGAGCAAGATTTTTTTTTTTTGTACCAGAGTAGCACCAGGCAGAGCGTAGGTGCTGAGAAATGCTGATGGATTAAAAGAGTAATTGAATGAATAGTGAAAGAATGTCAGAGAAAGGAGCTACATTTTGGAGAATCCTGAGTATTGAAGAGGTCTGCATGTTACCTTGTAAGCCATGGGGACTAATTGAAGGTTTTTATGCTGTTGCTGTTATTTTTATTTAAGTACACTTCCTAACAGACAAAGTACAGAGAAAAGTAACAGCGCACCCCATTCAAAGTGATAATTCCAAAATCAGAAACCCTGTGTTACTAGCCAAAAGAAAGAAAAATAATTGGTTTTTTTCTTCCTCTTTTTCTCATTTCCAAAATTTACTCTTCATACATTCTGTCACTGCTCTATCAATTAAAGTAATCCTCCTTTAAATGTGTGAGACAGTAAACTTGACTCACAGCAAGTGAAGCATGAGAACTCTTTCTTAAGTTAGGTGGATTATTTTAATCTTTAGAACTTCTTAGCCATTTTCTCTTCCTCAGGTGACAGGTACTGATTCACCAGTAGCCAGGAACTCTATAAAAGATATTATAATTATTTAGGTCCCCAGTAGGTTTCTCCTCACCTTCTCCCCCACTACAAAGGTCCTTGAAAATAAATTGAATATTTCATCAATGAAACTTAGACTAAGTAGCTTATTTCACTGTTTTGGAATTTTGTATATATGTGTGCATATGTATTGGTGACATACACCAAAGTAAATGTACAAATTTATATGTATTCCTTAAAGTGGAATGAACAGATTTTTGTTCACAATATTATATTGGCAAACTTTGTAAATTTAACTTTAGATACTCTGACAACTAGAAACCTACACCAACATTTTATGATGAATTAGAAGCAGGATCCTGTAAATATATCTAAGGATACTTCTGATTTCACCTATCCAAAGGGAAGTATGCTTTGGAAATTCAGCCAGTTAGCTGAATTGTATACTACATTATTTTTACATTATATCTTCTGCACTCATGACTTCTAGAACTAACCATGGGTATTCTGAAGAATAGCTGTGCCAAGAGAGAGAATAATCTCCATAAAACATATTGTCCATACTTGTTCCACATTTTTCTACCACCAGGTTTCTTGATCATCTAGAAAGACCTACCTTTTGAACATTGACTTGTCAAATCCCTACTCTTTGCAAGGTCCATTTCAAATGCCAGCTCTTTCATGAAGCCATGTTTGATCCCAGTGTCTCACTCACCACATCCTATTTCCCCTGCTTATAAACTCTCATAGAAGTTATTTCTGATTGACAGTTACCAAATTCTGTCTCAACTTACTTTCATCTGTGTATTTGTCTAATCTCTTATACTGATTGAAATTCCTTGAGGTTAGAAGTCATGTTCTACTGATATAATTATTTACAACTCGTAGTATTGTAGCTGACTTACAAATAAGAACTCAATAATTGATTACTCAACCTAATATAGGAAGCCAGTTATAGCAATTGAGAAGGCTCTAGTAGTAGTTATTATTGGCAAGATGTTTGCTAAGAAAACATTAAAATATTTCCTACTTGTGCTAGGGAATTTATTAATATTCTTAAGATTATATTTTAATGAAGTTTGGTGAAGGAAAATAAAAAGAAATACTTTGTGTATTAGCCTACTCATATGAAACTGGCTTTATGAATTCAAAGGGATTAGATAAAAATTGATTACATATATTGTAAAACCCAATGAGTTGTGATTCTTCTATAAATGAAAAAGTTCAAATGAAATTTCAGGAAAGTTACTTGGTCCTCATTCAATCTTCAGTAATAAAAGAAACAGTGTGGATGTATGGCTCTAAGCAATTACTTTAGCAATTCTGATTCCCCATTACATTTTGAGAGAATGTGAATGTGAATGATTAAGGACACACTGAGAAGTAGGATAAAATTAATAAAAGTGTGCCAGATTTTTAAATAAACAGTACGAAATATTTATTTTCACTAAACATTCAAAACCATCATTTTATTTTTCTAGGTCAGATACCTGCCGTAAGCCACTGGTTATGCTTCCAAGCAACAAAAACCTCAGCATTTCCTTGGTTGAGTTTCATCCTAGACAGTGCCCTAAACATCTAATTTACTATCATTTTTGTTTTCAGTTACCTAAGAACCAAATTGTCACACTAAACTATTAAAGTGAGAGTTGCAAAAGTTCTCTAAAATAGATCATCCCATAAGGATCACAGTACCACCCTCAGTTCATGAGAGAGAAAAGGGGTGTGGGGCAGGGATTTTTCTTAACTGAAAAACCAATTCTTCTTGGCAATACAGTTCTAAGATACATAAAATACCTTAAAAAACCGAGTATGGCTCCTCACAATGCCATCTTTTGGTGGTTGATTTCAAATAGAGGTTCACTCAGAAAGAAAAAGGGGATTTTTATGAAAGATAGAATCTGGAAAGAGAGAAAAAGAGACCCTCTCCCGCAAAAAAAGGACTGAGAAGGGGGACAGGAACACTGAGGAAACAATAGCTGCCATTAATCAGACTTGCCCTGGTGTGATCTTTGAATCTCTTTGAATATCTTTCTCTTTCTTGGAAATCCAGCTTGATTTTATAGCTTATGACCTGAGCCAAATACTGCCATGACATTTCTGCTAAAAGCCCAAACCATTAAGACAAAAGCAGGCTTGACATGATTACCAAGACAGGTCTGTTTGTGCATTTCATTTTATTTTTAACTTTGACAGGTAAAATTGAGTTTATGATGGCAGGCAGTGGAACTTGAGAATCAAACAATTCAGAATACTTAGCTATAACTGGTTCTTGTAAATACATCTTAGCAGTCAGGACTGAACAAAAAATAAGCAGGTTGGACGAGATAATTTATGCAGCAACTGGAAAAAAAAATAAAAATGAACTTTCTTTTCTTGTGTACTTTTACAATTCCAGAAGGCTTTTCAATCATTGAAGTATTTACTGAAGGTATAAGACATATAAACAGAAATCATTACGGTCATCTATATTAATAACACCTTTATAATTGATAAGTGTGTCATATTTTTTTCTTGCAATTAAATTCTGCTGTCTGAGATTACAGCATAAAAAAGAGTCTCCGAAAAAAATTATAAAAACAATTTAGTCACATATTTCCTTTGTGAGCTTATTTAGTTACATCTGAAAATACTGAGAACTTCTATTCTATGAAAATGATTGTCCCCTCAATCAATAACTATTGAATGCATCAAATATGTCTAGCACTATTTCTGCTACACAGTAAATACTCAAATATATTTATTGGAATTAGCAACCATTCCCTTTTCTTTGCATCCTCTCCACCTGTTGTTGTTTTTTGATTTTTTAACAAAAGTCATTCTGACTGGTGTGAGATTATGGTTTTGTTTTGCATTTCTCTAATGATTAGTGATGATGACCATTTATTCGTATGTTTGTTGTCAGCCTGTATGTCATCTTTTAAGAAGTGTCTGTTCATGTCTTTTGACTTCTTTTTAGTGGGGTTATTTGGTTTTTTTGCTTGATAATTTATTTCAGTTCCTACAGATTCTGGATATTAGACCTCTATTAGATGCACAGTTTGTGAATATTTTCCCCCATGCTGCAGGCTGTCTGTTTACTTCTTTCATAGTTTTGCTGTGCAGAAGTTCTTGAGTTTAATTAGGTACTACTTGTCAATTTTTTATTTCATTGCAATTGCTTTTGAAAACGTAGCCAATATCAAGTAGAGTATTTCCTAGGTTTTCTTCTAAGATTTTCATATTTTGGAGTATTTTGTTTAAATATTCAATCCATCAGCCAGGCGCGGTGGCTCACACCTGTAATCCCAGCACTTTGGGAAGCCGAGGCGGGTGGATCACAAGGTCAGAAGATCGAGACCATCCTGGCTAACACAGTGAAACCCCATCTCTACTGAAAAATGCAAAATAGCAGCCGGGTGTGGTGGTGGACGCCTGTAGTCCCAGCTACTCAGGAGGCTGAGGCAGGAGAATGGCATGAACCCAGGACGCAGAGCCAAGATCACACCACTGCACTCCAGCCTGAGAGACAGAGCGAGACTCCGTCTCAAAAAAAAAAAAAAAAATTCAATCCATCTTGAGTCAATTTTTGTACATGGTGAAAGGTCAGGATCTAGCTTTATTCTTCTGCATATCAGCCAGCTATCACAGCACTATTGACTAGGGAGTCCTTTCCTTATTGCTTAGTTTTGTTGAATTTTTCAAAGATTAGATGGCTGTAGGTGTATGACTTTATTTCTGGGTTTTCTATCCTGTTCCGTTGGTCTATTGTCTATTTTTGTGCCAGGACCATGCTTTTTGGTTACTGTAGCCTTGTAGTATAGTTTGAAGTTGGATAATGTGATGCCTCTTGCTTTGTTCTTTTTGCTTAGGATTGCTTTGGCTATTCAGTTTCTTTTGTTGTTGTTGTTGTTCCCTATGAATTTTCAATAGTTTCTTCTAGTTCTTTAAAAAACAATGTTGGTAATTTGAAAGGAATAGCATTGCATCTGTAAATCGCATGGGGGTAGCATGGCCATTTTAATGATGCTGAGTCTTCCAATCCATGAACAAGAAGTGTTTTTCTATATTTTATGTTGTGATTTCTTTGAGCAATGTTTTGTAGTTCTCCTTGATCTTTCACCTCCTTGGTTAAATTGATTCCTAGGTATTTTATTTTTGTCTGTGACTAGCATGAATGTGATTGCACTCTTGATGTGGCTCTCAGTTTAAATGTTATTGGTATATAGAAATGCTACCAATTTTTGTGTATTATTTTTCTTTGCCGGTTTTGGTGTTAGGATGATGCTGGCTTCATGGAGTGAGTTAGAGAGAAGTCTCTCCACCTTGATTTTTTTGGAATAGTTTCAGTAGGATTGGTAACAACTCTTCTTTATTTGTCTGGTAGAATTCAGCTGTGAATACAACGGATCGTGAGCTTTTATTGGTTGATAGGTTTTTGTATTACAGATCCCATTTCAGAACTTTTTATTGATCTGTTCAGGTTTTCAGTTTTTTCTGGTTCAATTATGAGAGGTTGTGTGTTTCAAGGAATTTATCCATTTTCTCCATATTTCCTATTTTGTGTACATAGGGGTCTTCATAATAGTTTCTGAGGATCTTTTGTATTTCTGTGGGATTGACTGTAATGTTATCTTTGTCACCTCTAATTGTGTTTGTTTAGATCTCTTTTTATTTGTTAATTTAGTTAACAGTCTATGGATCTTGTTTATTCATTTAGAGAGCCAACTTTTGGTTTTATTGATCTTTTGCGTAGATTTTCGCATCTTGGTTTCATTCAGTTCTGCTTCACTTTTGGCAATTTTTTTTTCTTCTGCTAACTTTGGGGTTAATTTGCTCTCGTTTTCCTAATTCCTCCAAGTACTGTATTAGATTGTTAATTTGGGAGTTTTCTAATTTCTTTGTTTAGTAGTTTAGTGGAAAGTCTTGGGAGATGGGCACCTATATATATATATATATATGTGTGTGTGTGTGTGTGTATATCTCACCCTAATGGAATATTGTTCATACTTAAAAAGGAATGAAATTCTGATACATACTACATGGATGAACTTTGAAAATATGCTAAGTAAAATAAGGCAAACACAAAAGTACAAATATTGTATGACTGTGATTGTACGATTTGTATTTGTGTTAATGACAGAGTCTGGAGAGGCAGGAATGGGCAGTTATTGTTTAATGAGTACAAAGTTTCTGTTTAGGTTGATGATAAGGTTGTTGAAATGGATAGTGACAACGCACAATTTTGTGAATGTACTTAATGCCATTGAATCATAAACTTTAAAATGATTAGGATAGTAAATTTGGAGTTATGTATGTTTTGCCACAATAAAAAGAAAATGAGTAAGTAAAATTTTTTTTAAATTACTCCCCTGTGGTACAGTTACTCCATTCATCATCACAGTAAGACTTCTTCCAGGTTGGGGAGTGTGCGAGTGATTGTGAAAACGACCCCACTTGTGAAATCAGGAAACTTTCCCTTAAATCTCAGCAATGTCACCTAGTAGGAATGCAAATTTGAGCAAGTCCCTTAGGTCTATTGCACCTTAGTTTCTTCGGGTTATGCTGTCCAACAGAGTTGTTTTGATGACTGTATTTAAAATGCATATAAAGTGCTTCATAAATTCAAACAACAAGGCAAGTGGATGGAGGTGACTTTTTAAAATATATTCCTTTAGGGAGCTTAGTCATAATACCCTTATCACTGAAATGCATTTACTAATTCATGTTTAAATATACTAAAATATTAAGGTATTGTTGGTAAGACAGCCACAGTTATTTTTCTAATTTTTCTCTGTTTAAAGTATTGAATCCATAGTTTTTAGAATTAAAAAATGCTGAATTTCCAAGGAACTACATTTCTGTTTGTCATTTCTATAACGAATGGGTTACTAAACCTTTCCATTTATCTTATTTCAATACCTTTTGTTCATTATGTAGCCTCATTGTACATACCTTAGGAAGAAGGGATAATTATATTACCTCAGAAAGAAAGGACAACTATATGATATCTTGTCTGAGATGAAAAACTATGGTCTTCATTCATAGCTAATTAAAAGTTTTAAAGTATTTATTTTGCTACCTGTTCTTATCTTCATTCCAAACCACACAAACCATTATCAGTCTCTACATTGTCAAACATGTAATAATTTGGCATGACATATCAAATTGGACATTATCTTGGAAGGTCCTTTGGATACATAATTACATTGAAAAATAAATATTTTAAAAGTAACAACTTTTATGCTATAACATCATAAGTTAATAGTAAAATTAATGTCATTGAAACAAATGCCAACTGATTTTTTTGTTTCCCTCTTTAGCGGTTATGTCTTTGACTATGATTACTACAGAGATGATTTCTACAACCGGTATGTGAATTTTTCATCCTTGTTTTCCTATGATTTAAATTATCTTTTAACCATTTTGTACATTTTATTCATGGGTGATCTTGAGTATGGTATTTAAAACAATATTTTATAGTTAAAAATAAAATACTAAATCCCAACAAAATATACAGATTTTTCTATTTTCATTATACTTACTTGAGTACAGTGGATCGTGGAATTTTAGGACTTTGGAGGTGCTCAAACCTAAGATTTGGTGTCTAATATTTAGATAAAATCCTAAAGATTTAATTAACTAATATCATTTTCCAAGTCATTTGTTGATTTAGAATCCTTCAAGATCGAGTTTGAAAGCTCAGAAAAATAACTGCAACCTTCTAAAGTACATAATAAAACATTGAAAATGCTATATTGGGTAGAGTCCGTAAAATTTACAGATCGTTCCTGCTTCGCAGGACAATAGGAGGCCATAAAGGTGATGATGCAAGATGAAACCATGCAATGAGGAAGAAACAGGATTGTCTCATGACCTTAAACATGTTTGTCAAAACATTAACAACTTTTATTCTCTTCTTTATAAATTAATAGGAAACTATAGTAAAGCTAATTGTTATTTAGTATACTATAATTTAAAACAATAAAAATATTAAGAATTAAGGTGTTTTAGTTCTTTGTAAAGAACACTTATCAGAAGGAGTGGAAACAGTGCATACCTTCTCATTTCCTAACTCAGGACAGGATACGGAGTAGGCATCTGTTTTATGCCTTGTTGGATACTCCTTTCTAAAGCTGAATTAGCTTTGACATTCTATCAGTGTTGTGAACTATCTCTGAGAGTTCTTTCAATGTGTGATTCTCTTGCCAGGGTCACTTCCCCTTCATAGCTTTATGTGTTTCATCACATCACATCCACTTTCCTCACTTATGTCGATAAGTTTCCCTTTACTAAGTTCCTCTGACTCCATACCTAGAGTCTCTTGAGTGGAAAAGTATCAACATCCCTGTAGTGAGCTATTTCTTCTGTAATTTCATTTACATTTTATTTGAGTTTCACTTCTAGTATTACCACTCTTAGATTCTTTGCTGCATTTTCATCTTTGTTGATCAATTCTTTCTTTTGATTATTCAATTTTGTAAAATGCCACATGTTTTATCACTGAGATAAGGAAGCATTACAATTAATGATCTGAAACAAGCAAGTGAAGTGAATAATCAATGAACAGCAAAAAAATCATTGACAGACTTTGAAAGAAGGAATGTGATTGGTGACCATTGTTATTATCATGCGCATTTATTATTTATGTATTTATTTGTGGAAAAGCTATAAGCAAAGTTTGGACTTTATTAAATTACTTACTGTTTATATGTTGTAGTAACTAAAATTTGTGTTGTCGGAGAACTGGTGTTATTTAACTAATATTGGTAACTCTGATATGCATACATTGGTAATAATGTATGCATATCAGAGATGAGGATCAACTATAGATAGATTATTGGATCAAAAAAATGAGGTAAATATATTTTAAGCCTTTAAGTATTATGCAAACACCAAAAAAAACTCTTAGGTACTGTATAAAGATGCAAACTTAGAAAAAAGTTTTCAATAGATGTTTTAAAGAGGAAGAAACTGTGATCCTTTAAAGAGTCTTATTCTCTCTGCTCCAGCCTCTAGAGCCCTTTGTAAGTTCCACAAGAAGTTCTTCCGGCCTCAGGTCCTTTCTCTGTGTTGTTCCATCTCCTCATACCTCCCTCCACCATCTGGTTCACTTGACTCCTCATCTTTCAGATCTCAGCACGAACATCCCTCACAGATTAAATTAGGTTCCTCTGTTCCCCTCTCTCAGCACCCAGCACTGTTACTTCACAGCACCTCTCCTAATTTATATTGCTATATTTATTTTCTGCGGTGTTTGATTCATGTCTGTCTGCCTTCCCCTGCCTAATGAGGTAACATATTATCAGTTTTGCTTATCTTTGTATCCTTGGGGACTATCAGTAAACCATACACATAGTGGATACTCTGTGTTATTAATTCATCTCCTTAGATTTAGAGACACAGCCATTTTTCCAAGGTCACCCAGCTAATTAGTGACAGAACTATGATCATAATCTAGGTATTCAATTTAGATTCAATAACCAACTATGTGAATATGCACAACGGGGTGGGTAATATCAGCCTATGGAGCTATGCCGATTCCTCCCTGGGAATCAGACCCACAACTGTAACTGCATTGCTGCTATGCTCACACTACTGAATTAAGCACCTTATTTCACTAGTTATCCTTTTCTGACAAAAAAAATCATGTTTAAGAATGATTTTTCAAAACATTTTATAATTTCTATAAAATATATTTATTTTAAATATTAAGAAGCCTATAATAACTTATTCTAAACGTGATATAAACATCTGGCAGCATTAAAATAATCCCATTTACTATTAAGGAAGGATATCTAGACTGTTTTTATACTATTTGAAAATGTTAGTTTTTGATAAGTTTAAAGATATTTCATACTATAGCTTTTTTTCACTTGCTACGAATAAAGTACATTGTCTTATACTCTGTCTATATAAAACCATTTTAGCATCTTTTATTTTCTATCATGTGACTTCCTACACATTTAAAGAATTTCCACCTAACATGGAGTTTTATCGACACAGTAAGAGATCCAAGTTCTGGCTCTTACTGGAAAGGGGTCCCAATTCAGACCCCAAGAGAGGGTTCTTGCATCTTGCAAGAATTAATTCAGGGCGAGTCCACGGCGCAAAGCAAAAGCAGGTTTATTAAGAAAGGTGGTGAAACTATAGCTACTCCATAGACAGAGTAGGCTATTCCCAAAAGTAAGAGGAAGAATGCACCCGCCCTAGGTACAATGCTTGTTTATCCATAGGATAACAACAACAACAAAAACCATGGGGAGGTGTGCTCTACCACAAAGTTTGTGATAAAGGATTAATTTTTCTAATTACTATATTTTGCAAGACTCGATATGATTATCTTTAAAGCAAAATTAGGAATGCTTTTGTTCTCAAGATGTGGAGATATCAGGACATTCATGGGCCTGGGTCTGTTTAGTAAACATTATTAATCTGTTCCCTTAACCATAAACTTCTAGAAGCTAGGAATACCTAATCTCCTGGAAATGCAGCCCAGCAAGTCCCAGCCTCATTCTTCCTAGCCCTCACTCAAGATGGAGTCGCTCTGGTTTGAATGCCTCTGACATGGTAACTAGCCTTATAACTTTAGGCGAGTCAGGTTTTCAGTTTTCTCATCTTTAAAAGGAAGCCTGGATTTGCATTTTATTTAGAAATGATAGCTCAATAAAATCATTAGATTACATAGGTGATAGATGGATGGAGATAGATGATAGATAGATAGATAGATAGATGGATGATTGATGTATCCATCTTACTTGCCAAAGAACAAGGGCCTTAAATAGTCAAATAATTAGAGAGGCTGTCACTTTCAGGTGACTCTCTACTATACAAGAACTTAGCTTCAGTATGAACAACTTTCAAAATCATTTATTTGTTTTGTGTACAATTTGTTTGGCATATAAGTGTGCAGTAGATCAGTATGGTTGTATTGTTAACAGACTGTCTGAGCAGTCTGTGCTCTCATTAGTTTATTTTCCATTTTTGGCACTTGGCTAAGAAAGACATAAGCATCTGCCACTAGTGGATATACTCAAGAGTTCCCTATAAACATAGAATACCATGAAATAAAAACAGAATGGCAAGGCTGGATAAGATACATAGCTTACAGAGTCACTACTAATCCACAGTCATTTCTCATAAGTTACAGTCTTCTTGCATTTGTGTGTGTGTTTTCTCTCTTTTTTAGTAGAGGTGCAAACTTGGGCAAGTTAGTTAATATCACAAAATCTGTTACGTCCTCTGGTAGGTAAGCATGAAATTAATTCCTAACTCATGAAATCATTCTAAGAATTAAATGAGGTAACATATTATAATGGTCAGCATTATGCCTGGTATATTTTTAGTGCTTAATCAATATTAGCTAGTATTAACAGTTAACAGTAACCATTAACAATAATGGGGCCAGGCGCGGTGGCTCACGCTTGATCCCAGCACTTTGGGAGGCTGAGGCGGACGGATCACCTGCAGTCAGGAGTTTGAGACCAGCCTAGCCAACATGGTGAAACCCTGTCTCTACTAAAAATACAAAAATTAGCCAGGTGTGGTGGTGAGCGCCCGTAATCCCAGCTACTCAGGAGGCTGAGGCAGGAGAATTGCTTGAACCCAGGAGGCGGAGGTTGCAGTGAGCCAAGATTGTGCCACTGCACTCCAACCTGGGCGACAGAGCGAAATTCTGTCTTAAAAAAAAAAAAAGAAAGAAAGAAAAAGAAAAAAACAACAATGGTAGATGTATTTCTCATATTGACATTCATACAGCAGTGTCTATAAAACTGAGAAACAAACTGGTTGGTCAGTTTTTCTTCCATAGTAGTTTATTTGGGACTTCTCTGGATTATTCTGTTTTCCCAGTTTTCCCTCTCCTATTCCCCAAAGCATTCCAGCTACAGCTGATCACACTTACCTGCAGAGAGCGCTCAGCTGTTTCTGTTAACCCCATGCTGCTTGTTTAGGTCTCAAAAACAGAAATTACACTACTTTTGTTTAACAGGGATAATTGCATATAGAAACTCGTTAACTTGGTATTGAAGAACTGAAAACGCAAAAAGACAACACTATGGTATACTAGAGTTAGCAACTGCAGGAAGCTGCTACCACCTCTAGGACTGGGGAAACCAAGGAAGATTTGGGATCTCAGAAATTGCTGTAGAAAAAGAGCCTACCAGAGCTGAAACTATGCATAGGAGATTATGTTCAGATGGTGCTGCTGTGTCTGAGTCCACAGGGAGAACCTGTGGTGCTGACACCCAAATTTCTGAGACGGGGATATGGGCTGACAGGTGCTGGGGTCTTTGAGGGAGCGTGGAGTGGCTGTTCTCCAAGTGTTGCAAAATTACTCAGACCGGATTCTGCTGCTGCTACTGGAATGAATTGTTGTGTTGTCAGGGTGAAGAAACTAGATTGGGGGAATGCTGAAAAGAGCAGGGAGCCAAAACACAAATAAAAACCAAAACAAGGAGCAAGTCCCTTTTTCTTGCTCCAGTCCTGCAGTCTTTCTTAGGTCCTTTATTGGCTGAACCCAGCAGAGAGCTAGCTTCCCAAAACCAACCCTAACCCTAACCCTCACCTCCAGAAGTGTGGTTTTCAGAGTTCCAACCCTATCTGTGGCAAAGGGTAGGTCTGAAACCAAAAAACAATAGCTTAATAACTGACGTATGTCCCCATTATATTGTCATTCTATTTCTGCCAGGTTTGGAGACTCTAATGTGACTGAGGGTTTCCAACCCTTAGGTAGTTTTACCTTAGAAAACTTTACAAAATATTTCACCTTACTGTGATTCATTGACCTGTCTATTCATGGTTTCAGAGATCAGTAAGAGTATCATTAAAGAGTAGATGAGTGGTTATTCTAAATTCTTATCTTTCTCTTTTACACAAAGCATTGCCCAATAGTTTACAGCACTGAATGGCATTTTCTTTTAAAGGTTCATGTATGACTCTGAATGTAGGACATTGTATGTTAATACATTAAACATAAGTATTTATACCCTAACAAGTCAAGTAAAAGGAGATGTATACCTAAAATTATATTTAATCTCCCTAGGAAAGGTTTTTACCTTCTGCAATGTTGGCTGTCTAAATCCAACCTCGTTTTTCAGTAACATTAGGAAGAGCACTGATCAGTTTATAATTTCCAGTGATAAGCAGACTTTTATTAACAGAGAAAAAACAAATGCCACAGGTGTTTCACCTTTATAAAAAAACACGTATACATTTTAAATGTTCCAAAATAGGCATTGTTCAGTTCTGGAACCATTTTGACTTTGTGTTAATGGATCCAAGAAGCTACTAGATTTGCAGTTAATGAAAGAACACTAAGTTACAGTTGTTTCAGATCATTGATTAGAAAGCACAATATATATTCATGAATATTGGAAAACATTAACAAGAAACAATGTCTGTTTTGTTATGCTAATTTGAATTATCCTCTGGTAGTATGGTATTCCATTTGAAATGTTTGAAAATAACAGCATGGTACACTTGACCAATGGTATTATTTGGAGTTAGAAGATGTGAATTTCAGGTCTAGATGCACATGTGTTGACTGGGTAAGCTTGGAAAAGTCACCTCTTTTTTTTTGGCCAGTTTCCTTCATGGGCAAAATGGCTTAACACTACTGACTTTACAGAATTATAAGACTTCAATGAGAAAGTCATTTTAGTGGCTTATAACCCCACAACAACCTTTTGAATTTGTTAACTTTTTAATTACACAAAGCTGTATACAAAATGTTACAAAGATTATATTAGAATCAAAATATTGCCAAAGAGATCATTCAAGATTGCAATCAACTTGCTTTTAAAAGCATGTTCAAGAAGCATTTCCATGTGATCCAAGGAGAAAACGTCACAGAAAACCTTGGAAAATTTAATAACAAAAAAGAGCAATGAAATTTACTCATTTATTGGTCTCGGGTGAAGTGTGTCTTTTAAAATTATTTTCTGATTCAATTGTAACCAAAGACATTTGAAGTCAGAGTAGAAATTATAGGCAGAGTTTGTGAATTCTGAGTAGTTTAAACAGTACAGGGAACAGATATACTACCAGCCTATAAGAATTATTTGTATAGATTTCAAATGTATCCCTTCTTAGAAATGAAAAGGCACCTTACTTTGGTTTCATAGACATCTGTCAAAGTGAAGCATCATGAAAAGGAAGTCTGGAGGTTGAATCAAGACATGGAGCAAGATCTTCTCTGGTCGTCTTGTTATTGGTCTTTGTAGGTCTACTGAAAGGTCCTGGTGAGAATATGGCCCTAAACTTGTTCTCAGGTTTTGCCTCTGCGCAGCCCAGAAAATTTAGCCCCCTAGGGAAGACCAAATATTTTTGTTAGCATCAACTACTTAGTAACTATAAGTTTTGATTCATGAGTAGAGAAAAGGAAGAATTGTTTTCATGAGGGCAATTTAGAAACAGGTAAATACCAGGAAATGTTTAAAGTTACTACTAATCTAAAATGAAAATTTAATATTCAGTAGTAAAATACTACACATATATTACATTTCCAGTTTCTTTTCTTGTGTTTGAAACCACGTTTGTTGACAGGAAAATGTAAGTATCAAGTCAGAAGTTTAGCCATCAGGTAATGATTTATTAGAATGTGGTGTATCTACCTGAGAAAATGCACCACAGCCATTAAAATAAATATTAAGAAGACCATTTAACAGGCCTGAGAAATGTTTTTAATATAAACCAAAGAGAACGAGCTAGAATACATGACTGTACATATATTATGTTTTCAATTATGTGAAAAATATGGAAGCTTATAGAAAAAAGATTAAAGGATTATAGTAGTTGTTCTGAGGTCTGACAGAGTTTTATAGTTTTTTTATGTACTTTTTTTCCAAAATGTTACTTTATTATTTTTAAAGCTTAATAACAAGCTCTTTATTTTTAAAAGATAATTAAAATTATGTTTATTTGCTGTGTTAATATGCCTTTATCCAAAAGGCACTTAGTTTTAAAATTGCCTCTGTCCAAAAACAATTACCGTTTAAGAATAGTGGATGAAATCAAATGTCCTTATTCTTCCTAGAGAAAAGTTATGTCTATTTTATCAAATAAACTAATATTAAAATTCATATTACCAGTTTTTAGCTTTTGCTAGGTAATAAAGTTACATATGTCAGATATTATTTAAAGCATTAAAAGGCAAAATAAGAAAAGGGTACCTAGAAAATAGAAACATTTATTAAATGAAGAAATTAAATTCTCAAATTGTCTTCATGAATTGGTTTTATTAAAATTGGACTGAATTTTTAAAATTTATTACTTGACAGCAGGTGTTTTAGAGTTTTCACTGTAAAATAGACCTTGAGGAAAGAATTATTATTATATGTTTGGCTTCATTAGAAACCATTATCTATTTGATGAGTAAGTATTTGGGAGAAAATTATCCTGACCAAGAAATATTAGGGAAAATTAAGGACTATTAAAGGAAAGGAGAGGAAATATAACTCCAAAAGGGTAAGGAACAAGAAAAACAAGAGGAAGGAAAAAAATTAAAGCTTTTAACTAGCCTGGAGATTTAGATTCCATTTATTTCTGCTGGATTACCATTTCTACTGTCAGTCTATAATCTTAAATGAACTAGTTCCTTAGTCTCAATACTATTTGCCAATCTAATATTTGATAAAGGCAAAATTTCTTTGATTTACTGTGGACAGAATTCTGATGAGAATGCCTTTCTTGGCCTGCCTTTCACCTACTTCCCTCTGCATTTTGAAGAACCCCTGTATCCCGTCTTGCAATCCCAGAAAGTATTCCCCTCTTTCTATCCTTGTCTTGTTACGTTTTTGTACATTAGGACAACATCCAGTCTTCCTTCCTTTTATTTCTAATTAACTCAAGAGTGCCCAATGCAAATTAAGAAAGATTTCAGCTCCATTAAAAGTTGTAAAATTAAAAATTATGCCCTCATGTTAGCCCATGTTACTGGTGGAGGATGTCCAGGTTCTTGAACAAATAATTGGGCAAAATGCATAAACAAAGGAAGGAAAGAATGAAGTAACAAAAGCAGAGATTTATGGAAAATGAAAGTACACTCCACAGGGTGGGAGCCAACTGAGTGTAAGGGCTCAAGAGTCTGGTGACCGAATTTTCTGGGGTTTACATACCCTCTACAGGTTTCCCCATCGGTTGCTTGGAGTACACCCTACGTATATTAAGTAGTGGCCTACGGTCAGTCTGATTGGTTGTGTAAGGGGACCAATCAGAGGCTGAAGTGAAGTTACAAATGTATACCCTATGCAAATGAAGACTTTGCCCACGAGCAGCCTGATTGGTTGTGGAAGGGGACCAATCAGAGGTACTTTCAATTTTTCATCAGCCATTCAGAAAAAGGTGGTGGGATGAGGAGGGGTGCCAAGGGAGTAGACTCTGGTCCTTTTGTTACTTGGGCATGGAAAAGTGGGGTTTTCCTTTTTGTTTATGTCCAGGAAGTCAGCATGAAACAGCCTTAGGTTCCCTGCCTCCAGACCCTATTCTCCTGCCTCACCCATTCCCAATTTTGTTTTGTGAATGACCTATCACATTAAAATATTTAAGTCTGATGCTGCCCAACTTCCCATCAAAGTTTTACCAAAGAATCAGTAAAACGTTATTTGATTCGTTGGTGCAAGTCATCCAGCCAGGCTTGGTGGCTTATGCCTATAATCCCAGTACTTTAGGAGCCCAAGTTGAGCAGATCACTTCAGTCCAAGAGTTCGAGAGCAGCCTGGGCAATACGACAAAATGCTATCTCTACAAAAAATACAAAAAACTTTAGCCGGGCGCAATGGCATGCAGTAGTCCCAACTACTTGGGAGGCTGAGATGGGAGAATTGCTTGAGCCCAGGAGTCAGAGGTTGTCATGAGATCACACTGCTGGACTCCAGCCTGGGTGACAGAGTGACACTCTGTCTCAAAAAACCAAAAGAGAGAGTAAAGAAAACTAGTCATTTTCCTTTGAAGTAGTTCACCAAAATATTCAGAGAACCAGCCACTCACCATAGGAATTTATACCAAAGGAAAGTTGTTTAGTAATATACTATGTAGATTACTAAAATGTATGCCCCATACTAAAAGCATATCATAAATACAGTGAGCAAGTATGGCTCTTTCTCAGCATAAGATCAGGCCATGCCACCGTTGGAGGTTTGGTAATCCTTGGCTGGGGGAAGCAATAGAAATATCGATAAACATTTTCCTTCCCTATAAACATAGTATTAAATTACATTGCAATTAAAGTAGCAGTGAATGTAGTGAACTTTACTTGGCCTGTGTTTTTACTATAGAACTCCTACATCATTATATATTTTGATTGTGTTTTAGAGATTTTCTTAACCCAATTTATAGATTGGCTTGTTTAATGAACCTGTAAAACTGCACATTGGTGTCCTAGGGAAATGGTCCTGCTAAAAGAGCTTGCCTTTCATTTCAAATAGCAACTTCTACTCTAGAAGAGATCAGTCAATTGCCACATTTTCTTTTCGCTCAATAGTTTTGGGTGTTATAGCTCATGCAAAGTGCCTTTGTATTTTGGTTCACTGACTTAAGGTGCTCTGTGAATTCAACTTATAAATAACTAATGTAGACCTTGTTTTGTGATTGAAATGAGGGGCAGGTCTAGCTGACCCTTTTGATTCTCAAGCCCCTAGTGATATAGATGATATTCATAACCCTTTTCAGCCTCATCCTGCCTGTGCTCTTTGAAGTAAACTATTATGTGTTGACATCCATGACCTATTCTTTGCTAGCTGTTCTTCAGCTCTAATGGACTTTGCTTATTCACAGAAGATGGCACCTCTCTTGAACTCTGTCTCATTTCATTTCTTTTCTTTTCCAGATATCTCTTAGTTTTTCCCCAGCATGTTCTAAATCGTTTTTGAATACCCTAAGTCTCTAATGTAGGAAATATTCTTAGTACTAAGGAATTTTGCTTTAAATTTTGTTTAATAGTGCTTTTTGCACTTCCCCCACCCCATAGTATAATAGTTTTAAATGTCTCTAAATGAATATTTGGAAACCGATCTATCTTAACTTTTATTATATTTCATATATTATTTCCTAAAAAGAGATTATCACATTTTCATCTGTATGTATAAACAAGATGTAATTTTATCAATTAACCTATTATAGAAATTTTTTTTATTTTCTTCCCATTCTAGTTTCTCATTTCTGACTTCCATATTAGATTGTTTTTATTGACTGTTTTAAAGTAATTATAAGAATGTAATCCAATATTTTATTCTGTCACAATAAAATATGTAACAATTATAATTCTAAGTCAATAATGCTATTTTCTTTATAGTGAATAATGTACTTACATGTCTGGTTCACTGGAAAATAGTCATGAAAATGAGTAAATGTATCCCAGTATTTTTTCATTGACCTTTTAGGTTACTCAAATGTTCTGTCATATAAAAAATTGTTGTATATGTGGATGCAATATAAATAATATGAAGCTTTTGAATCTATGAATTACATATTTTTATAAATGAGTTAACCCTTATACTTTGTTTAATGGAAATTCATTGATTGTGGTGAATATCATTTTTCACTTTTCAGCAAAGGTTTTAAGTTTTATGATTTTTTGTTAAATATGCTTGTAATATCTAACTATAAAAACATCTCTAGTCTCAATTTGCACATCTAGCAAATGGTCAGAATAATTAAAAGATATCTTGATAAATACTTCCCACCATAAGCAGTCAACAAAGTTTTGTCCTCATGCTAGCTCCATGTCATTCAAACTGTCTCCTTTTGTCTGCAATCAGAGGAGCCTTTTGTTACTGAAAAGATTCTTAGAGTGAGCTGAAGCACCATATTGATTTGTCTCTCATAGCTGTTTTCTTTAAGCTGGTTTTACTTTTTATCTTGCTGGGCTGTTTATTGTTTGACCAGTAATTTTATTTCTTTGTTCCCGTTCTGCAAGATCCTTTCCTCTTTTAAACGAATGTGCTAATAAGTGTTTGACGTGTAAGAGGAATATTTCTGTTCATAAGAAGTGTAAATCTGTTTTATCAAGCAAAGAAGTATATTTAGGGATGAAGGTCAGCATAATTTCAACAATTGCATGGTACTGTTGGAGCAAAGCTCCTAGTCCTTTCATACCTTACAAATGAGTTCCTCTTGGAGGTCACACTCGAAAGTCCAGAAAGCATAGACTATATTAGCATTCCATTTTCTTAGTGAAAATTAAATCTGCCAAATAATACCTGCATCTGAATATTAGAGAACAACAGCAGAAAGAAAACATTTATTGAAATTTTCTACGGGGCTATTCTGTTAATCATTTCACATATTTGATAGAATTCTCGGGTATCAAACCAATTCTCAGTCCCATTTGTGTTTTGTAAAGGTTATTTGATTACCACGGGCGTGTGCCTCCACCTCCCCGTGCAGTAATTCCACTGAAGCGTCCCAGAGTGGCAGTCACGACGACTCGCAGGGGGAAAGGAGTCTTTTCCATGAAAGGTGGATCGAGATCTACTGCCAGTGGGTCAACAGGCTCTAAATGTAAGTAAGGTCCTTCATTTTATTTCTCCTTAAAGAAGGGGGTGGTTAACTATCATTGCATGAATGCCTATATTCAATAAATTAACCAGATAGTTATGAAGGGCCTGCTATGTATAAAGTATTAGAAAATCATAAAATGGATAAGAAATGGTCTCTGCTTTCCACCATACTGTGTTGCAGTAGGGGAGACAAACACAAACATGTCTAACAAAAACCCAGGACCAATTTGAAAAGTATTTTATCAGAGCAAATAACACTGTGCTCTCAGCTTAGCTTGTGACATATTAAAGTCCTGAAACATAATATGTTGCTTTTAATGAAGAAATCAATTTACTTCCAAAGGGAGTGCATAAACTGTCTTTTCAGAGAAGCATTATACAAAATTAGTTCATGGTTTGAATATTTGAGCAATTAAGAGAGGCAAACTATAGAAATGTTAAAAGCATAATTTACCATACAGTGATAAATTATTATGAGATATATGTATCTGAAAATATATTTAATGTCATAAAAAGTAAAATAATATTTGCATAGTTTCACATTAATTAGTAAAAAGCAGCGATACAAACTTTCCAACTAAACACACTGCTAAATTTTTATGTGGAGTGATTCAGAAAAAAAATTTATTTGTTGTTATTCCTAAGGATAACAAAATTTCCCATATTCCTTGAGATTGCCCTTTATCAGAAAGTGAACAAATAATGAACTGATCAATAGGTAAAAGAATAAACACATAGAGAAAGTTGGGAACACTATATTTCATTGATTGAAGTGACATTTGAGTGGAAACCTAAAGGATGTGAGGAAAAGAGAAAGTGAGCTTGAAGCTGTCAGAGACAGAGCATTCTGTGGAGAAAAATTGGTCAGTGCAGAGACCTTAAGTTGAATAGTCAAGGAACAATAAGGAAGCCAGTGTGACTGCAACAGAGCTGAGCCAGTGAGGGAAAGTCTGGCTGGGGATCAGGTCAGAGAGTTAGACACAGGGCAAGTTCCAATGCAGCTTGATAAGCCACTGCAGAGACTTGGATTTACTCTGCATCCCAACCATTTAAGACAAGTAAGGCAAATACTATTATCCCAGTTTTATTGATGAGTAAACACAGAAAGTCATATAGCTAATTGATATAGTAGAGCCAGAACTAGAACCTAGGTCTCTTAGTTCTTATGCCCATAGGCTATTTACTGTAGAACACTGCCTTTTATTTCAACACTATACTAAGAAAGAATCACTATTGAAATACTTTGTTTTTACAAAACGCAGTTCAAGATGCAGGAAGGTACTGATGCTTCTGAAAAGGCTAAAGTTTATTATACTCAACAAACTTTGTGGACCTAAGATAACTTCAATAGCACATTCATAGATTTATGGATTTCTATGTAATTATGTATCCATGTATCTATTCTGTAGATAGGTAAATATGAATTCCTTTTTGAGTCTTAGTAACAAAAAAAGGAGTTTCTGCAGCAACTCGTTGGAGGTTAGGTCACCCCAATGTGGAGTATACACAAGTTTCTCTCTCTCAAAAAGTCTCCAAGTGTTGAAAATTTCAATGACTTGTTTCTTACATTGGAAAAAATAAACAATGAAGGGATTTTTATAGAAAGACAAATTGCCAAAGTCAGCTACTTGGAGAAATAATGTGAAGAGACTTTACAGTTTGTAACCATTACAACATGTAACATAAGAATTTATCCTTAAATCCAATGGTAAATCACACATGAGGTTTAATTTCATCTTTTCTTTCTTTTTTTTTTTTTTTTTTTGTGTGTGTGTGTAAGATGTGACAGTCTTGAGAAAAGGCTAAATCTGAAAATTGGACTACTAAATACAAACTAGAGATGCTTTGAAAGAAATGTGGTGTGTTTTACTTTTTTGCAGCAATCATTCTTTGGAACTGTGCATCCTACAATATCTCTGTTACGCTGGAAAGATATAGATAAGCAATAGGTAGAAAGATAAATTATGTGGTAAAAAGATTTTGTAAGGACAATCAAGACAAATGATCATTTAAAATCTATTCAGCATATTATAATTATGTTAATTTTACTTAAGGTTTTTAAGTGCTGTATCTTTATTATATTGAAGTTAAATCAAAAGGAAATATTTCATATAAAACACTGGGGAAAATCACTTTAAAAGATTTATCCTAAGGATTAAATCTAAGCTTGGAGGTAGAATAGTCATGTGGCTTCCAGCATCAATAAGACAGCTCCAAGGGATTACTGCCGAGAGACAGGCAAGCCACAGGCTATAGGTGCAACCCCAATAAGATACTTGAGTCGGGGAGCTTGACGGGCCTGGTTTACATAGTAGAGAAGAGGGGCTCCTGGGCCTCCTCCAAGCCAGCCCTGCAGCAGAGCTTCTGTGTAGTAGTCAATGTCATGGTCAGTCACATCAGAGATTACCCAGAAACAAGGGGCAGCCATGGTGTACTTGAGCGTGATGCCAGCTCCCTGTTATTACAGCAAGACAACAGATTGATCAATTCTATTCATTTCATATATTTCTATACATTTAGAGCTCAAGTCACAAAACTTAACTGTTAATTAGTGTTACTTTAGTGAAACATAAAAATGTATCTATAAGTCACTGGGAAGCATAACTAGAATCATGATTTAATATTCTTTTTAGGAGCATATTGGCAGATTATATTATGGGTACATATATGTACATAAAATATATACGTGCATGTATAAATATTCATTAAATTTATAGTACTTTTTATAATTAGGTTGGTTTCTGGAAATAACAAAAGTTTCAAACTCAAATCACAAATGAAAAGTATCAGTGAAGTTTAAAATAGACTATGTTAATATTGATAGAATCTGAATAAATATTTACTGAGGTATATATCTCACTCTTTTATTAATAGCTGTTTCCAGCATTTAATGGTTTGGCAAGTTCAGAAGAGGAAATTAATGTTATAGCTTGGATAATTTGTCATTTCTTATTTCAGAATTTGTAATATGACTGAATTCTGCTAAGGAGAAAACTATATAAAGAAAAATATATTAATGTGATAATTTACCAAAAATGAATACTGATAAGCATTTAAAGTGGATTGCTTTAAATAGATTGCCACTAGGTATTTCTGTCCCATTTCAAATCAAATTGAACTAAAACTATAATCAACTTGTCCTGTCCTGACATCATAGAGTCATAAAATAAAGAAAATATGATATTGCAGATTAGTATTTTACGAAAGAGAAAACATGAATATCAGTGAGCTTTAGCTATAGTTTCTTAGTGGAAAAATTGATGCCCTCTGGAAAAAAATATTTGATATCAATTTCTTTAAAGAATTAATTTAAATTCTAATGTCTAACAAGAAAGACTCTGGTAAGTTTGAATGCCTTTAGGGACTTGTCAATGCACTTTCAGTGACAGAATAGGTGACAAACTAATATAAATGCCCTGAAACATCTAACAGGAAATTAAAGACAGTTCAATTAAAGTTAAAATTGAGAATTTATCCCCAATGCTAAGAAGGCTTTATGTTGGGTTCTTCCCCTCAAAAGTATGTGATTGAAATACAGAGATAAAGCATCAACCAGAGAAATAATATTAATACTCAGCAACATATCATTAAACATTCCCATCCATTATCCTAGGCAAAGTATATTCTGTTTTAGAGATTTTTAAAGAGAGAAAGTACTATCAGCCGGAAAGGTTAGAGAAGGCTTAACAGAGAATTTTGAATTGAGTTTAGAAGAGCCGGTGCATTCAGAAAGGTAGAATGAAAGATACTTGCTTTCTGGGAGACAGGATCTGGGTGGAGAACAGAGGCTTTCCTGTCAGATTGCTTGGAGTGGAGTCTGTTTCACAGTATACTACCATGGTGGCCTTGGGGAAATCCTTTAACCCCTACATACCTCTAATTTCTACCTGGAAATTGAAAATAATATACTGTATATCCAATAGTTATTGTAAGAACTACTTCTGTATATAAAATGCTTAGGCACATAGTAATGTTAATGAGGTTATTGCTACTACTCTTATTATTATAGCAGGTAGGAGCATGGAACATGTAATTGCTGCACCTAGAATCCAATAGTGCCTCAGCCATTTATTATGTGTGTCTTGCGGCAAGGTACTTGCTTGCTGTGCCTTAGTTTCCTCATCTATAAAATGGGAATGATAATCTTACTGCCTTCTCTGTAGAGTTGTGAGGATTAAATGAGCTAGCACATGTAGAGCTCTTAGAACAGTGTCAGCTAATATAAAAGTCTTAATAGATAATAAACTGTGCTAGTCTGAAGTAAAGATTTATTGCTAGGAATGTCAGTTAATAAACTGAGGACATTATTATTAAACAAGATATAAAATTGGGTAAAAGGATAATGAAAAACTGTGCAGAATATTGAAGGGTTTGGATTTCATGCAGGGCCAAGATAAAAAATTCTCAGCAAAGTGCTACCTGCTCAAAATGATATTTTAGGACATCTGTATGATGGGTGTCATTAGTTGGCGAGGGCTGTCATAACAAAGTACCATAGTTTGGGTGGCTTTAAATTTATTTTCTCACAATGATGGAGGCTGAAAGTTGGAGATCAAAGTGTCAGAAAGCTTGGTTCTTTCTGATTGCTGTGAGGTAAGGGTCTGTGTCAGTCCTCTCTCCATGACTGGTAGATGACTATCTTATCCCCATGTCTTCACACTGTTTACTCTTCATGTGTCTTGTCTAATAAATTCCCTCTTCTTATAAGGACAAGTTTAGACCCCTCTATGTTACAAGGGCATCACCTATCCTCTAACTTCAGGCCAGCTGTTCGTTTTTTTATTATGGAACTTACACTCTTCTGCTTCATGTCGTAGTTATTTGTATGGACATCTAATCTTTCTATTTTCAATTACAAATTCATTCAAGTTGATTATGCTTTGCACAGATTATACTCTTAAACATTTGTGAAATGTGACATCGCTATTATTTTTGCTTTTTGCATTTTACTTTTTGTCATACATTTTACAGTTGACTTTGAACCACATCTTTAAAAATGCTACAGCTCAGAGAAAATTAGTTACAGAATATGTTGCATCAGTCGGTGAAACAAGGGGACAAATTCTGGCCTACACTCCAGGGTCTAAGAGAAATCAGTGTGACGTGTATTTTCAAGTTATGTGATTTGAGATCTGCTACTTCTGTTACTTAGAAGGCCATGTTTGCTTGCTGAAATCTAAAGTATCTTTTCAGTCATAACTCAAAAACTATTCTTTTATGACTATTTTCACAATCAGTTATCATCAAAACTAATTTATCTTTTCTCTTTGCCCACATAGTTGATACAAGTTCAATTAATCAGCACCTAACACAGACAGGTATTAATTTTCCATTGATGAAATAGACATGAACCCTGAGGAACTGATATTCCATAGACAAAATTGATGTGATCTTTCATTTTCAGGCACTTACTATCTGGTTGGGGGCAGGGGGGACCAGAAAATTTAAAAATGGGAGATAATTTTAATATCAAGTGACAGAAGATTTTTACTATTTCTCATTTTTTGTATTTTATGTTATACGTATCATAATAAATTACTTACATATTTCTTTTCTGTCCCTAGTTATAGAGTCCATGAGACCAGGGAGGCAGTTCACCATGATGAGAAGTTCATGATGGGCAGTGGGGGGTAGGAGGGTAGGACCTAAATACCCATGGCTTTGGCGTCAGGCAGCCCACTCTAAACTTGAATTATTGCCTCTTGGCTAAAGCAATCTTTTTAAAGAATATTTTAAAAAATTTTTTTAGAAACAGGGTATCACTCTGTCACCCAGGCTGGAATGCAGTGGCACGATTGAATAGCTCACTGTAACCTCAAACTCCTGCACTCAAGCTATCCTCCCAGCTCAGCCTCCTGAAGAGCTAGGAATATAGGCGCATAGCACCATGCCTGGCTAATTTCCTTATTTTTTGTGGAGATAGGGAACTCATCATGTTGCCCAGGCTGATCACAAACTCCTGGCTCAAGCAACTCTCCCGCCTCAGCCTCCCAAAGCACTGGGATTATAGGCTGAGCCACTATGCCCAGCCTGCTAAAACACATTACTTAACTTCTCTAATATTCACTGTTCAAATCCAAAAGTAAGTTTAACAATTCTGATTTGCATATTGGGAATAAATTAAATGATATACTTGCAGCTTCTAATGAAATGCAAGATGAACAGATGCAGATAGTAAGCATTTAATGAATATTTATTGAATAAAATCCACTCATTCTCCATTTCATTTCCTTTTTAAAAAATATAGAAATAATGGGTATAGATGTAAGTAGGCATAAGTATTATGAATACATACATATGCATATATATGTAATTCCCTGTTCTAGGAAATTTCATCTATGGGGTGGGTGATAACCAGATGCTGCAATTTATTTTAGCAAAATACTTTAAAGTTTGGCTTTTGAAAACTATTTCTGAGACTAGCAAATTAGCCTCTTCATATTAAATTAGCTTTAAAAAAATTGTATTACATATTATGTTACAAGGGTATCACCTGTCCTATAACTTCAGGCCAGTTGTTCATTTTCTTATTATGGGATATTTATGTGTATATAAAGAAGGGGACAGATGGAAGCAGAGAAGAGGCATTGAAGTGATCATGATAAAGATTTCCAGAAACCTTCCTTTTATTTTTCTGAATATTATTGAATTAAACACAGTGGTTCATTAATTCATAGTGAAGGAAATAACTGAAACTGATGATCATATTTTTCACATCAACTGAAGCTGCATGACACAATAAAAAGTGTAGAATTGAAAGTAAGAAAATCTAGGTTTCAGCCTAAACTCTTACCTGTGCATATCACGTGACTTTGGGAAAATGCTGTACATCATCAGATTCTCAGATTCTTTATTGTTGAAATACTGTATTTAAAACTGATTTATAAATTAAGTGATATGCAAATATATTTCTTTGTTTTGGACATTCAAATAATGTATTAATGGCTGGGGAAAATAAAAATAATAACAACATGTGATTTGTTGTCAAAGTCCACATGATTACAAACATTTTTCAGTTTTCTAAATAGTTGATAGGAAGCATGATATTGGTAAGGGAGGTTATATAATTATCTAGAGCAAGGTTTCAATAGTTTTCACATGATCAGGATTTGGGGTCAGATAATTCTGTGGTGTGGTGTGGTGTGGTGTGGGCTATCTTGTGCATTGTAGGATGTTGAGCAGACTAAATCCTCACTAGAAGCCAGTGGCACCACCCCTCCAAGTCATAACAAGCCAAAATGTCTCCAGAGACAGTAGAATCTCTCCCGCAGAGCAAAATCACCCTCTATTAAGAACCACGGATCTAGACAGTTAGCTGAAGCTTCTTTATTTACCCAGAATAGACTTGACCCAAAGATGATTAAAATAAATTGAAATATTTTTTACCACATAAGTCAGAAATGCACACATTTTTATATAGACAGATGGTATCATCCCATGTGCCTAATATTCTTTTTGGATTATATCTCACGTCACAGCAGAAGGCACAATCATTTTGTCAACTGTATCAGAATGTAGTAACATTTATCACCAAATAAATGACCTGTCTAGAGAGCGCAGATCTGAAATGACTTAATGTGACTTCTTTTTTAAAATAAAAATACTACAGTAATAGTGAGGCAACCTGACTTCTATTTCTCCAGTGTTCTTCTTGCCTAAAAATAAGCTAAAGTAATTTGTCCTAGGAACTTTGTAATTTTTTTAATTTATCACTTTGCTGATTTTGTTTGGTAATTCTAAATTCAAGCCCTATAATCACTCATAGAAAAATAAGTTGTCCTCAACAAAACAACCAAAGATTTTTATTATGACAGCATGTCTGCTTTTGTGTGTTTTTTTTTTTTTTTTTTTTTTTTTTTGAGACAGAGTCTCACTCTGTCACCCAGATTGGAGGGCAGTGGCACGATCTTGGCTCGCTGCAACCTTCGTCTCCTGGGTTCAGGCAATTCTCTGCCTCAGCCTCCCAAGTAGCTGGGATTACAGGTGCATGCCACCATGCCCAGCTAATTTTTGTATTTTTAGTAGACATGGGGTTTCACCATATTCGTGTATAATTTTTGACAAGTATTTTCTGTGGTAAAATTTATCTAGAGAAAAAGAGCAAAAGATATTTTTCCTGTGAAGATAGTATTACCAATGTCTTCTAAAATATCTCTGATGTATGTATATACACTCAACTACTAGAGAATAATAGTAAGCAAAAATAGGGACAATATAATTCACTGTGCAGTAGAGAAGTTATTAACAGGAGGGGAAAAAGTAGAAAACAAAAGCAGAAGAGAGTTAGAAAGAACAGTACATGAGAGACAGAGGAGGTTCATTCCAGGCATTCCATCCAGAAACCAGATGTAATAGCACAAAACCATAGCCCATATATAGATAGTGACTCTGCATAAAGAAAAGTAGAAAGTGGACTAAGGCCAATTGGACCAGGTAAGGGGCAAGCCTTCTCCCAAGGACAGCACTGAGATATTGAAGTGTGATGAGGAAACGACTTCTACAGTTGCTCAAGAGGCAGCCAAGATTATATGTAGAGCCTGCTTTGCAGGACCTAGATGAGCATTTGCTGCCTCCCCCCATTCTAAGAGAGGAACTGAGCAGCCTGCATAGGGTTAGAGGCTCACTTTAACATTTCCTGGTAGGTCCAGGAAAGAACTGACAGAATCTCTCCAGATTTCTGTGTTACATTTGAGCATTGTTTCTTGAGTAACATTAACTTATTAGACCCAAATTCCATAATAATCCAGCTGAGATCTGAAAGGTGTTCTTTCAGTGCTAGACATGAGTCTAGACTTAAACAAAACCTTGGCTCCCTGGAGACTTCTAAGTTCCAGCCAGATGAGTCTGTATTTCCAATTGTTTTCTAATGTAGGTTCAATAAAGTAGAGTAGTAGTGGTTTATTGGTTTATGTTTTTTAAGGCAATACATAAATTAAAATTAGTCAACTGCATTCCTGGGCTAAGGAGTAGCTCTAATTGCTAAGAAATATATTCTGTTAGTTTTCAGCCATAGTCTTAGTTCTCCTGCATTGAAATCTAATGTTATAAGATAAAATATTTTCTATTAAATTTGATACGTTTAAGTAAAACTGCATATGCCTTCATCAAAGGAATGAGTACCACTCTTCAAAGCAGAATCAATTTGCAATTGTGACAGATGATGTTTCTCAAATTTAGCTGCAATTCCACAATGGTACTTTGATGTCTTTGAAGTAATTGACATGAGGAGTGATTCTGTATTTTACACTATTCTACTTTCAGTTTAGTCATTCATCAGAGGGATACTCCAGAGGGCCCATGCTTCTTGCAGTTTTTATTTTACAAACAACTTTGCATTGTAAATAAAAGTCTGCTTTAAAAAAAAAAATCTGATTTTACAATGGGAAAAGTTTTCTCATTTTTATATAAAAATCTGTTCTTCCCTTGAGACTTAGTGTTTATAATCCATAATATATCATGTATACTATATCATTTCTTAATTGACAAATAGTTCTATTTTAAGCAACATAGATTGCATTTTTTTATTTTTTCAAAAAAGTCTGAAGACTAAAGAATCAAACTAAACACTCTAATTCCCTCAGAAATTTCTGGGGAATATCTAGTCCGAGATTATTAGAAACCAGAAGGAAAAGAGACAGAAGAGAAATAGACTGGAATCAAATAAGTGTCCAATATCTTGAAACTTGGCTCTTGACTGAGGTGTGAATACTGCCAGTCCACCTAATAAAAGCTCGGAGGAAGGTATAGCTGTTCCATAGTGATAGTTTTAAAATCTTTCATCTCTGATTGTTGTGGATTCAACATATTTCTAAATTCCATTATCCATTTGCATACCCTTCAGTCAAAAGATTTAGGATTAAATGCTCATGTCACTGAGAATCCCTATTTGTAACTGGCAAAATAATACAGTGTTCCAGGATCACTAGAAGTAATGAAAAGGTGATAAAATTGAAATGGTTTTCAGAAAAATAAGGACAGTGCAGTAAACTTTTTACAAATATAAACATATTTCATTTAAAGCATTGTCTTTGAAATATGAGACTGTTCTTTCCTTAAGCCTTTTTGCCTTATAAAATAATTACTGTAGTCAACAGTAGGCTATTTATTGTTGTTTTTAACATCCATACTTGGCAAAATGAAAAGTTGCCAGTCTTATGTTAGTCCCCACTTGTTTTCTTTGAAATGGTACTAAACTCTAAAAATCTAGAATGGGAACCACTACTATTGAAAATATCAATGGGAACTTCAGTGATTTTCCTTTTCATCAAGCCCAGGGCTTAGAGGAAGGCATGCACAACTCACTGCCGGTTTTTTTTGTTGTTTGTTTTGTTTTTTGTTTTTTTTTTAAGAAAAACTGAAGCTTCATAGCAACTTTGAGGGAGCTGGAGTTTTCTCGCATCTAAGACATTTTATTTAAAGGATAAATTGTATATCCTGGTTTCCATCAATTTCCAAGGAGCTGGATTAAAATATCATTGACTGCTAAAATATATATTACAACGTAGTTCCTCAAAGTAGTATCCGCTATGATTTCATTATTCCTTCATCTGAATCCCTCTCACATTGAAGATTTACTCTATTTGCTAAAATTTTACCAAATGATGCTAAATTTATCATTTTATAAAATATTTCTAAATTCTATTATCCATTTCCATAACCTTCAGTCAAAAGATTTAGGATTAAATGCTCATGTCACTGAGAATCCGTATTTGTAATTGGCAAAATCATCCAGTATTCCAGGATCACTAGAAGTAATGAGAAGTTGATAATATTGAAAAACATCCTATGTGATTGGACACAGACTTGAGAAAATATGGGGTGCCTGTGAGTTGGGTCCTAGGCGAGTTATGGTGCATTTGATGCTCTGCTGTTTTCTTCCTTCTTTCTCCTTTCCAGTGAAATCAGATGAGTTACAGACCATCAAGAAAGAATTAACCCAGATCAAAACTAAAATTGACTCCTTGCTAGGGCGCCTGGAGAAGATTGAGAAACAGCAGAAGGCGGAGGCAGGTAAGTGAAAAGGATCTGTGATCACAGACAGGTCAGAATTGAACCAGTGAAACATTGTCAATCACAGAGGCAGTACAGGGTCAGAAAGACACTGGTTGAGTTTAACAGCGGTTAATACAGATATGCCAACAATATCTTTAAGCCAAGAGTTGCAATAATAAAATATGATTTTTTTCTTTTAGAGAACATGAACCAATTTTTCTAAGATTCATACTAAAAATAAAAGGCAAGGAAAAGTGTTTTGATGGAATAATCAGCACTAGTTGAGTCACAATTGAGTTTGTCTCAATATCAAGTAAGCTTTCAGAAAATCAATTAACAGAATAATGCTATCAGGCTAACATAATATTCACATATAATTAAATTAACTGCAGCAAAATTTGACAGGTTTCAACAATTATTATAATGCCCCACTCCTGCCTTTGCTGCCACCCTGAAACACTTCAGTAGCCAAGTTCAGGAACCTCAAGACTAAGAGCATGTGCCTGGCTACCCACAGGCCAAGTTATTTGATTACGTGTTTTACAATTTAATAGCCTCTGTCTTTTGAATTGTCAGCCCTGACCCAGCTCCTTTCTAGTACAACTCTAATGCTCTTTTCATACGGCTACAGATATTTTTTAAGTCACAAGTATATGAGAACTGGTATAAACTAAGAAGTAGGCCACAGTTTGAAAAGTGTGTTCTACAAGGCTTTAGATGCCTCCGAAGCCTCCTTAGAGTTAAGATGGGGATTAGGAAGAGACCCAGTAGGTAGCTAGACTTATGTTTCTTCAAAACCCAGCCCTTGCTCTGACCAGTGTCATTTCCCTGTATCTGTTCTAGATACTGGCATTCAATATAAGACTTAATTTGCTGGAAGAGTTCCACTTCTTATAAAACAAATAAATAAAGTGTGAAAGCCCTTGATAAATTTGGCCTCTTCATTTTGCAGATGAGAAAACAAAGCCTCAGAAAAGTAAAGTGATTTTCCTAGATCTGTATATCTAGTTAGTGATAGACCTCTGTCTCAAACACACAGGAGCCTGTCAAAAACTGACAGCGGCTTGTAACTGAATTTAATGCCTTTTCCCATTTACAGCCCCAATCTCAGGTTCTCCCCAGGGCTTTGGTCCAGGATTTCACTGAAGTAAGGCTATCTGGGTAACACCTAAATGATGAGAACTCCTGGGGACCTAGGGCCCCTGAGCTACCACACACAGGAGCCTGTCAGTTTTTTGACTCTTATCACTGAGGTGAGTGTTGGAGCTTACCCTTGGCGGTGAGCCATATAGGGCTCAAGAATGAAAATAGGCAGATTTGAGATGGTAGTGTAGCATAATGGATGATAGAAATAAACTCTGGTTCAAATCATTACATACCACATATACAGTTTTCTCATTTATAAAATGATACTGATGGCTGCCTCACATGGTGAGTGATAAACAAAGTAGCATATGTAAATTATATAGCACAGAGTTAAAAATATAATCATTGGAGTTATCCAGGATTAGTAGCAACATACCCATGTACAGACAAATGGACATTCCTCGTACCTTCATACAGCCCATTTTTAAAAAACACAAGCCATGTACCTAGCACATGGTCAACTCACACTAACACTTGTTAAGGTAGATGAGTAATGATAGACTAAATGGAATCTTTCTTAATTAAAAATTTCTATTACAAGTGTATTTTCTATTCAGAAAAGGTACACTGCCTATACTTTTTAATAAAAAATTTTAGATTTTAGAAAGTTTTTACATGCTGTCTATGGCACTGAGGTGTTACTGTAACTGAAATATTCTGTGATGTTGCCTAAATCAATATTTCCCTTTGAGGAACTCTGTAAAATTCATTATTATGTAAAACAACCCTTACAGCAAAGGACTTTGATAACCAATTTGCACTTCAGTTTAAAGGATTATGGAGAACTCATTTAAATATAAATCACCTCAAAGAGAAAAATGTGATCCTTATTCCATCATAATATACCTTCAGTTTCCTGCAATGACTAATACCTTCCACATATCTTTTTGGAAGATCATTGAGAAATGTAACACTAAAATTCAAAGCTTGCATCTTTTTTTCCTGAGATGTCACTTACTTTTGAACATGTTTAACCTTTTCCAGTCATGAGACAGTTGCTTTTAAAATAATAGACTTAGTCCTTTGATATTTATGTTTTTCTCTTTAACTTTTTATGAAGAAAATGAATTAATTTAATTTGTAACTCCATTCTTTTAGTAATTGTTTCCTGAATAGTGTCTGTATTTATAGAGATAAAAGATAAATGTTTTATACATTTTACCATATTTTCTTTATGAAAAGAAATCAGGGTTACCTGGAAGGAATTAACACTACCTTATGGAAAGTTGAGTGAAATGCACTAAAACTCATTTTAAAATGCTCATTGCCTCCCTATTCAAGGGGACAGTCATTATAATGCTTAATTAGTTGAAAGCTAATTACTTGGTAGCTAGCATTTACTCTTCATTATTACTCTTTCATAAATTTCTCACTCCTAATTTACTATTAGTTATTTGATAGTGAAATTTTCCAGCAGAGAAGTAATGGCAGGAAGGAGATGGAGAATCGGAAAGTGTGGGGAAGGACACACGACATGGGCTGTGCCTGAGGTCAAGTTCCATAGTATCTTTTTTTTTTTTAAAGTAAACTCGTAAGCTCTCAGTACATTATTTTGGATTTTCTATACCTTAAATTGCTCAAATAGATGTGTGTGTGGTGTCCTGTCATTTGAGATCATTAAGTTCCTCAGAACAAGATCATATCTTCTCTTCCCTAACTCTGCCCAACACCATGTATTATGTACTGGGCACAACTTAGCAAGTCATTTAACTCTCTCAGGTCTCAAGACTTTCAAATGTAAACTAGAGGAATGGGTTATGGCCTCAAATGTATATTCCAGCTTCTAAAATTACGATTAGTGTGCATCCACCATGCATATATTATTTTTTCCATTACATCACACAACTTCTTTGGGGATATAGTGACTATGTAGAATATAGAAAACCAGAACTAACACTTAAAATCAGTTTGGCCAGCAATTTTGCCTCATTCTTAGATAATTCTTTTAAAAGAGCCACATATAAGTTGCCACATATGCATAGCACAAATTACATGCTTTACACAAAGATGTTAAGTGACCAAAAACAGTGAAAGGCACAAGAAGGAAAAGTAAAGACTGGGTATCATGCAATGGGCACAGTTACTCCATGGGTAACTACATTTTTATTAAAAAAAAAATTACATTTCAAGTGCAGACTTTCTGAAGTCAAAAGGCAATTAGACATTATTTAGTTCAATTTTATTCTCACTGTTATGCCTGATACATAAGCAGCCAAATCTGACTGGGACAATTCCAATGATAACATTGGGATGTTAGACCTAAGCCTTAGAGAGGTTACAAATAGGAGTCCCACAAGATCAATTCATCCTACCCATATGTTTGGTATAAGAGATGAAGTTTTCAAAAATAAATTAATGTCAAAAAATTGGAATATTGTAAATAAATTTCAAAATTTGAGTTTTAAAAATATTGAACTTTTCAATACTGCTACTCACTCTATCACTCTATACATGGCATGCACTTTTCAGTTTGCTAATATCTTTATCCAGCCAGTTCACATATTTATATTATCGGTCCCTGTTCACATTTATGTCTGAGAATCCTATTGTAGGTCTTCCTTACACTGAGCCAAAATGTATTTTGCTTTCACTTGGTTCAGTTACCACTTTTATGTTCTCTGTAAAGAAATTTAATGTCTAATTTAATGTCTAATTCCTTGTGATACAACAGTCAATTAAGTATTCTTTGAATACTTAGATAATTCTAAGCGAGTGGCTCACGCCTATAATCCTAGCACTTTGGCAGGCTGAGACGGGTGGATCACTTGAGGTCAGGAGTTCGAGACCAGCCTGACCAACATGGTGAAACCCCGTCTCTACTAAAAATACGAACATTAGCCAGATGTGGCGGCACATCTGTAATCCCAGCTACTAGGGAGTCTGAGGCAGGAGAATTGCTTGAACCCGGGAGGTGGAAGTTGCAGTGAGCTGAGATAATGCCACTGTACTTCAACCTGGGCAACAGTGAGACTCCATCTCAAAATATTTAAAAAAAAATTAAAAAAAATAAAAATATATATATATGATATACATATATATATATATTTTTTTTTTAAGGGAGCTATAAGTATTCTCAGCCCTCCAAAACCTTTGAACAGAGAGTTGATATCATTGGCCTGTGGGTATTCATCTTAACTACATTCAAATTTTGATCACAGCATCTTAGAGGCCTTTTTGGTCTAGAGAAATATCAACAGTTCCTGCAGTTGCTTCTCATTTAACTTGGTTTTGTACCTTAAACTATTGCCATCTCTCTTCTCTAGTCATTATGTAGTCTGTCAACATTACATTGCTCAGAATGGAAAGTGTTGCTCCAGATGTAATCTGACTGCTGTAGCCTGTAACATGACTACTATTTCTGTTCTGAATACCTTACTGCTTTCATTGATACTTCAGATTTGGTGATGCTTCTGGTTACAGATGATGAATTAAACACAAGAATTGAGCAGTGTTCTCCCTTGAAACTGCGTTAAAAATAAGGATAGGGTTTAGCAGCTGGACAGGAGGTATACCTAATTTAGCACATCCTAGAAATCCAAGTCCAATTTTGATCACAAACTCCCAAAAAGTTCACAATTCAAGGCATCATATTCTTCAGGAAAAGAGGACATAAACAGTTGAAAGTCTGTTTAGGAAACAGATTCTTATGTCCCAACTATCTCTGCTGCACTTTGAAAGAAGGCTGGAGAAGTTTCCTCTAGAGAAGGTAAAACAGTGGGTCTCAGGGCTGGTAGATGACAAGGAAACTTGAGAGCACTTAAAAGCAGTTGGGGGGCCGGGCGCGGTGGCTCACGCCTGTAATCCCAACACTTTGGGAGGCCAAGGTTGGTGGATCACGAGGTCAGGAGATAGAGACCATTCCTGGCTACACAGGTGAAATCCCATCTCTACTAAAAATATAAAAAATTAGCCGGCGTGGTGGCAGGCGCCTGTAGTCCCAGCTACTCAGGAGGCTGAGGCAGGAGAATGGCGTGAACCCGGGAGGCAGAGCTTTCAGTGAGCCGAGACCCCGCCACTGCACTCCAGCCTGGGCCACAGAGCGAGACTCCACCTCAAAAAAAGGGCGGGCGGGGGAAGTTTCTGTAACTTAACATGTAGAAATGCCACCTTCTCCCTGACTCAGCTACCAGAGCACTGGCAGGACACTAGAAGAGTCTTCAGTTGGGAGCATGAGTAGCCAAAGAGGAAAGACTTAAAGATGCTGATATAGGATCAACTAAGGAAGCACTCAGCCAGTCCACCTACAGAGACAGTATCTCTGTTTACTTACAAAGTTGTCAATCAATATTTTAATACTGTTAACGTGAACAAATAAGAATCACCAGATGAAAGAACACATTTAACATAATAAGCAAATGCCAAAAAAATCAGAGGAAACAAGCATATACAGGAAGAATAAAACTTCAAAAAGAAGGAAAAAAAACAAAAAACAAACAAAAAAAAACACTGACTAATACCCTCCGAGACATGACAAGATACTATAATAAAAACATAAAATTATAAAACTGAGTATTCAAAGGGCTGATAAAAGAGCTTTTAGAAATTAACATATGATAGCACAAATAAATAATACAATGACTGGAAGACAAAATTGGAGAAACTCTCCCAGAAAATATGGAAAAAAAACAGAAATGGAAAACAGGGGAAGGATATGAGAACTAAAGGATGAATATCTGAATAAGCTTAAGTTGCAGTTTTCATATTTCATCTCTATTCAATCTGAGTTGGGTTTCAGTTTACCTATGTGGGAACCCAAGGCACAGGAACCGTCTCAGCCTAATGGCCTTCCAATTAACTATTTTGATATACCCTTTCTCTGAAAAGTACTAAAAAGAGTACTTCACCAAAGCACGGTGATAAACCAAGAAAGAAGTAAAACAGCCTTCCTAAAGCATGGACTCTAAAGGCAACAAACAAAAGGAATTTTCAAGATAGAGGTGACAGAGATCCTAGGAGATGAGCTGCGCAAGATATCTGGAAAGAAATGAGTCCAGGTCAGAACTGCTCAAAAGCTCTGGGATAGACTTTTTAAGACATCAAACCTGATGAAATAGCTACTGGGTGGGAAAGAGGATTGGTTAAGAAGGAGGAGTAAGTTTGCATATGTACATAAAGAGAAGCACCTAGAGAACTAATTTTTAAAACCTGAGGCAATTTTTAATTATAGAGAAAATAAAATACTCTTCAGGAAAGAAAAATTATTCATCCTGTGCTAACAGCTTAGCTGCACAAAGTACTTTCATAGTAAAAATTATGTAAAAACTGAAAATTTATTAAATCCAATTTACAATATGATCTCTAGAGAGATGAGAAGTGAGTGGGGATTGCAGGACCAAGAACTGAATCCTCATCTTCCTAGGGATAATGTCAACAGATAGTGCATAAAACTGATTGAGAAGTAGCAATATAAACATTATTTAGAGATAGGAGTGCGTGTATTTAAAAGATTCAGCCAATAGGAGTGCGTGTATTTAAAACATTCAGCCAAGTGAGTGGAAAGCCTTTAAGGAGCTGGAAATGGTGAACAGGTAGGAACAAAACACTGCTGTTTTTCATAGCAAGCTTGTAGAAATATTTGAGTACAAAAATTAAATATTTTAAAGAAGTTCAATATAAGGCAGAGGAAAGACATTGAGTTGTCTTTAGCAACTAGATCAAACCTTTCAACTGCTTACTGGAGTGCTTCCTGTAGCTATCCCTCAGTTAACTGTAAAGGCAAGATTGCCCTGAACACTTATTAAAAGCAGCAAGGAAGGCTTTAGTCAAGACTATTGCAATAGGAGATAAAATTGAACTAGACTCTGCAAAAATAAAACACAGGATAATATTTTTAATGCTAGAATCAGCTAGAGGCAGGCAGATTCTTGAATGCTGGAGCAAGCTAATGCAAAAGTATTGGAGGATGTTGGAGGAGGAGATTTGGTCACCATCTGTGTTTGCTAATTAGCTCTTATTAAAGTTAGGCTGCTACTCTCCCAAGGAGACTGGAAGACAATGGCCCTATCTTATTCAATGATAACATGTCAAAGAAATAGCTCCTGAATCTTAAGAAAAATATTCCTGGGTTACAGAAAATTTGCCTCTCAAATGGGCAGAGAAAGAATTTACAATTGCAAGTTTGTTAAAGCAAACACTCTAAGGAAAGGATGCTCCAGGGCCTATGGTCAGGAAGAAGCCTACCTGTAGTTGTCAAGACAAGGGGAATATTGAAGCCATCTTGGGAATAACTGAATCACAGTCTTTCAAAATTGAATTCTTTCTCCTCACTTTCCTACCTAGATATACTCCTCTGTACCCTATAAATTTGCCAGTCTCAACATTATCCTCTATTCCTACTATAGCAGTGTTGCCAAATCTTATACCTTTGGTATATTTTTACCCCACCCCTTCTCTCTGTTTTCCTAAAGATACGCCAATACCCAAACCCTCATCATCTCTCATATGTTCTGTTGCATTCACCTTATTTTTTAAACAAATTTATTGAGGTTTATTTTATATAGACTAAAATTTACTCATTTCAAGAGTATAATTCAATGACTTAGTAATTTCACTAAGTGATACAATCATCACCACAAATCAGTTAGGATATTTTCATCCCCCTAAACATCACCTTTTAGTTGGCCTCCACTTCTGATTTGTTTCCTCTCCAATTCATCTTCCTTGTGGAAAACAGATTTACATTATCTAAGGTCTCAGACAGGAATAAAACAAAACTAGGTTCACATCACACTAGAGACCTAGTTTAACTTACTAGCTGAATGAAATTTGGGAAAGTCCTTATAAAACCTATTAAATGGAGAAAATAATATCTCCATTAAAACCATTTTTATATTTAAATAAACACAATTATATCAGTAATTTTTAAATGATTTATGTTGCATTTGTGTCATCTCAACAATCTTGGGTATTTCATGTGAGCAACTTTGATGCCATTTCCTCCAAAAATGTACTTACATAACTAATATATTCATCTAAAAACAGTCTATGTAATTTTCCTGATGTTCATTTGTGTGGCTGATAGTAATACCATCCATAATAAGTTGCATTTTTCTAAATGGCATTTATTGGAACCATTGAGTTAAATTCATACTATATACAGGTGTTGTAATATAAAATTTTTCTTAAAATACAGTTTATACTAGTATGCAAAAACAATGATTCAAGGATACTAGCTTGGCTCTAGTGAATAATGTGACTGTTTTTGTATCAACATTCTTTCTAACCATCTGCTAAGTACAATTCAGCTAGCAATTATCTAGCAATTAAGGCAGCATGTCGAAAAACTTAATTGCCAACTCAACCAATTTTCATAGTTATATTAATGATAATAGCTATGCAGCAAACTCAATTTAATAAAAATGCTTTGAACATAAATCTCAACAATTCTAACTTGTTTTCTGAATCATAGATAGCTTTTTGAAGTAGAGATGAGATGTGCAGAAAAAAATATTTGAATATGAGGATTGGAATGTAATATTAAATTCTTTCCTTTCATGGCTTTTTAAAGCCTTAGGCATTTTCCCTTAACAGAAATATTTACCTGTAATTTATACTTCTTTTCCTTTGATAGTCATTGTTCAGCTAACTACAACATGTGCCCCTAACTAAACAGACTTCTTCATTCTTAAACTTAAAATTGGTTATTGAAGAGATTTGAAGCATTCCCTTGGTATGTCAGATTAGGCCTTCTTTTTTAAGAGATATATAAGAAAACAGCCAAGGTTATAAGATTAGGAATTTTAAGTTGGAATTCCAGCTCTTGCACTTCTTACTGTGTGACCATGAGCACTTATTTGTTCCTCAGTTTCCCCATGCGTAAAATGATAAATAAGCCTACATTGCAGTATATTTCAAGGACTAAAGTTAATGAATCTTACATGGCCAGCACTTCATAAGCACTCACTAACTTGTAGCCATTATAAACCTTTTTGTTGTAATCCATAATGTAGGTGTCTTAGAGGTGTCTTTTAGACATAAGCTGCTGGCTTTTTGGCTTCTAATCAACTCTTTAAAAAAAAATCTGATACTCATTTCTCTGTTCACAAAATAAATGCTATGGTTATCCATCACTCTGACTTAAAGAAACCAACAGACTCCAAAATATGTTAGTGTTCGAAGGCAGCGCTCCTCCAATAAGCACTGGAAGACGTCACATTTCATTGTTCTCTTGAAGACTTGTCAATATAAACACAAACAATTTTCTTCTCAGAAAATTTCACACCTCACATTTTAGTTTGACTTTGTGGTATGGGATTGTTATGTAGAATGTGGCAAGGAGGTTTTGCAGTTTGTTTGTTTGTTTGTTTTAATCTTGGATTTATATTTTTGTTACCACTGTATGTAAAATTCAGCAGCCACTTTAAAAAGAATTTGACACATTTGACATTTATTTTCATTAGTTGATTCCACAATTCATTAATATATTCAGCAAACACTTAATTTGTGATTAAGGGTCTGAGTTAGCCACCAGGTAAACAAAGATGAATAATAAAAATGTTTCTGCCCCAAAGAAGCTTTAGTGGCAGAGAGAGAAATGCACATACACACAAACACACATACACACTCACATTGAAAATAAAGAGTGATGACTAGAAAAATAACTATGCAAATAAAGAGAATTGTATAAAGTTAAGAATAAACAACATTACTCATCTCTAAGAAAAGTAAAATTAGATATTTATGAAAAATAGAACAAGTTGCTTTATCTCCATTTCAGCAACATAATTACTGAATCAAAACTGCCTATTAAACTGTGAACCAACAGTTTAATAAAGAAGATGTGCTTTCATGTGTGATTTTATTCATGGAACCTATCATTGTTTAGTGATTATAATATTTCCCATTGAGATGACAAAAGCTATGTTCACTACCTATTACTAACGCACAGGCTGATTGTATTTGTTAAACTCCTATGAATCAATTACCATTATAATTAAAGCTTTTTTTTTTTTTTTGCTCAACTCAGATAATGACTTCCAAGCATTTAGCTTTCAAGTTAATGATTGGATGATGAGAATAATATATAAGATTTTTTGCAATGAACTGTATTAATATACCCCTGCCTTTGAAATACATCAGAATCACATGTATGTTGTATATTAATATAAAAAATAGAGTAACTGTGTCTATGTACTATGTACTGTATTAGTTTGTTCTCATGCTGTTAATAAAGACATACCCAAGACTGGCTAACTTAAAAACGAGGTTTAATGAACTCACAGTTCCATGTGTCTGGGGAGGCCTCACAATCACAGCAGAAAATGAAAGGCACATCTTGCATGGCAGCAGGCAAGAGAGAGTGAGAGTCAGGAGAAACGGGAAACCCCTTATAAAACCATCAAATCTTGTGAGACTTATTTACTAGGAGGAAACCACCCCTATCATTCAATTATCTCCCACACGGTCCCTCCCACAACACATGGGAATTATGGGAGCTACAATTCAAGATGAGATTTGGGTGGGAACACAGCCAAACTGTATCAGTACTAGACTATGCCTGTCTAAACATAGAACTAAAAAGGCCATTTTGAAACCAAAATTCAAAATAATCTTTGTAGTGCCCGATTCTTAATGATCAGTAGGGGTGAATAAGTTTGACATGGGAAATGTGTCTATAGCAATCAAGAAATAAATATAGATTCAACTCAAGAACTGTTTTGAACCTGTTATAACACGTTTGTGTGGTCTTTGCAGTCTAAAAAACACATTCACATCTTTTTCTTCATTAGAGCACACAGCAATTCTCTGAAATAGATGTTATTTTCATGCTTACCTTTTAGAGAAGAAAACCACAATTAATAGGACTAGTAATTAGCAGAAGTATGGATCTCAAACTCTATATCCTTCCTGATACCTTACCTCTTCATGTGCAAGGCATTTAGTGAGGGCTACAGAGCACAACAAAATGTTTTGATAACTGACTTGTATTGTGCTTTTCAGTTTACAAAAGATGAACCTCTATATCATCCCCTTTTAGTGTGACAACGATCTTCTGAGGCAATAGCTCAAATTTCCAGGAAGCTTAAACACTAATGAAAAGATAAGAAAATAGAACTAACTATAAGACAGCATTTGATCAGGGCCTTGGTTGATCAAAGAGGGAAAGATTACATTCAGCTGGGAAGATCAGGAAAGTCAGCTTTCCTGATACAAGCTGAAACAAATCGATATATGAAGGAGATGAGGACTATGCCTCTTTAAAGTCGGGTCCTACAGGGGTCCTTTGAAAATCTGCTATGCTTCCTTGGCCAGAGATCTTCTAAAGAAAAAATTATATATATATATATATATATATATATATATATATATATATATATATATATATATATATGTGTGTGTGTGTGTGTGTGTGTGTGTGTGTGTGTGTGTGTGTGTGATATAAATAAATTATATATATTATATATAATTATATATATATATCACACACACGTATATGTTACTTTCAAAATCAAAACATAAGCGTTCTCAAAAACCAAATGTTTCTGGAATCATGAGAGAAGAAATGGATATGCTAGGCCAGTTGAATTCCTCATATTTGTCAGTCTTAAGCAAAAGTCCATTTATGTGTTGTAACAAAAAGATAAACAATAATCTAACATTGAGAACGTTTGGTTTGATAAACACAATAACCTAACATTCAGAACGTTTGGTTTTAAAAAAATTATAAGATTCAAAGCATTTTTCACTGCATAGAATTATAAGAATCCCAAATTTCTATTTCGCCCTCTTTCTTGAGGTACCAGCACCAGGTCTTGAAAGCTAGGGCATTTCAAACAAGTGGAATGGTGACATACAGTGGCAAGAGGTGAGGGGTTTAGATGATATGTACAAAAACCTTTTTTAGGAGGAAGAGTGGGGGCCAAAACCAGAGTAGCCACCTCCATCGTGCAGTCAAAGGATCAGTGATAGGAGAGGCAACAGAATAGAACAAGAGGTGTGATTATTGGTAGAGGACTCAAAACTGTCCAGTGCTCGAGCTAGTCGACCTATCACATCGTTTTCTCAGTGGAGCCTACTCATAGATGTGTATGTGGGTTGACCTAGGTTGCAGATCTAGAATTGTAGAGCACAATGAATGATATCTGGAAGGAAAATGAGAATAAAACTTAGAAATATTCAGTAAGAGTAAAATTGAGAGTGTTTTTGGTCTTTCTTGCCTTATTTACCTTCCTTTTAATTCAGACAACTGAGTCTTCTCTAGATTAAACAGATTTTTTTTCTTTAACTCACTTTTACCTTCTTAAATTGGATAATTTTCTGTATTTAGAAAAAATCTTGGTTATATTTTACAATAATCACTTTATAGGCTTCACAGGACTTTCTGTGCTAAATGTTATATAGACATTAGGAAAAATGGGAAGAATTTATATACCATACTTCCTTCCATCAGTACATCTGTATATGCATATCAAGATAAAAAGTACAGTTTTAAAAGCAGAGTTCACATCCTTACTGCACTAGTAATGTTGTTAAATGGAGAAATTTGAACCTAATAAGTTGATTTTAAAAACATCAAGACGTGTATAGCTTGTGTCTATTTATATGAAGTAAATGTCTTTCTCTTAATGAAAGGGAGCCTATGTTTTGGTCATTTATGATACCCATAGTAATTATTTGCAGCTTTGGTTTGATCCACCAGCTCCTTTCCTCCTCTGAAACAGAGGCTCAGCCCCATGAGTGTTATTCTCTGATCTGAACAGGCCTCTTGATCTACGCTTACTGTTGTTATTCCTTCAACATACAGTAAGAGCATACCGTCTCCCTTTTGTGTCTAATAGAACACAGAACACATTTATGTAGTCCTTTATAATTTGCAGAACATTTCCCAAATACAAGCTCTGCTAATTCTCACAGTAAAACCCAGAGGTAGGTATAGATGAAGAAAGAATGACTTAATCTGTTTAAATGACCTGACCTGACCAAATGGCCAAAACTTAGACTCAAACTCAGTGTCTATAATTCAGTGGGTAAGTAACAAAGCTAGAGCTAGAATCCTGTCAACTAGAGCTCAGAGTAACTAAACTTTGACAACAGAGGCAAGGCAAAACAACCCTCTACTACTGTCTTATTTTCAATAAACTTTATCATTTGGAGAATTAAAATGCAAGAAGGTATAGATACACATTTATTTATAAAATTATTTTAATTGTAAACAATTTCTTGGAAAGAATACCTGCTTATTTGCTTATTTGTACATTATATTTCTATCAGTTTGTTAATTTACATATTAGTTGTTTGAAAAGTTTCATGCTGAGACAAAATGTTTATATCAGTGCTCGTTTTCCTTTAATCTCACATTATGAAAAAGACCAGAAATGAATACCCTAAAGTTATTTAGCTCTATAAACTACCTTTATTGTAATGAATTATCAAAATTTAGGCTATTTAAAAACTCAGATCAAAGGATAGATTAATAATCTGATTTTTAAAAACCCAGCAAAATTAGTGAAAACAACCAACTTTGGAATAGTCATGAACACATGGAAATAAGGTAGAGAAGGAGGAACATACGACGATCTAATTTATTAGATGCCCAACATTTCTTTATATTATCATAGGAAATGAATACCACCCACTAGAGGAAATAATTATGATACTGTCAGCACACTTTCCATTTGAGCAGGTTTCTGTGAATGGAATGCACAGATCCTGACAACTAGAAGAAATTCTACTAATGTAGAGTGTAGCTGTTTGTTGAGCACTTATTATTTGCAAGTCACTATACTAACACTTTGGTTCACTACACCAAACCCTGAAAGTGTAGGAAATTGTTGTCCTTATTGCATGGATGAGAAAACTAAGACACATGGAGGGTTAATCATTTTGACTTTGAACAGCATCACAAAGCTATTAGGTGATGAAGCTCAACTTTGAACCCAGGTTGTCTGACCCCAGAATTTATGTTCTTAACCATTGAAGTTAACCACATCTGCCAACAGAATTTAGACTTTAAATTTTCAGGGTATTGTTCACATAGACATGTTTTTTGAAAAAACAACATATTTGCTTTTGTACTTTTTTCCTCAGTGAGTTTTTCTTTGTCTTTTTCACTTAGGTTTGAACTTGTCAATGAATTTTCTCCATCCTGCTTCCTTGAGTGAACAATTTCTATGATGAGTCTGATTTTTGCCATTTGTTTTTGCTCTATTTTCCTCTCAGAAAGACCATCCTTTTTAGAAAGCACTATATATAAAATAAAGTAGCCAGAAAAATCAATCTGTTTATGTAAATCTTACTAATTTATGTACTACTACCATCTGGATTCCCTAATTTTTGCTAATTCTGTTAAATATGCTTACATGTAAGTGCACATAGTAAACTGTACATGATTGAAAAAAATCACTTAAAGCATAATGTTACCTTACCTTCTGTACACCTTTAATAGCATATAGAGTTTACCCTTTCATGCACTGTTTTTTCATGGTTTATCCAAATGGCTCATGAGCAACCCAAGGTAGTAGTCATTTGCTTTTTCCCCCCCAGAAGCTCAGAAGAAGCAATTGGAAGAGAGTCTAGTGCTGATCCAAGAGGAATGTGTGTCAGAGATTGCAGATCACTCTACAGAGGAGCCTGCTGAAGGAGGGCCAGATGCTGATGGAGAAGAGATGACAGATGGGATAGAGGAGGACTTCGATGAAGATGGGGGTCATGAGCTGGTAGGAATGAAACATTTGGTATTCACACCCTTTGGGTAACAACACTAGCATGTTAGCAACTCATTCATTCTAAAATAAGGATTAAATCATTTGGGGCTTACTTCTCTTATATGCATATATTTAAGGGAACACAAGTACAGTGCTTTGCACATAATAAGTGCTCAATACTTAATTGCTAACTTAAAATAGGAAGGTCTAAATGAAGGAGGAAAATAAATATTATATAAGTGATTAGGTATATTTAAAGTCCGAAGTGAAAGATTCTCTCCAAAATGCTCCATTGCAAAAGGAACCTTGCATTTATACGATTACAAGTGAACTATATGTGGATATAATATCCTGGTAACAAACTACAATATACTGGAAGATACCTGGGTTACTAACTGATGATAATTATTTATACTATTTTTGTGGCCAACAGTCTTGTCTACAGTGTGCTCCCTAAGATGACACTTTGGTAGATGGCGTGTTCACCATTTTTAATTCCTGTACTGCCTGATAATCAGTTATTATGAGTTGGGAATTTGGCTAAGACCTTCTTCTTTAAAGTTGTATTTTCCTAATATTGTAATCGTTATACTGCTCATTTCCAGACGTCCTTTCCCGCATAACCACATCACGGACTTGGTAAATGTATGCTGATGAGGATGTTATTTCTCATATTTTATCAAGCATGAAATTAAATATACTATCTCAAAGGACTGAACTAATAAAAATGATATGCGGGCAAGTTTGTGTGTATATATTGCCAATTTCCAAATATCTATGGACTGATCATATTAAACTTGGCTTATCCCAGGTAAAAATCCAATTCCAGTTTGTTTTAATACTGTACCTTTTGTTACTTAACTCATTTTGTCTGGGTGGTTGTTTTATCAAGTTTCAAAGACAGCTGAATTGCATAGATTCTATATTGACTTTTAACATGCCAGCTCTGTTAAAATTCATGGCACCTTTATGATTTTTTATTTATTTAATTAACTAATTATTTTTGAGACGGAGTCTCAGTCTGTCACCCAGGCTGGAGTGCAGTAGCATGATCTTGGCTCACTGCAACCTCCGCCCCCCTGGTTCAAGTGATTCTCCTGCCTCAGCCTCCCGAGTAGCTGGGATTACAGGCACCTGCCACCACATCCAGCTAATTTTTGTAATTTTAAAAGAGATGAGTTTTCCCCATGTTGGCCAGGCTGGTCTCGAACTCCTGACCTCAAGTGATCCACCAACCTCGGCCTCCCAAAGTGCTGGGATTACATGTGTGAGCCACCGTGCTCAGCCAGCACCTTCATTTAAACTTTTCAAATATGAGCTTTTAACAACCACCCCTATTTCTATGAAAGTCTGTATCAGTTTGCAGAACTTAAGCACCTGTTCTGAGACTGATATTGATTTCAGGAATCTGTTGATTAAGGATTAGAGTGAAGAACAAACAAATGTCCCAGCTTCTCCTTAGGCAGGACTACATTGATTCGGCAGGACTAATTCAACAACATGATTTCCTCAACTCATTCTAATCAGACCTCTGCTGTCAGGATTCCACTGTGACTATACTCCTTGAGCTCTCTGGAGGCCTCCATGTTGCCATTTACAATGGTTACTTCTCTGTTCTTATTTTAATTTACTTCTCAGCAGAATTTTGCATAAGCTGACCACTTCCATCTTCTGAGAAATTCTCCTAATTTACCAGTTGCTCATTCTCAGTTTCCTGTACTAGAAATTGTCCCTCCATGCTCCCGCTTTAAATATTAGGGTAGCTCAGGGCTTTGTCATAGGCCATCTTCTCTTTCTACACCCTGTCCCAAGGTGTCTTCATCAAATACTAGAGTGTTAAATATTACTTATAGGCCAAGATTCCTAAATTCACATTCTATCCCTGATCTCTTCATGGGACTCTAGAGTCAAATGTTTAGCTGCCTATCACCACACAGATCTCCAATAAACAATTGAAACTTAACAAGGCCAGAAACAGTCTTGATTTTTTTCCAGTCATTGTATTCTTTCCCAGGCTTCCTTATTCTGGTAAACAGCATCACCATTAACATAGTTATTAAAACCAAAGATTAAGATCATCCTTGACCACCACCTTTATCTTTAATTCTACTTCCAACTCACGCCCCCAAAGTTAGTTACAACTCCACGACAAGTACCATGACCCAAGCCACCATCCCTGCTCTTCAGATTTTCCATAATATCTAAACTGGTTTTCTTGCTTCAACTCTTGCCTCATGCAACCCAGTCTCCACAAAAGAAGGGTAAAAATCTTTATAAACTATCTGTTAGATAATGCCATTTCCTTGCTTAAAACCCTACAATGTTTTTCATCACACATAGAATCAAAATCCCAAAGAATGTGAATGTAAGTTGTGATGAGATTAGGTGAAGGATGCCAGTACAGAGAGAGAACTTGGTGAAAAGAAAGATAAAAGTTCCCCAATGCTGAAAGGAAAGGAATCCAGAACACAAGTATATATAACTGAAGACTCCTCCACTGCAAGTGACTATGGTTAGTCTGAGGATGTTGTGGCAGGAGTTTGAGGGAGTTCAAGCACAAACTAAGATAAGTCAGAGAGTGATAACCTCTGGGGAATGAGGAGAGATGGGTACTATCACGGATTTGAGGAGAATGAAAAAGATATGAAAAGGCTCCTATGGAAAACACTAAAGATTACTAATTGAGAAAACATATAAAGATTGGCAGTGTTAGTAGTCAGTTAAGGTTAAAGATCAAGAATTAATATAGTATTTTGCAAACTTTAAAGTGTATCAGAACTACTTAGAGAACTTTGTAAAAACACAGATTCTTGTGTCCCATTCTGAGAGATTCTGATTTAGTATGCTGAAGGGGGCTCTAGGAATTTGTATTTGTAACACGTTCCTAAATTATACTGATGCTGCTGGTCCGGGGTCACACTTTGAGAACTACTGTTATGAAGTCATCAATCTGCCTTTCTCCATTGGCTTTTATCAGCCCTTATGGAAGCGTGAAGAAAGCAAACATGTTCAGAGTTGCATTTTTGTCAGATAAGTGCAAAAAAGCAACAATAAATAAAAGGAGTTGAGGATATTAGTTTAAAAAGAGTGGCTGACTAGATGGGTCATGGAATCTAACCAATGGGGAAGGAAGGGAACACGGTTGGGGCAGGGGGTTAAAAATGAGAAAATAAAGGCACAAAGGGAACAAAAAGCCCCTATATATACCATTAAGGACCAAAGAAGGAGGAACTAAATGAATAAAAGAGAAACAAAGTCTGTACTTAGGGACCAAGATATTTCAGAGGTGGACAGTTAGAGATGATGAGATGCTCCATGGGAGAGAGTGATAGAAGTGGGATCAGTGCCAAAGTCACAGCAGATGAAGAATTTAAGGAATAAGGGGCTCAGATGCAAGATGAGTCATCTAGATGGACATGAAGTCACTCCAAATATTGGATGAGAAAGTGAAAGAGTAAGACAGTTATCGAAAGGCTGACATGAAAGAGAGGGCATAGCCAATTTCAGTCCCAGATTTGTCATTATCAGTCCCAATTGAACTACCTAACCAAATAACTTCTCCGAGTCTCTCTTGACTTTCTTTTTTACAAAATAGTAAGGCAAAATCAGAAATTTTCAAAAACCATTGATTTTTACTCTGGATGCCCATGTTTCCTAGGAGCAATATGTCTGAAAGAGCAAGGCTTGACCATACAGTCATGGCAATAAATCCAAACCATGGTATCTGGACTATGCTCTAAATATACAGAAAGTAGCTGATTGGAACTGAGCACCTGCCTGGAGGTACTCAGGTTTCCCCTCTCAACCCTGTTATTATCACTGGAGGCTTAGGGAACTAGAGATAAATCCCGTCTCTAGTATATCATTTTGTTTCTAAGACTTGGAAAATAATAAATGAGGAAGGGTTTAACACTCAGTCCTTGCAATCCAGATTGAAACTAAGGAGTTTCTCCTAGTGATTGGCCAAGAGAAAATTCCTTAGTCTGGTGTTCACTGTTTTCTCCTTTCCAGGCTACTGAACCAAACCATCCTTGGCTCCCAAAAAGCGAAATAAAAACACAAATCTTTTTTTAGATAATAAAGGGCATCATAGATTTGAACAGCAAAGATACAATATAATTAGAGATTTTCTCACAAAGAAGAGCTGGTATCCACATGCCCATTTGGCTGCTGAGGCTGCTCAGAATGCCATTGCAAAAGAATGAACAGGAAATAAGAATTGGATCTAAAGTGAAGGAGATTCAACAAAATGAGCTAGTAAGGTAGCTGTAGGTGGTCGGGCCTCTTGTGAGATGGTGAGAAGCCAAAGATAAGAGCACAGACTATCCACATAATGTTTAGTTCTAAATATACACTTAGTGAAATTGATTTCCATGAAGCAATTCTTTCAACTAACATTTGGGAATCTATCTTGCATGCACCAGGTGCTACCAAAAATGCAGGAATAACTAAAGTCATTGCTTTATGTATGAAAGGAAATGTTTAAGAGTATGACTCCTTGTCTCAAGTAGCTTAGTGGCTTGTAGAGAAAGGACTGATTTCCTGGCTGGGTGTGGTGGCTCATGCCTGTAATCTTAGCACTTTCGGAGGCTGAGGTGGATGGATCACCTGAGATCAAGAGTTCAAAACCAGCCTGGTCAACATGGTGAAACCTCATCTCTACTAAAAATACAAAAATTAGCCGGCCATGGTGGCAGGTACCTGTAATCCCAGCCACTCAGAAGGCTGAGGCAGGAGAATCGCTTGGACCCAAGAGACGGGGGTTGCAGTGAGTTGAGATTGTGCCATTGCACTCCAGCCTGCACACAGAGCAAAAACTCTTTAAAAAAAAAAAAAAAAAAAAAAAAAAAAACCGAGAGAGATGACTGATTTCCTCATGCACAAAAACAGAAGAACAAAACAAAAAAAACAAGCTTGGACTTTATAATTTATAAGAAGTCAGCCAAGACTAAAATTCTGTGATTCTATAATAATCTATACCTATATATTTCGGTAGTGCATAGAAATCAAAATTTGGATTTATCTACAGTTAAACTCTTTGTATTGATGCACTATACGTACACTATGAAACCACTACTATAGTCGTGTTTCTGAATAAATCCACTAGCAAGTATTTATTGACTGACCACTGGGGATAAAGAGGAAAATAAGAAAGATATGAACTGACTGAGGATAAAGGCCACAGACAAAAAAAAAAAACGCAGCCTGTCATGGTAAGAACCATATGAAAAACATAATTTACAGGTGGGGAACCAGACATAGCCACTACGGTCAATAAAGACTCCTGGCAGAAATGGGGTTGGAACTTTACCTTGAAGGATGACAAATTAAAGAAACGACATATGCTAAAGTTGAATAAACAATATTCAAGTCATCCTTCATTGTCCCCAGATCATTTAATGGAAAATATATTTAAAATCCAAAATGCATTAGGTAAGTCACACGATACATAAAGGTGAATTTTAAAAAACAAAACTATTGGAAACTTCACAAATACAACATTTCAAACTCTTTTATTCTCTTTATTTGTATCCACCAAATATGTATTCCTCTTTATAAAAAATAATATCATCCAAAATTAAAGTGGCCTTTGCCATAATGGAAATACTATAGGAAGGCTAGTGCTTAACACAGTGCTAATTCAGAAAAGCAAATGAGTTCTCCTGAGGTGTATGAGAAAAGGCTTCTGTGAACACTCTAGGACATTATAAAGCTGTCAGATGTGTTATGCAGCCTTAGGCTAATCCAGTGTTTTCCAAAGGAGAGTTTTTGGTCAACTTACACTCAACACCTTTTCCAAAGGAGAGTTTTTGGTCAACTTACACTCAACACCTTTTCCAAAGGAGAGTTTTTGGTCAACTTACACTCAACACCTAGGGTGCTTGCTGAAAATGCCAGTGTAGATTATCTCAAGAAGCAACCCTGGAATCAAGCCAAGGTTTGAAACTACAGAGCTAAACCAATTCCCAGAGGAAACTAGACAAGCAAAACATTTAAATGGATTAAGGAGAATTTGAGTTCTTTTGAATTCTACTTATAATCACTTTTCCTTTTACTGACTACACGCAATCAAATCAGGTAAATCTAGCAAGAATCCACAGTAGATTTACCTAGCTGAATTGTGTAATACTTAGACATGCAAGCTGAGTACTACGTTGTAATACATCTTTCAGGATTTAACAAAACACTCAACTAAGCAGTAAGTCACCTGGGCTTACCAGGCATTGAATTTCTATGCACACTGGGGAAGGTCTGGACCTCAAATCCAATCCTGCAGTTGAAGACAACTCAAAGCAAACATTCTGGTACACCATTGAAAAACTAATGCATAAAGCATTCTGGTCAATATTCTTGGTCTTTCTTTATGAGAAAGACTGAAAATGTCTCCTTCTTTTTGAGACTTTTTGTTTCTTTCCTAATGAAGTCCTTCACCTGGATGATCCCCCTTATCAACTGTGCTTCTCTTTCTTTTTCTTATCATTTTGAATGAATGCTGGCTAGAGGACAAACAAGAATTTGTGAGACATGTTCCACAAAGGTAGTACCAACTGAATTAGTTAGAATTATAAATTACAAGAGGAAAGTACTACTTAATCTGTTGGATTTGGGCATGTATTTTAACACAGTATTCAAAGACCTTTATCTTGAACTCTGTCAATCCATCATATGCTATCTTCCCTGTCCTACTGAGAATAGATAGTGAGGGCATAAAGAAAGCAGCACCATTATTTGAATGGAGTTAGGGATAGGATGAACAGCCATGGTGCGTGTGTCCTGCAATTGACCTGGCCTAGGCGACCTGCATGGGTCATGCATGCCCACTGACCAGCTATTCTCAACAGAAATGGGGTATGACTCAGCCTTTGATGTGAGGGAAAGTGTGTAATAGGCAGATATCTCTGCTTCCAGCTATCCACCTGGAATCCCACTTCTTCAAGAGCTCTGATCCCTTTGTAATAAGTGTCCCCTCTTATTTCAGACTTGCTACTCTTGGCATCTCACTTGATTTAATCATTTTTATTTTAGTTAAAGAACTCTGCCATTAAGGCAAAATCTTTCCCGGAGGTTGGATGGCTTAACTGCTAGAAACAAGAGCTCTGCCTGCAGTCTGACAGAAGCATGTTCAAAGTCCCATGACTTTGAGCAAGCCCCTTACCTGTGCCTTCACTGACTTTAGTTTTTCCACTATAAAAGAGGGTTGGCAATAATATGTGTCTGGCTCACAAATGCCATGAGGAGTAAATGAAGTAATGTCTAAAAGGCACATACTTGGCACAGAGTAAGCATTTTGTGCTACTCTTTACTTACTTAATCTGTTTGATTTTGAATTTTGTTTGATTTTTGTATTTCAGCACAGCATTCAAAGACCTTCGTCTTGAACTCTATCAATCCATCATAAGCTATCTTCCCTGTCCTACTGAGAACAGATATTTAAGGCATAAAGAAATAAAAAAATTATTTGGATGGAGTTAGGGATAAGATACACAATCATGGTGCATGTGTCTTGCAATTGACCTAGTCTAGGTGACCTTCTGCACTATGACCAAAAAAAAAAAAAAAAGGACAGTCAGAAAGACTTTGCTAAGTTTTTTCTGTGTTGTAGAGCACTTGTATCCTGTTATATATTTTTTCCCAAAGTCAGAAAAACTTTGCCAAGTCTTTCTGTTTTTATTGTAGGGCATTTTTATCCTTTTGTATATTTTCTGGTTTGTGTGTTTGCCTGTTTCTTTGTTTTGAGACAGTCTCTCTGTCATGTAAGCTGGAGTGCAATGGTGCGATTGCACACAACCTCTACCTCCCAAGTTCAATTGATTCTCCTGCCTCAGCCTCCCTAGTAGCTGGGATTACAGGCACCCACCACCACGCCTGGCTAAGTTTTGTATTTTTAGTAGAGACAGGGTTTCACTATGTTGGCCAGGGTGGTCTCGAACTCCTGACCTCAGGTGATCCGCCCATCTCGGCCTCCCAAAGTGCTGGGATTACAGGTATGAGCCACTGCGCCAGGCCTGTATTTTCTGTTTTATTGTCCCACTTAACTTCGTGTATTTAATTTTGGTGACCCAAATGTTTCCATGTATTTCCAGACATGGGATAAATTAAGTCACAGTTATATTAATAATAAAAGTCTACTGGCCTTACCTCAGCTTCTGCATAGCTGCAATACCTTACCACTCCCTCACAATCTCTCCCCGCTGCTTCTGGGGGGTCACAGAAAGTATCTCACCTGTGCTCAGGAGCATATCTGATGATGTGCTTCTTCTGCCTGCCCACTACCTGCCCTCCCCTTTGGGGATGCAGCCTTGCATCTGCCTTTGCTGCTGCCTTTTGTAAGAACCAGTATGCCTCTCTCACACTCAGAGGTGCAGGACCCACTAGGTGCAGTCGGTGCAAGATCCCTTCAGGTCTCATTGTGCCAGAGAAGCCACATCAGGTTCCACATTAAAGTTACAAGGATAATGTCCTGTCCCCAGCTCTAAGCTGGAAGTTGTCACCAAGACCCCAAGTAACACAGCTTAAAGCCTGGACCATGAGTTCTACTACAGAACAAAGCAGCTTCATGAGCTACTGACTGAATATTTTGCAATAACTCCCTGCTTCTGGCCTTATTCTTCTGCAGATTGTTCTCCAAAGAGCTGCCAATTTGGTTGTGTTAAAGCTTTAGCCAGGCTATGTCATTGTGCTTAAAACTCTCCAATAACTGCCTACCTTGCTTGGAATAGATACTTAAGTCCTTACAATGATCTACAAAGTCTTGCATGATCTGGTCCCTGCTCTCTCTGATCTGGCTCCTAGTTCTCTCCTGTTCACCCCACATCAGCTCTGTAGCTTCCAGGCAGACACTGCTCAGCTCCTGTTTCAAGGCCTTGGCATTTGCTGCACCCCGAATGGGGGGACCAGGATAACAGAGGGCAAATTACAAAAGGCCTTGATGCTTTGCTAAATGTTTGAAGTTTGCTAAAAGTTTGAAATTTCATATAAGTAAACCTATACTTACCTGTACATAAGAGAAAATTGGAATGCAATACAACCTAGTGGTCTGATGCAAAATTTTTGGAGTCAGATAGAAATAGGGTCTCCAGATTTAGCAAATAAAATACAAGACACTCAGTTAAAGTTGCATTTCAGATAAATAGTAAGTGATTTTCTAATATAATCATGTCCCAAATATTTCATGAAATGTACCAAAAAGTGTTTTTATTTAATAAATTTGAAATTCAAATTCAGCTGGGTTTCCTGTGTTTTATCTGGCACCCCTACAAAGAAATGGAATTGAATATTGGCCTTGAACAAACTATTTAACTTCTTTCAGCCTTGATTTGAAAACAGAATAATAATACCTACCTCATGGGGCTTTTGTAACGATTAAAAAATTTAATGCATGGACTGCACTTAACAAAGTCACTGGTACAAAGTAAACAAGTAAATTGCAGCTCTTGTTATCATTATTGCTATTGTTATGATCATCTCATTTTGCCAGTGAAGCTTTCAATAAAACATTACATTTCTAGCAACATAATCTTCATATGAAACTTTGTATTTTTAAAAATGCTAGAGTATTCAAATTTGTTAAAAAGCACTTCTTATTTGATAAGAAAGACTTCAGGAAACAACTGTAATATTCTGAGAAGAATTACGATTTGATTTCAGCTTGTTACATTTTTATTTGATTTTATAGTTCTCAGCACACTCAATTCAAAACAATTTATTCTTAAATTCTATTCTTACGGCTTTTTAAATAAAGATAACACTAACAGTATCCTGTGATGATATAGGGCTTTTGTTGCAGTTTTTGCTATAGATTTGTTCTCTGGCTCATGTGATCTAGCCATGAATTTAGTAACAGATGGTAACTTGTGGTTTATGAAAACTGAGTATGTAAGAAGCTTTACATATCACATTTTCTTTAGTCACCCAGACACTTATTCATTGAAACAACCACCAAAAGAATTTTTAATTAAATAGTGGAAACTCAGTAATATGCCAGATATTGTTGGTTGCTTAAGATTCAAAAAATAAGACCTACTGGTTTCTGGTTTCACAGACCTCTCTCTGGGTAGAAGAGAAGATGTTACAACCAGAACAAATAAACAAAACAGTATGATAGGTAAAAATGTCACGTAAGTCATGCAATCGGGTATGGGAAGTAAGATGATACAGCAGACTTCACAAAGTCTGTGTAACATTCTAGTTGGTTCTTGAAGAATGAAAAAATGTATGCAAAGTAAGAAAAAGAATTAGATGGTATTCCACACAGAGAGAAGAGAGTATATACAAGGAAGAAAACTTAGCCGGGCGCGGTGGCAGGCGCCTGTAGTCCCAGCTACTCGGGAGGCTGAGGCAGGAGAATGGCGTAAACCCGGGAGGCGGAGCTTGCAGTGAGCTGAGATCCGGCCACTGCACTCCAGCCTGGGCGACAGAGCGAGACTCCGACTCAAAAAAAAAAAAAAAAAAAAAAAAAGAATTGGGGAAGTTGTCAGTTTAGTTTGGCTAAAGCAGTGGAGCTCAGAGGATGGCCCCAGAACCAGCAGCATCATATCATGTGGAATATTTGTAGAAATGCAGATTCTCAGGCTCTAACCCAGACTCACTGCATCAGAAACTCTGGGGTGGACCCCAGTCCTCTATGTTTTAACACACATTCTAGGTGATTGTGGTGCCTCCTGAAGTTCGAGAACCCTGAAGTACAACAGTAGAGTTTTCAAAACTGAGTGCACATGACATCACTGAGGGTGTATCTTTCATAAACACCAATGACAGGGGCCACAAGCCGTAACAATTAAATCAGAGTTTCAGAAGGTGGAGCCCAGACCAAAAGTCTAAAGATGTTTTACAGTGCAGCCAAAGCTGAGAACCACTGGGATAGAGCACATGGTACATGAAGAAAGGGCAAATAGACACTTCACCAAAGAAGTAAACATATGAAAACTCACTCAAAATCATCAGTCTTCAAGAAAGCACAAATTAAAACTACAGTACGGTAACACTGCACACCCTCACTCAGACTGACCAAAATTGGCTGATATAACCAAATGCTGTCAAGGAAGTGGAGCACTAGTGTGTCATTGCAATTAAACAGACAGAGGTTGCCTGAAGGGTAAGAGTGAGGGGTAGCGATTGACTTTCCTGAAATATCATTCCATACCTGATCCTGGTGAACATCCACCTTTATTTCAATACTCAGTTTTATCTGGAAACCTTCCTGAAATTCCAAGTTACTCAGGTGCATCCTCCACAACTCCCGCAAACCTCTGTTAGGACACTTCCTTCAGTGCTGCTACCACTTTTTAAAATGTCTTTCTCTTCAACTAGACTTAAAACCATTTGAGCCAGGTTGTTCTTTTTTCATTGTGGATCACTCACGCATAGCACAGTATCTAGCATTTTTATGGGGATGGATGAGTGAGTAGATTGAGGGATGTTGGGTTACCTGATGATTTTGACACACTGTGTTATGCCTCCACGCATTTACGTATGCTGTTCCCTCTGCCCAGAATAACCCGTTCGTTCTACCTTCTATGTTTTGTCTCTCTGGCAAAAACATCTTCTCTCTTAAAGATCATCATTCTATGTCACCCATTCCATAAATCTGTCCCCCAACAAGGACACATCCATTTGGGTTTGCTTCTTTCTTTAGGCCATGCTTTGTACATAACTCCTCATACTTAACTTACTATATTGTAATTAATGATTTTCCTTCTTTCTGGATCACTGATTTGTAAACTTCTCAGGGGTTGTTTTACTTTGTGTTTTTCCTCAGTGTAGTGCTTAGCATATGTTAATGTTCATAAATATTTGTTAAAGAGAGAGGAAAATGTTCTCAGATTACCTCAAATATATGATGAGCATTTTTAAGCACATTTTTATTGTCTGTCATAATCAGATTGTGTTCTAAGTATTACTTTTGTGTGCATTCCCTCTGTGATTTTGAGGATTATTATACAAAGCATGGAAGCAAACAGTTTTCATTACAGCTTAATCACTAGGTCATTCAGGCAGCAGCCTGAGTCTTGAAGGCACTGAGGAGGAACAACAGGAGGAGGCTTAAAACCAACACATCAAAGTCAACACAGCAGTATTGACTCTCTCATGTTGGTTTTCAGTGGTTCTGAAATATTGTCTCCCACAAGTGATAGAGATGCAAATTTGAAGTAACCTGAATTTGGTTAACAAAGCTAGAATGCTGACTTATAAAACAAACCAGAAAATAAGCCTTCCTCTCACTCTTGATCTACAATTTTTAAAGCCAAAAGAAAAGTAAATTTCAGAGGACTCAAAACTAAAATACGCCCAGATAAGTAAGATAGATGCTCTGATTTCAACTGCAGCTATCAGTGCAGCTATCATACGATGTGATCATTTAAAAATAGGCTTTAGTTCTAAGGATTTTTGAGATGTTAAGAGTATTGTGGTAGATATACAATTTTCAAACAGCCTCTCATGATGTTAAAAGCCAAATAATAAATCTAGAGTATAGATCCAAACAAAATAAAATATTTTCACCATTTCTGAGTTTCTATACAGAGGGTAACACAGGAGGAAGAGAACAGATTCTGGAGTCCTTTGGAAATGAGAAGCAGCTTAAAAATAAGCTTTAAATATACAAAAATAGGAAAAAATAGTTCCTTTTCTAAAAATGCTATAATGTGTTAGAGGAAAATGGGGCAATCTAAAGTCTTAATTCTGTGAGATTTCAAAAAGCTAATTATGAAAGTAGTTAGAAAAATAAAACCATTTTGCCAACAAAAAGACCACTCCTGGCTGGGCGCGGTGGCTCACGTCTGTAATCCCAACACTTTGGAAGGCCGAGGCAGGCAGATCACCTGAGGTTGGAAGTTCGAGACCAGCCTGTCCAACATGGAGAAACCCTGTCTCTACTAAAAATACAAAAAAATAAGCCAGTCATGGTGGCACATGCCTGTAATTCCAGCTACTTGGGAGACTGAGGCAGGAGAATGGCTTGAATCCAGAAGACAGAGGTTGCGGTGAGCCAAGATTGCACCATTGTACTGCAGCCTGGGCAACAAGAGTGAAACTTTGTCTCAAAAAAAAAAAAAAAGAAGAAGAAAAAAAAAACCTCTCCCTATCAATATAGTAGGAAAACAAAATTTTTAAAATTGTATAAGCGGTAATAAATTCCAAAGCATGTAAGATAGCACCAAAGTGACCACAATGTTAGTGTCAAAGCAAAAATAACAATGGATGAAGTTAAACAGGCAAGGAAGATTTTATTTAAGACTGTTTCAACAGAAATCAAGACTATCATAATGAGAGAGAGATTGAACTCAGCTCTGCTGAAACAGGCAGGAGAGATTTTAAGCACTGAGGTAACTAGTGGAAAAGTACTGGAGGGTGGTAGGGGAAGGGTGGTCAGTGTAATTAGGCCATCCGTGTTTGCTAATTGCTGCTTATCTAAGTTAGGTTCACACCTCCCACAGAGAAAGAGATAGAGGCTGCTTCTTACTTGATGATTACAGTTCAAAGGTATGATTCCAGGTCCTTAAGAAATATATTCCTGGGATTGTGCAACTGGTAAGAAGTTGGGGGAAGATTTATATCTCCAAGGGGCAGAGGGAAAATTTACAAATACAATTTTTCTAAAGTAAATGCTCTAAGAAAAGGGAGGTCAGGAGGCAATAGTCAGGAAAAACTCGGTCTAAAGTTTTTTCAAACCCTCTTGGTCATCAGGACGAAATCTCACACATTTTATTTGGCCAAACAGAAGAAAGGACAATTATTTCCCTGAGACAAAAAATCATATTTCATGACAGTTTTCTGAACAGCTCTTGAGAGATCTCAGAGGTAATTCCAGGGCTACATTTTTACATTTGTCAAGTAAAAAACAAATCTGGACTTAGTAATGAGAGACTTATTTGAAAGGGTTATTGCAAGGGGGCAGAGGGACTATTGCAATAGGGAGAATGCTTTGGCCATGAGATCTGCAAGCATCTCAAGTACTAGGCAAGAAGGGTTTTTCTTTTTATAAGAGGAGTAAACAAGATTAGAAAGAACCCAAGGTCTCGGAGAAGTGGGATGAAAGATTGGCATACTGAGTAAATATATCAGAGGATGTTTTACCCTGAAGCCAGCATATTTTCCAGGACGGCCCTTAAAGAGGGTATGGGTGGTGGCTCAGGCTGAGGGTGGACTAAAGTTCGGGGTCCTGGGAGGAGAGACTCTTAACCAAAGTTTGATTAATAAGCATTTTATTCTCATTGAACAATGGAGACAAAATAGTTCAGTTAGTCATGTATGAGGGCAAGAGGGGGAATTCAGAGTGTTTGTGTCTGGCCTTAGTATAGGTAAATAAACAAATGTGAATCTTATCTAAATCAACTGGAGAAGGGTGGTTCTTTGCAGTAAGCCATTTCCCAGAACAAAGGGTTTCTTAACTTTCTCAATAAGCCTCACATAAAATTCAACATCATCATGTATCCAGATATTACTTGACTCACAGTCTTGGAGATGTGTTAGGCCATCCTCACATTGCTATAAAGAAATACCTGAGACTGGGTAACTTACAAAGAAAAGAGGTATAATTGGCTCACAGTTCTGTAGGCTGTACAGATATCATGATGGTGGCGTCGCCTCAGCTTCCGAGGAGGCCTCAGGAAGTATAATCATGGCAGAAGACGAAGTGGGATTGGGCAAGTCACATGGCCAGAGCAGGAGCAAGAGAGAGAGCGAGCTAGGGGCCACACACTTTTAAACAGACAGATCTCACAAGAAGTCACTCACCGTTGCAAGAACAGCGCCAAGAGGATGATGCTAAACCATTCAGGAGAAATCCTCCCCCATGATCCAATCATCTCCCACCAGATCCCACCTCCATTACTGGGGATTACAATTCAACATAAGATTTGGACGGGGAACACATATTCAAACTATATCATATGTCTACATTGTAGACATTGGAGAATGTGCTTAATCCCTAATAAAATTTATTTTGATGTAAAAGGTAAGAGGAAGGACACAGATTCACCAGGCCTCCAAACAGATACACTAAGAAAGGGGAAAGGGGAAGTCAGTGCTTTGTCTTTTATAATGGATAAAATTGTTTCCATTTGCCCTTACAAAGTGCAGATATACATTTATCATTCAGTTATTTGGGTTATTTAGGCTTTAGGGGTTATTTGGATTTCAGGTTCAGATGGACAAGCCTTTTAATTGATATATTTTAGGCAAATCACTGAGTCTCTGAGGCTCACTTCCATATCTGTTAAAAGGAAGATTTTTGGGTTATTGAAAAGATTAAATAGGATCATATTTATGAAAATCCCTGCTATGGGATTTTGTATGGCAAACTTAATATTTTCTTCAAGGAACAAAATTTAGTGGACATGCCAATTACAGGAAGTTTTAGTAACACTGAAACAAAAAAAATTAAAATGATTTGGTGGCCAGGCTTGGTGGCTCATGCCTGTAATCCAATACTTTGGGAGTCCAAAGTGGGAGGATCGCTTGGGCCTAGGAGTTCGAGACCAGCCTGGGCAACATAGCAAGACTCTTTTTTTTAAATGATTTGGTTATGGTGTTTATGCATACCCTTTGTAACTTTTATTGTCTTAAAAGTCCAGAATATTTTATTAGCAATCTTGTCTCTCACATCAAGACACTCTTTTGAGGTATTCTCTGTTGAACTGGGGTACAGTGTAACACCAAATCATTTGAAATTGCTGAGAAAAGTTACAGCGATTTCAAATTTGGAGGAAGTTATTTTTATTTATATGGGAATACTAAGAATAAAGGAACTAATCAAGATAAAAGAGATGATACATAATTATCTAAGGAGAAGGGTTTGTCATTCCTTAGCCGTACATAATCGGACCACAAATTCTAAATCTTTGTATTTTGATCTTTTGAATCCCACCCCATCCCCAACCCTAACCCTTGCCCTTTGATACCTTAGTCTCTTCACATTGCCCTGAACACAGAGAGACAGACTAGACCACTTACAGGCAGGTGACTGAACACACACACATATGAGGGAGTTCTATGGGGAGAAGTGGCATCTTCTGCCTGCCCAGGAGGTAACTCCCATTGTTCTATAAGGATGAGTAAGATGCTACATACTAGTATCAGTAACGTAGGATTCTTAAATAGCCTTGCACATAGTTTGCCCAGAATGCTTATTTTTGTGTAGGGTGGGCAAAACCTGTATTATAGTTCTATGATGCCAAGTCAAATTTATTAAATCAATAAACTCTTCTAAGATTCTGAGAGGCAAACAAGTCTTTCTCTTCTTGTAAATTATTCCCAAATTCCAAAGGGCAAAAGCTATTGGAAAAATGATCTTAGTGACATTAAGAGTTTTATGCAATAGAGTAAAAATTAGTCTAGATATGTGTTTTGCCCTTAATGCCGTTTTTTTTTTTTTTTCACTCAGCCAGCAAATACTTACTAAATGATTACTGTACTCAGGCACCATTCTAAGGGCTGAGTAAAAGGAAGTGAATAAGAAAGAAAAAAACCTCTTTTGGGGAGAAAGGGTTGCAGGCAGGCTGCTTCATTCTCAAATTGAAGATTATATTCTAAAACATATCCAAGATTCACATTGTAAAATATATTATTCAACCTGAACATATTCTATAAAACTAATACAGCGGAGTATGATTGGAGTATTAAATTCATTTTTACTTCAGTGTCCATTGTTAAGCCTCATTGTTATTTAAATTCAGACTTGTCCATTAAAAGGTCTATTTGTAATTCACTGAAAAAAATAGATGATATGATAGATATTGTAAATAGAGGATTTATTAAGACATAAATATGAGCACAAGGTAAATTTTGTTAACCATTGCTAATTGACCTCTGCTTTCTAAATTTCTAGGTTTAAGGAAACTAGTATTAAAATGTGATTTTTAATGCTAATATTTACACAATTTTTGTAAGAGGTAAAATGTAATTTGAGCAAATAATGTAAACATACGAGAACCAAAAGAATTAATTTTATTTCTATAAGAAAATAATGTCAAAATATGTGAACACGTGCTTTTGAGTATGCTTAACCAAACCTATTACAAATGTTCAAAAATATTTCCATTTTCTGTTAGCCACTCATGAGAAAGAAATAATTCACTGGTTGTCTAGTGGTTGTAGAGTTGCTTCATTTGACTTTTAAAGCATTACTTTAACTAGAATCACCTCCAGTTTATGGGAAAATGTGAAGACTCTACAAATTGCATTGGTTAAAAGTAATCTTTAAAAATGGCACTGTAACCATGGAAATATCATTTAGACTCATAAAATTTTAACCACACTTTTTATTCCTTTTCTGGTTTCTAATGTCGCCTCTGTTCACTGTAGCATGTTACATGCATATTCCACCCAATTTTCTTATTACTTTTTAACTGTTTAGTTTTTAAATGGGAGAATTGTCTGCCAATGAAGAGAGACTGAACAGAAGAACACTTAGCATGAGATCTACCATCTTTAAAACATTTTAAGGGCACAATACAGTATTGTTGACTATGCAATGTTATATAGCAGATCTCTAGAATTTATTCATCTTGTTTAACTGAAACTTCATGCCCATTGATTAGCAACACGTTCATTTCTCTCTGCCCCCTGGTAACTACCATTTCGCTCTTTGATTCTACAAATTTGACTATTTTAGATACCTCATATAAGTGGAATCACGCAATATTTGTCTTACTGTCACTCAGTATAATCTCCTCAAGATTCATCCATGTTGTTACACATGACAGATTTTCCTTCTTTTTAAAGGCTGAATAATATTCCCTTGAATGTATATACCACCTTTTACAAAATCCATCCGTCAGTGGACATTTAGGTTATTTCCACATCTTGGTGATTTTGAATAGTGCTGTGATGAGTGTAAGATTGCACATAACTCTTTGAGATCCTAATTTCAATTTCTCTGGATAAACACACAGTAGTGGGATTGCTAGGTCATCTGATGGTTCTCTTTTTATTTGTGGAGAGGGGGACCTCCGTACTGTTTTCCAGAGCGGCTGCATTATATTGCATTCCCACCAACAGTGTGCAAGCATTCCAATTTCTCCACTTATCTTTGTATTCTAAGAATACACATAAAAGAAATTCTCTTTATCCTATTAAACAATGAATTTTTGGATTCCTGACACAACAGTGTTCTATTCCTTGAATTTTCTGGCACTACCATTATATGAATATTATATATATATATATATATATATTTTTTTTTTTTTTTGAGACAGAGTCTTGCTCTGTCACCTGCACTCTGTCATCTGCACTCTGGAGTGCAGTGGTGCAATCTTGGCTCACTGCAACCTCTGCCTCCCGGGTTCAAGCAATTATGAATACTATTTTTTTTTAATTACCTCATCTCTTTCTTCCAGATCTACATGATAGTAATACTTCTGTTTCCTACAATCTATAAAAACACTGGAACCTTTAGTTGTATGTTTTTTAAGTTCTAAACCTAAAATGTTTTGAATACGTAAAATATTCTATATAGAAATACCAGAAGCTATTTATTTCTTAGAAACATCCAGCAATTCATTCAAATAGTGTTAAAGTATATACATATTACACAAGCCAATTCCCCTACAGTGTATTTATTGAATACATTAATAGACTTTTCTGGGAAAAGCTGGTTAATTGTAAATGCTGACCTCTCACTGCCTTTTCCAGAGGTTGTTGAACTTCTGTGGCCTAAGCATTTTATCTGTCAAATAGCTACAAATTCTTTTCAAGTTTGTTTTTTTAATGTTCCAAATACAAATATAATTGATTCATTTCCCAGTGTTTCACAGGCACAGGACTTTAATGATATTTTTTCTAGCTTTTTAAAATATTGAGTATGATGAGCTGTAAAAACTCTAAAAACAAAATAAAAATAAATGAATAGATAAAAGACAATGTTCATCTGATAAATACCAGGGCAAGAAATTTGTACTTGAATAAGCTAAGAAAGTCATTAACAGCAGTATTTCTGATGGAAACTAATGGTATACCTGCTCAAGCTACACTGAATCTAATAATCTGTGACAGAAGAAATGGGAACAGGTATGAACACATTTCATTTAATCAGAAATTGAAAGAAAAGAAAAGTGAGGCACTTTTCTGCCCCAATTTTTTTCATAGCTCAACAGACAGAATCACAGTGGAAAAGAGATTTATTGCCAAAATGGTGCTGACCTTTTACAATTCTTGCCCCATATTCTGGAAATTAATTCATTTTTTTAAAAAGTACATTTTCATGACTGGCACAAAGTTTTTATCCTGGTAGCATTCAAGTTGCAAAGAGGCATCCTCCAGCTCAGTCCCTGGCATGGTACACCTTTGTCACCCACCAGCCAGGACTGTGCCCAGCTGGTTCTCCACCCATTAAATCTCTCACTGGCACAACCACGCTGCACTATCAGCCTGGCCCTGCCTAAGAATCTTCCCTTCTAAACCTTCGCTGTCTTTAGAATGTCTCTGAATATGGAAAATCACAAGCTCTGGGGTAGCCTGTTCCAGGATAGCCTGAGATGAAATGAAAGTTCAGGCCTTTGGAAACCTGATAAGAATTCTTTTCACTTGGAACCTGATAAGTATCCCAGAAACCTTATGCATATTTGATATTTTTTGTCTTGCCTCAGTTTTAGGAATACATTTTAATAATATTAAGTAACCTTTCCTAAAAGTAGGTCTTCCTAGCCTGTGGTCTATTGGAAATAATACCTACCCCTGCTATTTAAAGCTGTGTGAATTGAACAAGTTCTGGAATCATTTTGGGCCTTAGTTGTTCCAAAAATGTGGAAAACAGCTTATCTTTAAAAAGGCAGAAATCTGAGAAAATAAGATATAATGTTCACACACACACACACACAGTGAAAAGCTGAGAGCATTTTTATTTTATTCCAAGTCAGGACGAAACAGGGAAAGAAAACAATACTGTTTCCATTTTCACTACCTTCCAGAAACAATGCTGAGTTTTTTATATATGTCATTTCATTATTGCCTAAAATAACTTCAAGGAGTAGCTATTTTATAAATAACTGATTTTAGAAAGGTTAAGTAACTTCCCCAAGCTCACATTGCTCGTAAGAGGCAGAATCAGCCTTCAATCGGGGTCTGTAAGATTCTAACACCCTTAGATATTTTCATTGTATTAGGGTTTCACAAATTTTATTAATTTGGATTTTTATAGTCCCCTTTTGGTTTGTGCCGAAACTATGCATCATTGGTATTTTTTACTTAGTTTTTTATTAAATTACCTCATTATTTATTTAAAATAAATGTATCTAACACTCAACTTTAGTTCACTCTAATAAATGAAAAACCAAGTATCTCTTTTCATAAGTAGGAGATATATTTAAAATAAACATAATGAAAAGACAAAACTTTTAAAAAAAGCTTGATATTTGTGTATGACCAAAAAGCCCTGTGTTCCTGCTCTCCTCTCCTCTATTTCTCTCTCATTCTCTTTCTCCCATTAAAAAGAATAGACAGTATTAGAGAGATGTTAAGACTGACACAAACATTCTCATTGATGCAATCCAAAGAACTGGAAGAGCAATGTTCTCACTACATGAGTCAATGTTCATATTTTATTGTATATTAATAAATTATAATTGCATATATGTAAGGGGTACAAAGTGATGTTATAGTGTATGTATACATATGTAGAATGATTAAATCAAGTTAATTAACATATTCATCACCCCAATACTTATCAATTTTTGTGATGAAAACATTTGAAATTTACTATCTTAGCAATTTTGAAATATACACTGCAGTGTTATTAACTATAGTCACCATACTATGCAATAGATCTCAAAAAACCTTACTCCTCCTCTCTAACTGAAACCTTGTACTCTTTGACAAACATCTCCACATTTCCCTCACCTCCAGCTTCTGGTATCCACCATTCTACTCTCTGCTTCTGACCACTGTTTTAGTTTCCACATAGAAGTGAGAACATGCAGTATTTGTCTCTTTGTGCCTGGCTTATTTCATTTAATATAATGTCCTCTAGGCTTATCCACGGTGTTATAAAAGCCAGTCCTTCCTTCTTTTCTTAAGGCTGAATAGTATTCCATTGTGTATATATGCCACATTTTCTTTATCCATTCACCAATTGTTAGACACTCAGGTGGATGCTACAGCTTAACTATTGTGAATAATGCCACAATAAATATGAGAGTGCAGATATCCTTTCACTATGGGTCAATATTTTTAATGAATCTTCCCATATAACAATATCTTGGGCAGCCCTAGCAGTTTGTGCACCTCCCCTAAACCCCCAGGAAATGCAGAGCTCAATCCTGCTGATCTGCATCTCATGTCTGAAAAGATGATGCCACTGAATGATATTCTGACTGGATGTCACCATCCAGCACTTTTTTGTTTGTTTATTTGTTTTTTGGCACAAGTTTCTACTTGAAGTTGGAAGAAACTCCGCCTGCAGACTGACTTGTTAGATTACATTGGAAAAGTATCCCACATTTTACAGAGTTTGATATCTCAGAATTGTTCAAAGTGAGATAGCATTTCATGCCATGTATTTCAAAGCCCTGAGGATCTCAGCAGGCAGATGGCCCTCTGGGTCACTAGCCACTGCTGACAATGGGATGCCCTCACCTGGGCTCTCTCCGTGACATGTCAAATGATTTCCATCAAAATAGAATACTGCCTTCTCAGATGCCCTCATTTTTAACAAGGAAAGCTTATGACACACACAATGAAAAGAACACTTAAAGTCATAAATATTTTATACATATTTGTTTCAATAGAGCAAGTGGATTGTAGAGAAACTGCTAGGCTAGTGCCCAAATGTTCTAGAGATAGTTCAATAAAGCCTCTTTACAAGGCTGTTATTGCCTTTCAAAGGATGTAAGGTGTCAACATTCCTAATTAAAACCACAGAATTTGTCCAAAGGGAATAGGAAGAAACTACCACAAAAATACTGAAATAGATAACAAATAATTTTGAATAAACCTTCTATTTATATAACACAGAAGTAGTTGAGCATTAGCTGCTAAATATAATAGTATTACTATTTGGGTACTGATGTTGAGAGCTTAGGCATGATCTAAATTGCTGTAAATAGGAGAGAGTGTATGACACACAATGGTAAGAAATAAAGGCTGTATGAACAAAGCACTGGGTTAGTTACAGCCAAATATGAAGACTTACATGACTTGAGCAAATGGCTTACCTCTCTGTGCCTCAGTTTTTTAATCTATAATATGAGTATAATGATGGCACTTCCCTCGTGGTGCTGGTGTGAATATTAAATGGAAAAAAAATATTTAAAGTACTTAAAAGGGGGCTTGACATATAGTAAGCCCTCAATACATGTAAGTTTTTAACTAAAGTTAAGCCTCAAAGTTTTACTGCCAAGGAAAAAGCAGTGACAGAACTATTTAAAGAACCCAGGTATATTAAGGAGAAATTTTTAGTCTGGTGTTCTCTGACAATTAACAGATCCTCATCTCCCACTTTAACCTGGAGAATCAGACATTCATACTTTGTTTCAAACAATAGCTACTTAGATTTTAATAACAAATGAGGTTCAGAAAAGGATGGACAGAGGAAGAGGCTGTCTCAGAGTAGAGAGGCACCCAGGGTATGCAAATTATAACATGCCCCCTTAGCACACCTACACAATGCTTTGGATCAAGAGAAAAACATTTTTCATGACACTTGCAATTACAATCTAACATGAAGCAGGATGGTATATGAAGTTCCATATGTACATTCTAAACATGGCACAGTTCTATTTGTACTGCCACCATGGAAAAATGATAAATTTTTTTCAAATAAAAACTGGAAATAAAGAAAAAGATATCAGAGAAAGATCTACTTCTACTCTGTTAGACATGCTGTCAACGTCTTGGGCTGTAAGATGTTAAATGCTTAAAATAAGTGATCTACTATTAACAGGGGTACCTAAAATACAGACAGTCACATACACATTTCATACTTACACTGATAGGTGTCGTATGTTTTTATGTCTAAATGAGACAGCTTTCAAATCTCAAAACAAAAAATCTGTTACCATCAATAATACGGGCTAAAAAGTTTATAAAGTAAAAATATATATAAGAGATAAGTATGAATTCTACATAAAAAGTAATTACATCTAAAAGTCACTTGAAAATGCTCTTTATATAATCAAGTGCATAGCTTCTCACCTCACTACTCTAATTGCACTTCAGTCCTCTGAAACTTACCTGTGTGCCTGAGAATCAATCTTTGTTCCCGTAAAATATAAAATATCATGTTTTTTGAAATCATTCTTAACCTTTGCTGTAGGAAAAATAATATTAATATAAATTTAAATCACTTGAAATTTTCTGATATTTATATGAAAACTAATAACTTTGAGATAAGACCCAATTATTCTAAAACTTTACCCAGAATTTTAAATGATTTCAAAATTTAAGATATATTTCATTTTCTGATATTCATGGGCATTTTTTATCGCCATTATTTATTGATGCTAAGCAACAAATAGATTTTTCTTTGAGTTGTTTCTATCAACTTAAAGGGAGTAACTATATCGGGAAGTATTGATATATTAGATTGAAAAAGTTTAGCCAAAAAGAATGACATCAGCAAGATGACAGAATAGGAAATCTGAGGCTTAATTTCCTTCTCTTCCTACCAGAAAGTTCAACTAGCAACTATCCATTGACTAGAATATGCTTTTGAAAGATTCAATCTATTTTTTATTTAATTTTTATTTAATTCTTATTTTTATTTTTTATTCCTATGCAAGATATGGTATTTTCTATATAAATAATAAAACTGGTTCTATATTTTCATAACCCAAACATATCCAATTCATGAGTCAATTACATTGAAATATTCAATGACTTTTAGCTATTATTAATACTTTGGTATGCAGCTATTGATAGAGCTGTAAGAAGGTCTGATGAAAAACACACTGATCTATTCTATTCTATTCTATTCTCACAACACAGAACACTTCTATGACCAAATGTGGTGGTAGAGGGGTTTTCCCACACAGCAAGCTGTTCTCCAGTGGACACCAACTGGGTGTCCTATAGTTAATTCAGTTCACAGTATCTATCTGGAGATAGCATCCGAACCCACAGGTTAAGGACTCAGTCCACAAGACTACCCTTCCCACTCCCCCATTTCATGTACCAGCGCAAGTCCCAGCTTTTTACCTGTGCTCTGCTCTACTGGCTATAAATCAAGGTTCCCATGCACCCCCTCCTCCTGTTCAATACTTTGCTAGGATGGCTCACAGAATTCAGGAAAAAACTTCACTGGAAGGGTTTTGAGCATAGGAGCTTCTGTCCCAGTGGAGTTGGTGTGCACCCTCCTCCTGGCATGTGGCTATTTTCACCAACTGAGAAGCTCATCAAATTTCATGTTCAAGAGTTTTATGGCACTTAAGCTCCAGCACCTCTCACTTTCTTCAAGGTCAGTGGGTGAAGCTGAAAGTTCAAACCCTCTAATCACTCAGTCTTTCTGGAGATCAACACTATCTTGAGACTATCTAGGGACCTTACCCTAAGTCACCTCATCATCATAAACTCAAGTGAGAGCAAAGAGCTTGTTATGAATAACAAAAGACACTGCTATCACTTAAGAAATTACAAGAATTCCAGAAGCTCTGTACAAAAACCAAATATTATAATGACAGATGCTCCCATCACCCTTATCATTTAGGAAATTATAAGGGATTTAGGAGCTCTGTGCTAGGAACCAGAGACTAAGACCAAAAATATATATTCCTTATTACGTAGAAAAAAAAAATACAGAAATCCAGTTTCAAAAAAGCATTGTTCATCACTCCCTTAAAAGGTCAATGTTTATTTAAAATTTATTAAAGTTATGTACACATATGCTAGTAAATATTCACAATTCTTCTTTGTAACCCAGAAGCGAATTCCCTCTGCTCTTTCACTTGTTGATACTGTTAGAAGAGGATCTCCAAAACAGTGCTATAGATGCTTGCCCCCCTTCCTAACACTCACTTGCCAAAACTCTGCTAATCAAAGCAGTTCCCAGTTCCCAAAGTAAATCTAAAAGTAACTCCCACCAAGGACCCATGTTTTTAGAGGAAGGTTTGTTGGGAACATGTCATTGCCAACCTTCACACAAGGGACATCAATATTCTGTCATGTTTATTTCAAATCAAGTATTTATTTAATGTGACCCTCAGGTAAGTGCAGAAATATGTGATTCTGTGCTGGATTTATTTTATCACCTTCAGTAAGACCCTGGTCAAGTGACTTTGTGTCTCAGGATTCTCTTCATTAAGATGAGTATTTGTGAAATACAGTATAAATAATTTAGTTTTGGATGTACAGTGCAGACCCTGGATGGATGAATGGATGGATGGATGGACGGACGGACGGACAGACACAGACACAGACAGACAGACAGACAGACAGACAGACAGACAGACAGATAGATAGATAGATACACATATACACTAAGTAACACCATACCTTCTTTGCTCAGCAAGTAATGCTAGGTGTAGATGATACAACAGAAAGAAAGCCAGGCAAACACAGCACCCTTCCTCTTTATCAAAGTACAGTCTAGTGATCATGAGTCTTGTGGATTACCCCAGTCAAATTCCAATGAACACATGATGTTAGAGCATTGTGTTCAGGTCTATAAAGTGTAGCTTATTAGAGGAATCCGATTATAAAGGAAAAAGCCCTTCCAATTAAGTTTGTTTTCTTATTTGGGAACAGATTTGTTCACAAAAATCTAGGAGAGAACTCAACTTTTACTGAATTATTTCAAAAATTTATTGACTAAAAATGCTCCAGTGTTCTATTTATCTTGATCTATACCAGGATAATCATATAACTGATTATTTTTCTAAATTCTATATTCTCATATAATGAATAAAGGAAAACACAGGTGAGTTGGTATCCAAAATCTATTTCAAAAAGTAACCTGCAGAGGATATGGCATGATCATTCATAAGACAGATTAAACCCAATTTCCAATTCCTTCTACATCTGTTATAATTCTGGAAATTATTTTATAAACATGAAATATAAAGTACTACAAGACTCTGAAATTCTGAGTTATCCAGTATTTTATTATATCCCGCATAATTTCAGTGTTAAAAGTGTTTTGGTAATATTACAAAACTTTAAGATTTAAGTGTTCTTTTTTAAATTAACTATGTTTCCCAAATATACTTTGATTAAAAAAAAACAAGGGTTTATTTATAGGATAATAGTGTCTTTTTTTCACCATACTATTTCATTTACTGTCAGATTAATTTTATGCAATTTTAAAAATGAAGTCACTTTATTATATTCTAATCTTTGAATGTGTATACACTAAATTTAATTAAATGAAAATTGTTAAACAACCATGACAACCTTTCCCCCAGCTATTCAGAATTATGAGTTAACTATACATTTTCAAAGGGCTTTTAAAATTATTCCTGTAAAGCAATTAATTCCAAATCACATTTTCCTGTTGGATATAAAGTGATTTTTTAGATATTTCTACTTGTAGTGCTAAAATTAATCCCATAAGCAACTGTGGAAAGCAGTCAAATGTGTGAAATTTCAAAGTTCATAATCTTAGCATTAATCAGCACTTGGTTTTTTTGCACTAGCATTAACTTAGGCAATTTAGAGTACTATCCTAAAATTATCATCATCATTTCCAGCATTGGGAGTAAATAATGATTTTTAGACACTACATAATTAGTATGAAAAATAAAAAATTGATGCATTATCAAACACAAATTATGTGCCAAATAAAACTACTATAATCTATCAATCCAACTAGTTAAATATGATTGTCAGTGATCCCAAAATACTCAAAATACAATAATCATTATCTTCAGAAAATATCAGCGTACGATTTGGAATAAAATAAGAGAAATGTTAATGTATGTGTAACAGAACATCCAAACAATGTGACTAAATTTTTTCAATATTTAATTAAATTTTTACACATTTTAAATAAAATTATGTAACTCACAATAATTTTACTGTAAAGTTAATTGTTCTTTTTACCTAATCAAAGTAGTTTTACAACAAAAAGGTCTTTTTCAGACAAATGCCTAAAGCACGTTCTTAATTAAAATGATTTTTAATTAGTTCAAACCTGAACTTAAAAAAATATTTAGGCAGAACTACTACAAATCAGGGAAAAGCATGTAGAAGTGTATGGGGAAATCCTAATATGTTTCCACTAATTCCATCCCTTATCTCCTACTCATTATGAGGGTATGTATTTTCACATCCCAGTAAAGATTATCTGTGCTATAATTAGTGATGTGCCCAGGCTGCCTCACTACAATGCTTCTTCCCATGACTAGTCAGAACAGAATATTAGAGAAAGCTCTAGTCTGGGCTGAAAGGCAAAACATTCATTCTCTGATACAAGAACTAATAATCAACCTGAGGGTGATTCTTGCCCAAGAACCTCACTGATTTATAATAGAAATCAAATGAAAATATACACATAAACTATTTTTATAAACTTCCACCCACTATATGAATAAGTGTCATTATGATGATTGTCACCCATGCCCACAAGCTTAGCCCAGTTCCAGATTCTAAACACCCATTTCCATACTCTGATAGAGACCACATAGTCTATCTGGAGGGAATTAACGGAACCTTAGGTAGGTAACTCAGGTGTCTTTAATGTTCTTTCTAAAACCAACCCGCCTCCCATTGGAGTTGCTTTCTGCCTTACTCTCTCTTGCCTTCTTGGAAGATCTCACCTGAATATTATAGCTGATAGCTCAGAACCCCCTGATACTTCAATACCTCTCACATTCTGTCTGGCTATCTTACTGATCGTCATACTCTCTAGGTTTTTGGCTTAGCATTAATAAATAGTTCAGTCATTTAGCTGATTTAGACTCAATGTAACAAATTCTTTTCTAAACACGATTATCTACAAATACAGCAAGCTGCCTTAAGAGTTCTGTATCATTTGAGATAGTCAAGACAAAGCTACATATTCATTGGCCATAATTACTGTAAAAGGCACTGCTGCTCTGTTTGCAAGATTAGACAAGATCACTGTAAGATAGTAATCACCAGCTTCACCATTGAACCACTCTGTTTCTCTGATGCTTCTGGAGTTACAGTTCTGAAGACATCATTATGGTTCCTGACATCATTACATCTTAACAAACTAAAAAAAAAATTCCTATAGAATCCAAAATAAATAGACTCTTATTTGAAAATTATTTGTGATTTCAGTTAAATGTACTCCAGAAACACAAATGATCTGTGTGTCTAGATGTTAAAACTATTACTGCACTAACATCTTCATTAAAGACAGCAGTAATTAGACAGAGAAAATGATGTCATTAACTCTGAAAAACAGGGTTCTTTAAAATCACATATGGTAAGTGATATGGTTTGACTGTGTCCCCACCCGAATCTTGAATGCCCAAGTATTGTAGAAGGGTTCTGGTGGGAGGTAATTGAGTAATGGAGGCAGGTCTTTCCCATGCTGTTTTTGTGATGGTAAATAAGTCTCATAAGATCTGATTGTGCTATGGGGGTGGGGGTTTCCCTGCGCAGGCTCTCTCTTTTTGCCTGCTGCCATTCATGTAAGATGTGACTTGCTCCTCCTTGCCTTCTGCCATGATTGTGAGGCTTCCCCAGTCACGTGAAACTGTAAATCCATTAAACCCTTTTTCCTTATAAATCACCCAGTCTCTGGTGTGTCTAATACAATAAGCCATGTCCCAAACCAAATGTCCATAAATATGGTAGTTCTAATTATAATTTATGTTAGTATACTCTTTTCAATTTGAAATCAAAAGCTGTTTATACTGTGTCTATAAATCAATCTTATAAATTAAACTAAAACATGAATGGTGCAAAAGTTTGACAGTCACTTTATAATACTTGCAGGAAAAGTTTCTATAGATTTGGTAAATAAAGTTAAATTTATTTTAACATTAAGTTCCTCCTTTTTCCTTTTATGATTGTTTTATAGTATTGTTTTATGTTTAGCTTCAGTTTTAGGAGAGAAAAATAAAACATCTTAGCATACCATATACAGTAACTTAAATTCTATGATACTATAGAAAATGACTGATTTTCCTAGCCTTTTTATCTTTCCATTTCTGTATGAAATAACAAAACCCACTGATATGGGTATTTGTGATCCACTATGCTAAAAAGTCCTGTCGTTTCTTGGTCTTTTTTATTTCATGACTATTGTGAGCCAGATGGAAAATAGGATAAAGACATGAGAATTATTGGGCAGAACAATGGGTTCGAATTATAAAACTGAACAGTTAGGAGGGGCAGGGAAATAAGGAAAGAGAAGACAGAATGGAGACAGGTAAAAATGCAGTGAGCATGTTCAGAAGACAGTTTGCCAGTGGAGTCACAACTTACCAAGAATCACTATAGACAATGTCAAGGGTTAACAATTTAAATTCAAGCATTTATCCTTTGTGTTACAAACAATTATACTCTTTTAGTTATATTAAAATGTGCAAGTAAATTATTATTGGCTGTAGTCACCCTGTTGGGAAATTACATACTAGATGTTACTCATCGAAGCCTTGTTTTTAAAGTGAAAATCTCAGATGATTCTCCCCTGTGTTTTCTGATTCACTGTCCTGCACTCTAAATGGCCATCAACTCAGGAATAGAGATTATTGAGCCTCCAAGACCTACCTAATGGAGCAGTTATATAACTACCATTGGTAGTTATTCCAATAAGTTACTACTCATTTTGGTTTTCACTCCATTACAGTTTTTGATATGATTATTTGAACCTAAAAGTGTAATGTAGTTTGGTTCCTAAGAGTTGTTTTAACTGATGAATAATAGGTGCTGGGAATTAGTTTGTGTTACTTAAAAATGTGAATTGAATTGTATCTCATTTAGAATGAGGGATTTGTGAAAGCCAAATATAGTCACATTATCTGTAAAAAGTGTGAATGGCTGAACAATTACTCAAGAAACATGATCCATAGTGGCAACAAATATAACTGCTGTTCGTAAGACTTTGCTTTTCTATAAAGTGTTATGTGACCTGTCTTACCTACAGTTTCTTTTACCTTTTTTGCATTTATATATGCTCCCTAAAAATATAGATTATGTAAATTTCTCTAATTTCTTATTAGTTATAAATCTGAATTAGACCAAAAATAAGCATTCCTGCTACTGAAGAAGTCAGAAGACTTATTTAAAAGTATGATTTTGGGGGCAGAGGTATATATAAGGTGGATTTATTCTATATATTGCTGTACTATTTTATTTCAAATATAGTAATGCATAAAGTTTAAAATTAAATGTGCTTTCCATGTATATTAATACTATCCATTTCATCTTTGTCAAGTAGAAGTAATTGGTTGGCTTAGTACAATCCAGTCCGACCGAGTAGCTCTGTTGTTTTTCAGAAATGGGAGAGATTGAAAGTTTAAGCAGCATTCATCATCAGGAGAATTTGTTTTAAAAGCTTCCAAGCTCCCAAACAGCCAGTAGATAAATTACCCACTATTCAGAGAAGGAGAGCACAATTAGTTTTACATTATGCTAAACCAATCACCTCCGTAAGTGACTATGTTTCTTGAGAAAAAAGCAATATGAATGTCATAGTTTGTCCTCTTTCTCCCAGGCTTTACAGCCAACAGTAAGCCTTTTCTCATACTAGCACTTTTATGGAAAGCTTTGTGAATATGTTTTGCCACTGTTTTTAGATAAGGAGAAATATATTCATGACTTGTAACCATATGGTTAATAATACCTGCTTCACAATGCAAAGTCAATGAGGTTTTTGTTTTATTCAAATGCTTTGAAGCTTTATGGTGAGAAGGAAGACTTCAATAAATTATTTTCAAACCTACCTTTCTTCCTCCAACAATTATTTTTATGTAATTATTTACAATTAAGAAGCAAAGAAAGGTGTAAGAAAATATTATACTGGGGATAATGAATTATGCACAAAAAATCTGCAGGTTGTTTTTTTCATCTTAACAAAGTAAATATTTACTAAACAGCCATTACCTCTTTTGACACATGCAGGATGGTGTAAGAATGTACCAAATTCATGTCAACTGCCATGACTTAACCTGGAGAAATACCATGACTAGTAAACTTTATATACACAGCTGCTGCAGTATTTTTCGCATTTTCCATTTATAATAAGAAAGTGATCAATGGAGGCCTTAGAGGAAAGAGTGCAATTGCAATCATATAAATAGCCTTATTTCCTTTTTGCATACAAGTGAATCTATCAAAATTCAAACATTGTATTACCTTATTTTCATATATCAGTGTTCACCTATGGGTTACTTGTATTTTATTTTTTAAGTTATTCATTCTCATATTGATAATTGATCATTGTTGATACGTGCATGCAGGTCATATACAAAACTTCCTTTACACCACCCAAAAAGTAGTCTACTTATGTTGTATAATAAGTTCGAACCTTTGTGACTTAAGTACCAAATGGACTCTTCCCATGCACATAAACACAACCTGGAACTGCATGAGAAACACATTTGAATACAGCTTTCGTTTTTCAAAATTCATATATATGTGATCAGTGTAGAGTATAAATTGAGTAAGGAGAAAGAGAGGGAGGAGAAAAGGAAAAAGGCAGTGAGGGAGAGAAACAGAGAAAGAGAATATATCAAAATACAGCATCAAAATGTACTTACGTCTTATTCATGAAAGTTTCTTTCCTAGGAATATAAGTTTTTAAATGTGTTTGACTGTAGAAAAGACTATTAAGTGGGTATGTTTCATTTTTAGTTCAGTTTAATTTTTTTTCTTTTTTTCATGTTAGACAGGTAATGTGCCAACATCATAACAAGGTTTGAAGGAGGCACATCTCACATGTGAGTGTGAAAACTCAATCATCATGTTCACTGAGTCTCTTTCAACCAGTAGTCTTGGCCAGCATGAAATCTGGGGGGCTGCAAACTTCCAGAGAAATTCTCACCACCCATTTGCCATACTCAGTCTTTTTCATAATCTTTGTATCATGGACTTCAAATCTTTAGTAAATAAAGTCAAGTTACCTAATTCTCTGGCTACTTATAAAAGGCCAACATGTCCCATCCAGACTGATGCCTTGATTTGCATGTCTTTGACTCTTAAGACATATACAGATTTTCTGTCTAACCCCTAAGACCTTTGAAGTTGACGGGATAACAGTAGTTCTAATATTTTTGTCTAAATATAAAGCCCTGGAACTTGATAGGATTCTAGATAAATACATGATTTTCCCCACTGATAGAGTCTTGCATTATTTTATCTTCATATTCAATTTCAATCAGTTCTTCAACCAATTGAATTTGGGCTCTTACATAATGCTTCAGACTCGTGGTTGCACCATGAAGTCTTTAGATGTTTCTGATTTTCTTTTGCAACCAAGATTGTGAAATGCAGATCAAAGACCTGTATTGGCTTTTTTTCCTATCCCAGATGCATAAGGCTTAGGACTGCACTGTTCAAAGGTAAGTATCCTATGGTCAGTCTTGATAGGGGCAACAAAGATTCATGAGTAATTCAAATTTCTTTCCCTAGCCTAGAACTTTAAGTGGTTCCTACTTTGACTTGGACAAGAACTCAAGTTGAAAATAATTGCTGACCTCAGGCAGTAAATTAGCTGGATTTTTAAAAAATCGTAACACTCCATAAGTGAAAACAATTATAGAATTGCCTAGAACAAAGGACCTAAGAACCTACCATCAAAATTATTTGTACTAAACATCTAATTCTTCCTTTATTCTTCTCCTGATTTAACCTTAAAATCTATCAGTATATGCATGCTATCAACAATGAAACACAAATCTCTGTATTAAAAAATTTTTATTTTCTCAGTTTCTACAGATAAAGTGATCTGAAATAACGCATGATGCCGCAAAGCAGAAGAGAAACTGTGACAACCCCCAGAAATGTGAAAGGAGGTTTCTTACTGGACAGCAGCATCTTTGGTTCAATTTATATAAAAACCCAAATAAATAAAATGGACAGTATTGCTCAATTTTAGAAATTCCATTTCTTCTATGTTTTAAGCTGTACAATTGTCAGGTTTTTATGGTTTAAATTGTAAATGTGTTTTCCCCTTTGCTAATTATGTTTTTTTTTTTTTTAGTCTTAAAATGTGAAAGGCATTTATGAATGGTAAGGGAGACACTATATACAAATGTATATTTGTAAAAGCTATTTTTATGATTAGCATGTTTCACTGTTGATCATATATAAAAGGTGATATTGCAATTCTGTATTTAAAGCTTATTTCCAACAATGTCATGTAAGAAAATATGCATCTTATGCTAGTTTTTATAATTTATTTTTAATTTATAGTTTAAAGTACTTGAGATCATAATGATAAAATACTTGAAAAAGTTATATTTCTGCCCTGTATAAGCACCCTTTTTATTAATAAAGAATGCAGATATTTCAGATGTGATATAATAGTTAAAGAACTGTTGGTTTGATCTGTGATTAAGTTGAGCATGCTCCGCTCTACAGAACTAAAATGATCCAATTATTACTTCAGTCTGGGTATGAGATTCCATGGACAGGTTTTAGTGTTCATACAAGTAAGGACTAAATTGCCAAGGAAAAGACTGTCTTGCCCTTGGATCCAAAAGTTTAAATTAGTGCAAACTCATGTCATTTCACCTCCTGTTCCTAGGAACTCTCCATTCCCAAGCATTGCAAGTGTTTTCCAGATAATCTTAGCTGTTGTCTTGTGCTGTGGAAATGGAAGAAACCATCTTCACAGACTGTAGGAGAATTCAACATATAATTTCTTAATAAATACTGTTTCTTTTAAAACAAAGTTGGTGTGTATCTTTCCTTTGGGGTACATTTAGCTTTAATATTCAGTTTGAACTTTTTCAGTCACTGTGCTACCACAAAATCATCACCATAATGAAAGTAGCGTATTTTTACCAAAGTATGCATTATAGGTTCTACATGCCCACACCCTCTTGGGAGTGACCTGTATTCTGGAACATGATAATTTGCCATGTAAAAGAAAGCCAGATGGCCTTCAAACCTTGACAGAAGTCATACTCCAGTTTATATTTTAGGAAAGTATATTTTTCCTCCAAATACAGAATTTTAAGAAAATATTTCAGAATACTACTGAAGATGAAACTAGTTCATCGGGAGGTATTTATGTTCTGCCAGACTTAAAGTCTGTACCTAAACGACTACAAGTTCCTCATCAAAGAGCACAGAGACAACATCTACAAATGTCACCAAGGACACTTAGTAAGATTAAGCCCTTCTTTTTTCAAAGAAACTGAGGAGAGTCTAAAACCACCTTGGTATGTGTTCCCTTAATTTTCTATTTAATTTCTTTAAGGTAATTTATTTCTCTTTTGAAGCCAAGCTTATGAAAAACGATGCCATTTTATCCAACAAGAGGTATTAAAAACCAAAATTCTGGACAAAGAAAAAGAATTGCAACTCTAATATTAAATAACATGAATACACTAAATTTTCCTACTTAAAGTCTGTAGAAAGTTGCACATAGAACCCAGGATCTGGATCAAGAATGTACTTCCTTTTCAAGGAACTGCAAAAACCATACCATGGTGCACTGTTAACTATTTTTGATTACCAAAATAGTCATGGGAGAATTTGTGACCGCCAGATTAGACTCTTGAAACTGAAAATAACCTGCATATGGTTCTATATAAAATCAGCAGGGTGGCTTCTTGGTTTGCACCAAATAGATGAATTTGCTAGGAATAATCTGATACTCCAGAGAGAAGTGTTGCAGGCACTGTGTATTAGAAAATTATGTATGTGAATATTTTTCCCAATTTGTCATTTGTCTTCATAGTGTTCAATAAATAGTGTGGCATTTATAATCCAGCATTATCATAAATTATTGAGAGTATCATATTTTCCCCAATGGACATTATTCTCAAAATAAGATAAATAATTAAAGTGTATAAAAATAATTATTTGTTATTGGACTGGATTTTCTCCACATAGACCTTGAAATATAAAACCATGGATCTTTCTCTCTGTTACCAGTTCCTGGTTTAAGAATTTTTAATGACAAAGATGGAATAAAATATATATCAAATCAAAGTATAGGTGATTTAGGATTGTAATCCCTAAATGTTTGGTTTAACAACTTAAACGAAAGCTTTCAAGGGCTGAGGAGGTGAATGTGAGCTTCTTCTAACTCCAAATAATGTCAGTGTCATAAAACAATGCTAAGGGAAAAAGAAAAAGAAGGACATTACTCACTACATTAAATTCAAGAAAAAATATGAAAAATTAGGCCCATTGCTTAAAGGTAGGTAAACTGGTGACTCATGGAAATGTGAAAAGGGAAAGCACCAATTTTGCTTTCATCTTCAACAAAAGAATAATTATCAAAGCAGAAATGCACAACCAAGTGAATTAAAATAAAAATGAAGCAGAAGATAAGCCAAAAAGAAACTATTTAAAATTGTGAAGGGGTTAAAGGTTTAGAGAACAGGCCTGATGCAGTTGCTCACACCTGTAATCCCAGCACTTTGGGAGGCCGAGGCGGGTGGATCACGAGGTCAGGAGATCAAGACCATCCTGGCTAACACGGTGAAACCTGTCTCTACTAAAAGTACAAACAAAAAAGAAAATTAGCCAGACGTGGTGGCGAGTGCCTGGAGTCCCAGCTACTAGGGAGGCTGAGGCAGGAGAATAGCGTGAACCCAGGAGGCGGAGCTTGCAGTGAGCAGAGATCGCACCACTGCACTCCAGCCTGGGTGACAGAGGGAGAATCTGTCTCAAAAAATAAACATAAAAAAGTTAGAGAACAATAGCTGGGCGCAGTGGCTCATGCCTGTAATCCCAGCACTTTGGGAGGCCAAGGCAGGCGTGTCACTTGAGATCAGGAGTTCAAGACCAACCTGGCCAACATGGTGAAACCCCATCTCTACTAAAAATACAAAAATTAGCCAGGCATGGCAGCGCATGCCTGGAATCTCAGCTACTTGGAAGGCTGAGGCAGGAGAATCACTTGAACCCAAAGGGGCAGCAGTGAGCTGAGATGGCGCCATTGTACTCCAGCCTAGATGACAGAACGAGACACCGTCTCAAAAAAAAAAAAAAAAAAAAAAGTTTAGAAAACAGAAGTTACAAATGCAAATACTTATAAAGCCCTGATAAGAAATATAAATAAAAGAAATAACCGAGAAGTAAGTTAGTAGACGTTAAATGCAGTTCTGTTGATGAGTAGATAACCATCTCTCAGTTTCGTCTGGGTACCTGAAATGAAGAAATTCTGAAGAAATGAAGACCTGGATTGACCAAGTTTTCTGATTTTTCCAGAGAAAATAGACCTCCAGAGTTTAAAATGAGATATTTCATTTTGTTTATTTTGCTCTATTCTAATGTGAATCCTGGTATGATTTATATCCAGGATTTACTAATTATAAGACTTAAAAAGAATAAATTCTTTGTAACTAGAAACAACAAAGTCAGGATTATCTCTGGTGAGAAACAGAGGAAAATAGAATCTGGGAAATAAAATAGGAGTATTCAATGACATCTGTAATAATCGATTTACTAGGAAAAATGTTTGAATCAGACATGGGAAAATGTTAAGATTTGATAAAACTATAGACTACGTTGATATTCATTATGTTTCCTCTATGTTGCTTTTTAGGGTTAAAATACTTCCTTATAATAAAAGTATGTGATTTATATCTCAAAGTTTCTATACATAGATAAGTTTCTATATATAGATCTATACATAGAAATACAAAGTTTTTCTATAAAAAGTTTCTACACATAAATCTATCTATACATAGATATAGATGTACATATATTCATGATACAGAGATGTGGGTGATATAAAAAGCATAGATAAAAGTGGTAATTTGAAATAGACTGTGACTTTGTGTTCTACCTTTTCTAGAGATGTTCAAATTCCTAGGCAAGAATATAACCTAGAGAGAGATGCACTAATGTTCAAAGGCATTCTTACAGAGGAGGAAAGTGCACATGAATTTATTTTGTTGTTGTTGTTGAAAAGGCTTCCTATCAGCACCGGAGATATCTGGAAACTCTAGAAATTTGAATATGAATCATGCAAGAATTTGGGGTACCTGAATATAAAAAATAGTTGCCATGTTTATGTGCTACTCGTATAAGGTTAAGCACTTTGCCTTTTCTGTCTTTATACTCTGTACAAATGGTGCCTTGGACATAACAATTGATCCACATATGTTCACGGAATTAGATGAAACAGGGTTTTAGGTTTTTACCATATTATAAAAATAACAAAAGCCATAATTTGTTCAGCAAGTACTATGTGCTGAGCACTGTGCTAATTACCTTATATGCATTATCACTAATGCACAAAGGAAAATTGCATGGTAGGTATTGTTACCCCCAGTTTACAGGTAAAGAAAGCAGATAATTTGTTCACTCATCAATTCTTTATTGAGTACCAATTCTGCGCCAAGCACTGTTCCCAGCAATAGGGGTCCAGTTGTAAATAATAAAGACTGAAATGCCTCACTTTAAAAAGCTTGTACTCCTCTGGGGATGACATGCTAACAGGCCAATAAACAAGCACGTGTATAGTATTGCAGACGAAAATGATGATAAACACAAAGGGAAAAACAAAGCAGAGAAGGACAATGGGCTGATGAGGTTTTAAATGAGCGTTTCAAATGGGCTGGTCAGGGAAATTTCCTTGGTAAGGTGGCATTTGGACAAAGATGTGAAGCAGGGGAGAGGGTGAGCTATGTGACCATTTATGGGAAAAGTCTCCTGAACAGGGGACAGCAAGTAAATGCCCCGAAGCAGGAATATACTTGGTGTGTTTAGGAACAGCAAGCATGACAGTATGTTTGGATTGGAAAAAATGAGGGAAAGAAAAGAGATGAGACGAGAGAAGAGCTAGAATTCCAGATCACAGTGCCTTACAGATGAATCTGAGTGCATTGGCTTTTATTTTGCATTGGATGGAAAAACAGGGGAAGGTTTTGAGCAGAATGATATGATCTCACATAAGGGTTAAAAGAACTATGTGGGCTGCTACATTGAGAAAAGACTGAAGAAATGGAAGGAACCCAGAAATCCCTATTTTGTAGGTTGAGAAACCACTACATGAGCATGGCCTGTGACTAGACTGGTCTAATCAGAGCAGAGAAGCATGTTCATTTACTCACCAAATATTTTTTGAGCCTTAACTCTATTCTATATGTGTATATAACAATGGGCATGCAATGGTGAATACAAACACATTTCCATTCCTCAAAGTACCTGGTCTGGTCTAGTGACCAATTCTGAGAAATAGCAGAATAAAGATGGAAAAAATAAAAACGTCTAAAATGATATTACAAGTTTAAAAGAACACTGGCTGCCAAAGTCTTGCTTTTTACAGCTCTGATGGAAATGGATAAACATTTTTTGAATTACCTTAGTTGACTGTAACAGAGCAGCATAGGTGCCCCAAAGTATAGCAGGCAAAGCTCAGATTTACCACAACTTTTTACACTGACTCCACAAACTAGTTGTACATTGAAGAAAATATAGCTATTCACCCAAACACAAGGGAATGTTTTTCCACATTAGCCACGGTGATGGCACACATCCGCATACTCATCAGCTCCTCCCTTTAGATAGTCAAGATAATGCTTCAATTCTTAGAACACAAAATGGTAGCCAACTGCACAGAACAAATTTGACGACCCGCCAGTCAGCCTTTCTTCAACTATAAGATCCTGGTTTTGTTCAAATATCAAACGGCTAGTGTATTAGTTCGTTTTCACACTGCTATAAAGAACTACCTGAGATTGGGTAATTTATTTTAAAAAAGGGGTTTAATTGACTCACCGTTCCGCATGGCTGGGGAGGCCTAAGGAAACTTCGAATCCCAGAGGAAGGCAAAGCGGAAGCAAGGTACATCTTACATGGTGGCAGGAGAGAGAGTGCTAGAGCAAGGGAGGAAGTGCCACACTTTAAATCCATCAACTCTCATGAGAACTCACTATCACAAAAACTGCGAGGGGAGAAATCCGCCCCCTGATCCAATCATCTCCTACCGGGCCCCTCCTCCAACACGTGGGCATTACAATTTGAGATGAGATTCAGGTGCCCACACAGAGCCAAACGATATCAGCCAGGTGCTTCTGAGAAGGCTGGGTCCCTCCTTAACCCTGAGGCCTGGATTTTGAACTTAGATAAACCTAAGCCAATGATTCTCCACATCTGTGTATTGCTACACAATAATTAAGAACTTTTAGAAATACAGAAAACCATAGGCCACTTTCAGATATTCTGATTTAATTGGTTGGTGGTTATAGGGGTTTTTGGTTTGTTTTGCTTTTATTTTTTTAAGTTGCCCAGGTAGTTTACGTGCAGACTGTGTTGAGAACCGCCGACCTAAGCGAATTATGGAAATCCATTCCTCTTACAAGTGGTTAATTTAGAAATGAGTATGTAACGCAATTCTTTACAACAAGATATGAGGACTTACCCTCTGGGGAGCTCCTCAGAAAGGTGTCCTCGCTGGTGAAGGAAACACGGTTGAGGGTTGGGTTCTCTTCTGCTTGTTTAAAAAAAAAAAAAAAAAAAAAAAAGCCGTGTTGTGAGGATTTGAGACCTGGAGCTCCAACACCTGTCTTCTAATAATGAGGAGAGTAAACTGAATATTGAAGGTGGCAGAGGGAAAAGATGAAAATATCTGGGTCTTCATAATGCCTTCCATCCACTAAATAAGCCCTGAAGTCACTCTACCTCTAGACTTAAATGAGTTAATAAATATGCTTATCATTCAAATATACATATATATATATATATATTTTTTTTTTTTTTTTTTTTTTTTTTTCGAGACAGAGTCTTGCTCTGTCGCCCAGGATGGAGTGCAGTGGCACGATCTCGGCCCACTGCAAGCTCCTCCTCCCGGGTTCACGCCATTCTCCTGCCTCAGCCTTCTGAGTAACTGGGACCACAGGCGCCTGCAACCACACCCGGCTAATTTGTTATATTTTTAGCAGAAATGGGGTTTCACCGTGTTAGCCAGGATGGTCTCGGTCTTCTGACCTCGTGATCCACCCGCCTTGGCCTCCCAAAGTGCTGGGATTATAGGCGTGAGCCACCGCGCCCGGCCTCAGATAACTTTTGTATTGGAGTTGTATTTTCTGTTATTGCAGCTGAAAAAAAATTCTAAATAATTCTTATAGTTACCTAAGGGAAAAGAAGTTAATTAGAAGTAGCGCATGCTTGATAAGATAGTTAGGGGGGTTTGTTTTGTTTTGTTTGGGGGAGTTTTTTTTCGAATTAATATACCTCAGTAAAGAACTTTTTTTCAGATACTCTATTCTGGGCAGAGAACAAAATAGTTAAAGAAAGAGAAATATTTCAGTTAATTCCAGAAAAAAACAAACTAGATTTCTTTTTTTCTGTATACTTCAAATTGTACCAAAAGCTGTGGTAATTAACCTGCCATGGAGGCCTGAATCTTAGAGGTAGAAGCAACCAGCAAACAAGCAATCAAAGACAATCATGAAATTCCAGCCACCTTTCGGTCTGCAAACAGAAAGACGTAGTAAGTCTTTGGTAGATAAGTGCATATGCAAGGGAAGAAAAACAAAATGGGACACATCAAAAATAAACTACATTATAAAAAAGAAGATATACTTCACTCAAAATTAAGAGAATGATCAGATCTCTAACATATTTTTTATGAAACACTTTAGAAAACAGTGGCTCTGTATTAAGGGGGGGAAAAAAGTACCAGACAATAGGACCTTCAAAATGCTAAAAAAAAAAAAAAAAGGTTTTAAAATAAAAGACAATAAGACCTTAATAAAATTGGAGCACAGAGCCATTATAAAAACAATGGATATGAAGGCAGACATTTTTTAAATAAATAAACTTAAGGAACTTGTAAACAAAATAATTAGTCAAATGCCAGCTGTATAATTTAGAAAAATAAATATTTATGTGAAAGATAACTTTAAGAGACTTCTATGTGATATAGAGCAAAAGTAAAGTGAACATATAAAAAAGATGATATTAAATATTGAAGGCAGAGAAAGACGACTCAATACCATAAATTTCTTTAATGTGGTTTCTGCCTGGGCATCAATTTCTAGGCCTGACATAAGTTGTTTGAAACCCAGTTGTACGCTGTCACCTATGGCCTAGTAAAAACTTCCCATCCCTGTGTGGTTGCTGGTGATATAGCCCATTTGTTTCCTCTTCCCACTGACCTACAGCCCGACACACCCAGTGCTGTATAAGGAGATCTATTCAGCATCAGTCATGTAAGTTTCTTCCTTCTCATTCATTTTTTTTTTTTTTTTTGACTAGCCAATTCACAACCCCCATGGAAAAGCCTAAGTGATAGTGCCGTGGACCTTAATAAACATATAGTCCCACAGATCCTCTCCTCTCTCCACCTCCCAGCCCCCATCTTGAGCTCCCTGTCACATCAAGACTTTCCCTAAGCCTTTCATCATTACTCCTAACCTCTCTGGGACCTGTGAGTAAAAAATTTCTACTGTCTCATGCATATTGGTTTCACCTCCTCATTGTGTCTCAGCTGACACACACACCAAAATCCCCTGGTCAGGGCTGTCCTAGACAGTGACTGTCTTGGCTTATGGCCACTCTGGACAGAGATACCTCAAGACTAAATTAGAAAGAAACCATAAAAATAAAAATCACAACATTCAGAAAGAAAACTGAACATATGGAAAAGTAAAAGACATGATTGAAGAAAAATTTTTACTTGAAAGACGACCATCTACAACTCAAAAAAGCACCATACTCTAAGAAAAATCTATTTTAAAAGAAAATCCAAAATTACAGGGAGAAAAGTGAAATCTAAAACTGAAAAACTAACAAACCCCACGAGACTCTCAAGCAGCTGCTCCAAAATAACTAAGGCTGAATCTATGATAGAAAACCTTTTATGATCAAAAGTGCTAAGCCAGAATAAGAGTAAGCAGGGCCATGAATACTTCAATTTGTGAAAGTGTACAATGTGTATAATATATGAAAACACGTGTGAAATATCTCATACCTCTATAGACTCAGAATGTATGCCATTCATGCTGAATTCCTGAAAACACTTTGGAACAATTAACCTAAAGATGATGTACCATGTGATATTGAAAAATAAAAATGCAAAAGATGTTTATAGAACAAATATCTAATGATGACTAGTGAATTCAATATGTCATAGAGTTACATATAAATAATTGTTGCAAAGACGTTTCTAAAATAGAATTTTAAAAATTATTAAAAACATGATGTATATGTAAATATAGTTGCTGCTAAATAACAACCTGCTTCTATAATTCCAGATTGAGTTAATAAAGTTGATTAGGAGAGGACAACAGAAAACAAATGTATGTTAAATGCCTCATCCTGCACAGGCCCATTCATTTAACAAGTATTCACAAAGCATCTACGATATGTCAGACACTATTCTAGATTATTAGAATATATCAGTGAACAAAAGACGTGAAACCCTTCACCTTGATGAAACTTATAGCATATCAAGTGTATATCTCATATAAAGGTAATCACTAATAGAACAAACCCAAAAATGACAAGATTAAACCAGACATTGCCTGTACCCCAAAGGAGGGAAGGAGAGAAAGAGAGAATAGGGAAGGGTGAGGAGAAAAGGAGGAAGAAGGAAAGGCAGGCAATGGAATGTGAAGCAAAGTACGTGTTAAATGCCTAAATAGATTTTTAAGTGCCTAAAAAATTGTCATTTTTTAAATGAGAGTAAGTCAAATCACCCTATTGAAAGACAAAAAACAACTAAAATTAGTCTGCAAAAATCTATGATATGCTGCTTAGAAGAGTCGCAACAAAATATTAAAATGTTAAAAATGATTGAATGAACCCCCCAAAGTTTCATGCTCAGAGATTTTGCATGTGATACCCGTTAAATATTTATATAGTGTTCATTTCCTTGCCATGTAATCCATTTTACAGCAATAAAAAGGCCTAAATCTCTGAATCTGTCCAATTCATTTTAAGGAACTACTAACTCTCATATAAAAACTTGACTAAAAAGTAGCACCCAACAGCTAAATATAGCTAAATTAGCTAATTCGCTAATATTGGTGTAAAAACCTGAAATAAAGCAAAATACTAGCAAAACAATTCAACACGATATAAAGGATTCCCCATGACAAAGTGGGACTTTATGACAAAAATTCACACACATTTTCACACACATACACACACATAGATATATGTGTATGCACCTTAAATAATATTCTACTTTATACTGAAAAAGATGTTGTAATTTAAATTACATTTACAAGAACATTCTTTGTTTAAATTAATATTTTATCTTTTTCCATAAGAGGAAGGTAGTTCAATAAAGCAAAAACAGAAATCAATAGTATGACTAGTAGAAAGGATGAGAAATATTTTTATTTAAGTATGATGTGGATTATCCAAACTCCAAATAAGTAGGAAGAAACACTATTAGGCTTAATTATACATTTTTTTAAATTTTACCAATAAAAGTAAAAACTTATAGCTTTGCAATATACAAATAATAGGTGTAAAATATAGTGAAAAAATTCAATTCAATAATGATAATATATCTAGTTAAAATACCTAAGAATAAGCTCAGTAAGAAATGCGCAAACCTACAATAGCACACACTACAAATTTTTGTTCATAGAAATAAAAGATATGAATATATGAATAGATGTAAGATGTTCCCAGATAAGTGTGAAGTTAAAAACATGCCAATTCTTTACATATTATTAATTAAATATAGTTTTTCCCTAAGCCTCAAAGATCTCTTTTACTCTTTTGGGTTTTTTTTTTTTTTTTTTTTTTTTGAGACGATGTCTCACTCTGTCACCCAGGCTGGAGGGCAGTGGTGCGATCTCGGCTCACAGGCACCTGCCACCACGCCCAGCTAATTTTTTTGTATTTTTACTAGAGGCAGGGTTCCACCATCTTGGCCAGGCTGGTCTTGAACTCCTGACCTCATGATCCACCCACCTCAGCCTCCCAAAGTGCTGGGATTACAGGCATGAGCCACTGCACCCAGCTTCTTTTGGTTTTAAATGCTATTTTATATGCTCATGAGCCCAAAAGTACACTCATAGCCTTGCCCTCTCTTATCCTATAGCCAACCTCTCACTAGACATTTTTATTTGGATGTGTCACAAGCATCTCAAACGTTAACTCTTGGTTTTTCTACATAAAATTCTATCTCTAGAAATGGGACACTACTATCTCCTAATGTACTTAAACCAAGAAATCTAGGAGTTATCATAAATTTCTTCTTTCTCCCTCCACCTCCAGTCTGCCACCATGTTTTGTTATTCTATCTCCAAATATACCTTGCATTCATCTACTTTTCCTAATTTCATATCAAATATTCTAGAAATCACCTCCTACTTTATCTCCTTATTTCCTCTCTACCTATAGCTCCAATCTAAGAATTGTCTTTTCAAAACATCAATGTAAAGTGTAAATTGCTACACTTTCATTTTAAAACTTCATAGCATCCCAATGCCCTTAGGGTAAATCCAAAGCTTTTGTCATTACCCATGAGGCTCTGCTGACTTCTCCTACCTCTTCTTTCTTTCACTGAAATAGTTCAATAAAATAAGAAAAAAAATCAATGAGCAGAATAAGAAATTTAACGGATTGAAATTATTTTTAAAATAATTTTGAAGCTGAAAAATGCAATGAATTAAATAAAAAATGAAAGAGAGAACATCAACAATAGATCAAAATTAGACTACCTAAAAAGATATAATCAGAAGAAAGAAGAAAAAAAGAATAAAACTATGTAGGCTTTAAAATTATAATTAGAAAGGATTTCTAATGACATGGTAAAAATTTTAGGATTAAAGAAGGATAAAAATTATGTATACATGATTAATTTTATTTAAAAAATGCATTCAGGAAAAATGTTGGATTGTATATAACTTTTTCCTCCATCTGTATACTTTTCTGGACTTTGACTATATTGTTGATAACTGGAAGATAGAGTTATTTTTTACAGAAATGCATGAATCATGATGAGATTGGGCGAAAGATAATACATTTAATTTTAGACATGTTTAATTTTAGAAAACATATATATCCAATGTGAAATTTTCCAGCATGAAGTATACTAACTATCATGAAAATGATAAAGACTGAAAGCATTTGTTCTGGAACTCTCCACAGAGACACTACAGAAAGCTGAAGGAATAAATAAAAATGTCAATGAATTAGGAACAGAGAGGACCAAGGGGCTGACCTCTTGGAACTCTTAATGACAAAAATAAAGAAGACAGAGAATTGGTAATCAAAATGAGGAACAGAGGTAGATAATCCTCTGATATTTCCTACTACATATATTTGTGGTACATGTTGTTTATTTGAACCAAAATCCTTTGTATTATACCCACAGACAGTCATTTTATACATCTGAGTAACTGAGGTCTGCAATCTGCCAAAGAGAATATCAGAAGGATCTGTCAGCAGCAGACTTCAATAGCGTGCTATAAGTTGTTACAAATTTTTGTAAGTTTTGGGGATGATGCCTTCCCCATTAGGGATATAGCAAACAGTATCTCCCAATTAGTATAGATAGTGTCATGGTTTGAATGTGTGTGTTCCTCCAAAATTCATATGTTGGATTCTAAATGTTAAGGTGGTGGTATTAAGAAGTAGGACCTTTTGAGAAGTTATTAAGTAATGAGGTCTCCGCCTTCATTAATGGGATTAATGCCTTTGTAAAAGAGGCTTCAGAGACTGTCTGGCATTTTCATGACACAACATTTATTCCTTTTGCCCTTCCACCTTACACTGTATGAGGACATAGAAACAAGGCACCATTTTGGAAACAGAAAGTGAGACTTCCCCAGATACCCATATCTGGCAGCATCTTGATCTTGGACTTCCAAAATTGTAAACATAAATTTATGTTGTTTATAAACTACTATATTTTTTATAGCAGTTTCAATAGACTAAAACAGGAATCAATCAACCACTTATCCATCAGCTCACACACTCTTGGATGATCCATCTTTGACTCTCAAATCTCTTCAGTCCTGACTTCCTAATTTCCTTTTGGAAACCACTCAACACCCACGATTGATGTAGAGTGAAAAAGGAAGACCTTAGTCACTGGTGATTAGGACTGAATTAAGGGGTGGAAGTAGAAGTCAAGAGAATAAGGTGAAAACCCGTAAAGTGTGCAAAACTGCTTATTGAAAATGGAAGGAGACAAATAAAAATATATTTGCCATGGTTTCTATTTAAGATAAGACTGTGTGCAATTAGGGGAACAACTTTTGTTGTCTCTTGGCCCAAGAAATACCAGTAATAAAGGGGAGAGAGAGTGTAATCCTGCTAATTCAAATTTTCTCTTCTGTTCTTTCCATGGAGTATTTAAATAAGGGTTCAACCTCCAAATATCCTTCACTCACTTCATTCACCTTCACATTAAAACACACATATATATACACATGCACAATTATGTCAAGGAAATACTTAATGATCATCTATTAGAAAAAGTCCAAAATTTTTAGCCTGCATCAGGCTATAATTGCATACATCCTAGAGGATGTGGTCCATAGATAAGACTAACCTTATGAAATTTTACCTTCCCTGACTATTTTGTTCATTAATGAAATGCAAAATAACCTGAAATCCACTTAAAAGATGTCTTCTAAATATGATTATGCTCACTACTCTGTCCCATGCCCTAATGATCTAATGTGTAGCACTCTTTTAAGTTGAGACTGAAAGCCTCTGGAGGAAAATCATTATAGATTTCACAGTCTTCTAACTTCTTCAGGTATAACATTACTACTATTTGAGCCAGACCAATTTTTAAAGTTTACACAGAATAGTCCCATTCAAAGCTACTCATTCCTCTCAACTTTATGTCTCTCTGATAGACTTCTAACAAAAAGAGCATCTTTCTGAAGATTAGCTTTGCTGTCAATTTCCTCTTCCAGTGAAAGAAACTTTGATGTAAAAATCTTCTCTGGAATCGTAATTTCTCTGTATGCATTGTGCTCTATTTATGTTATTTTAAAATGTCTTTAAAATTCTAGTTTTTAGCCCTATGTTTGGGAGAAAACATTATTAACTTTTTAATGATTTCTGTTTGTTAGGCTTTAAGACAGAAAACACTTATTCTTTATAAACAAATAGAAAAAAATGTGTAGCCACTGTCATTGTCTTTTGTTGATTTATCTTAAGTCTGTGTAGAAGACTGGTTTTCCCTTTAGCTTTCCTCAATTATTTTTGCTAAATGTGTTAAATTCCTTCTTGACAACTGGAGGATTCAAAGCAATTCAAATGAGATTAGTTCACTGTGGTTAATACAAAAACCTTTATCTCCTAAAAAGTGCCAAAACTATTATCAAAAATTTCCAGAAACGAAACGCATTTTTACTGACCTTTATTCATGTTGATACTTTCCCTTTTGCCTTGCTTTATTCACTGGCAATGCAGTGAAAGTACCTCAGCCTAATGTATAAAAAGCCTTTTATAATTTCAGTACAGCATCCTCAATTTATTTACCCCGTAGCCTTCTCCATTAAATACAATATAGATTCTTGCCATGTAAATCTTTCTAATGCGCAAATATAATCACATCACTGTTAAATGAAGTTGAGCCTGAAGCTGCCTTCTTAGATATTTTAAGTTCAGCCTAAAGATTTTTCTGTGCATCATGAACTATAACAAGTGGAAGAGTAGACAGACCCCTCCACTTGTTAAATCTTTGGTAAACAGATTGCCACACCTGTGCCAATCACTGAGTTTTGGCCAATCAAATGTAGCCAACTGTTCGAACCATGTTCAAATAAGGCAAACGCTGACCTGTAACCAATCCAGTTGTTTCTGCACCTTACTTTCGTTGTCTGTACATCACTTTCCTTTTTCTGTCCATAAATCTTCTTCCACCACATGACTACACTGGAGTCTCTGAACCTACCATGGCCCACAAGCCTGCCTGATTCACGAATCATTTGTTGCTCAATTAACCTCCTTTAAATTTAATTCAGCTGAAGTTTTTCTTTTATCAGATCAGAAGCAGGGTTCGAGTAGAGTTTCTAACGACCCCCAGGAAGACTGAGTGACCAAAGCAAGGTATGCACAGGACCCATTTGTGTCCACTGATCTCTCAGAGCAGTTGGGGAGCATGGTAAGTTCTCAAATTTCAGAGCTGTGTTTTGAGCTCTCCAAGTTTCTTTTAGCAAATTTCTGATCCAAACTGGGCTCAAAGGTCATGATAGAAACTGGACTGGGTCCAGGATCAGATTTGATCTGGTAATTATCCGGCTTGAATCCAGTTAAAGGCATCTTACATCTGACTGGATCAGGAAAAAAAGTAAATGGTGATATTGCAGGGGGTGCAAAATTTGGCTTTTGAAAATTCACAGGAATTTTCATGTTCTACCCCTTTGTTCCCTTTTTCTTGCATGCTTAGGTAAGAAAAAAAAATCATTGGCTAAGTTAATCAAGGGAACCTGAGAGCAAAGTCAGTATCTTAGGTAAAAATGGGATCCTTTATTTCCGAAGTACTGAGATCCTTCTGACTTACACATGCATGTTAGGTCCCAGAAGCAGTGAGGTCTTACAGAAATGGCAAAATCTTACTTAAGATAGTGTAGAGTGGAACGTTCCAAATGAACAAAACTACACTGAAGTGCATTTGAAAATGAGGGCTCCCAAATTAGTCTCATCTAGGGGTGCCTATTGATATGAAGAAGCTTCTAAAAAGATTTGAATATTTTTATTTAAAGACTTTAAGAAGGACATATAAAAAGCTTAAGCAACTAATTGGTTTTAAAAAATTAAATCTGCTAACTTTTTAGCTTAGGTACTATCCCAATTCAAAGGAAATAGACTGCAGCACCAATTGGCTGACTTTGGGTGAGTAACGGGTCACATTTTGCCTGAGTAAAGGATGGAACTGGACTAGAGACCCTTCCCTCAGTAAAATCCCTCTTGGTTAAAAATGGATTTGGCACCATGGGATGTTAACCATTATTGTCTTTGGATTAATGTGCCCTGCACTCTTTGCTGACAGCTATGGGTGACAGAGAGGCATGTATGGGACCTTGGAACATGGGGAACTTTTTCTCCCCAAAGGGGAAAACTTGAAGCTGATGGTTCTGTTGGAAAAGATCCCTTCATGACCAACAAGCAGCCACCTGAACTTTTGATTCAGTATCGCTGCAATGTGTGGGTCTTTCACTGGCCTCCCCGAGCTCCTCACCTTCTCCACACCCTGCCACAGGAATTGCTTGTTTTTCTTTCTCTCCTTTCGCTTTCCTATCTCTTCTGTTACTCAGGGCAACCATCTTACCCAGAGACCACATGTTGAAACTCCTGGTCAGAGGTTGCATTAAAGATGACAGGGCTCAGCTGGGGGCAAGTTTGAGCCTTTCCAGTTCAATATTGGGTGCTAATCAGAGTGACTAATGTCTATGTCTTGTCACACGTGCTTTGCTCTGGCCAGAGTGGAAAATGTTAATTTGGTTGCCCCATGCAACCCCTTGGACAGCATCTTATAAAATTGAGAGGCTTTTGCCTGTGGTTCTCTGAAACAGAAAAATAATAATAATTTTCTTTTGTATTGCAGCTTGGCTTCCAGGGCTCTAGTGTGGTGAGCAGGGTTGCTAGGGCCTCTCAGGGAAAGGAAACCCAGAAGTCTGTCATGCCAGCAAAAGAGTAAAGTCAGACATCTAGCCTCTCTCTCTGTGCAAACTGGTTGAGTGAATGGTAGAAATCACAGTTCATCTACTCTGTAAACTTTTGATTAATGCAAAAAAGGATTCTGAGGAAGGCTAGTCTTAAGCTGTAGCAAATCTGGTGTGCTTTGTTTGTCTTCCTTTATGTTTCTATTATAAAGACGAGTACCTTAGGCTAGAACATGGGCTTAGGACCTGATATAGTTTGACTGTGATACCACCCAAATCTCATCTTGAATTGCAGTTCCCATAATCCTCATGTGTCATGGGACAGACGTGGTGGGAGGTAATTGAATCATGGGGTTGGTTCCCCCGTGCTATTCTCATGATAGTGGGTGAGTTCTTGTGAGATCTGATGGTTTTATAAGGAGCTTCCTCTTTTTGCTTGACTCTCATCCTTCCTTCTCTCTCCTGCCACCATGTGAAAAAGAACATGTTTGCTTCCCTTTTCACCATGATTGTAAGTTTCCTGAGGTCTCCATAGCCATGCTGAATTGTGAGTCAATTAAACTCTTTTATAAATTACCTAGTCTCGAGTATGTCTTTACTAGCATCACGAGAACAGACTAATACAGGACCCCATAAGCTCACTATTCAAGATGACGCAGCAAGCCAGTCAGTAACAAACTTTGCTGCAGATCCCTGAAACAAACAAAAAAACTAGATGAGGTCTCCACCTTGTATGTCCTTGAAAGTTTGACCTTATGACCATGTGGTGGTACTTTCTCATGGTCACTGCCTTCCAGGGAATAGGATTTTGGGGATTTATGTCATAGCACTAAAAATTATTTCAAGCAGTTAAAAGTCTTTGCAAGCTCAAAACTGTTTGCTCCCGACTCCTTCTGGGAAGAGCAATGGAAACTTGCCAGTGCTGTGCACAGCTAAGGCTGTGCCATTTTACAATGGTGGCCTGGATTCAATCCTAGCATAGGAAATTTCTTGTTGATATCTGTGTGACCTTTACCATTTGTTGATTCCCTTCTCCTCCGTGAACAACTTCTAGCTTCCCTCCTTAAATTTTCCTTTCTCTGAACTACCTTTGAAGATTCTAAATTTTGTAAAAACTGTTTGCTCCCTCTTTGAAAATACCTCATACACTTGTGGTTAAGTCATAAACTTAGTTGAGGATTATTAGTTTCACTTGGAAGGTTGCTTTTTGTAAAGTCTAAAAGCCAAAAATATTGGCCATTTGGCCTTGCTAACGTCAGTTGATAAGAAATTTAAAAGGACTTTTTTAAAAGAGTGCTATAGTTCAAAGTCAGCTTAACTAAAAGCGAATATCCAAGATCTAACAGCCTAAGACTCCTTGGGAATAACAGGAGGTGCCACAGACCCCATTTGGGGAAAAACTTCTGTTTTCCTCATGAAACTCCAGGAATTAGAAGTGAATAGATCCCTCCCAAAATCTAAGGCTCTGTTCTGTTTTGCATTGCATTATCTGACGTTTTTTACTTTTTTACTTTTAGGGGTATCAGAAATTACTTGGCATTATGAGAGGGCTTTGGTGTGTTATAACTAGGTAGGAAATCTGCTTTCGGGAATGGCTAATGGCAGTTATGGGAGGATACTCGGTTCTTTGCATGCAGATCTGAGAAGCATGCTCTTGGCCACCTGGAATGTATGGAAATATCCCCACCCCATACCTTCCCCCGATGTGACCCCCAAATAAGACTCTCATGGGAGATGGACAGATTACAATATAGGCTAACTGGCTTTGGGTTGCCATGCAATGAAATGTACGGTAAAAGCATTGCACTGTTTTCTTCCATATTATTTTCCTCTTTTGGGGGATCCACAATGCAGCATAAAATGAGACCCTTAATTTTGGAGATCTGTTTTTGTCTTCTGGGAGTGCCTGCCTCTTAGGCCCTGGAAACTGCCTGCTTTCCTGGCCCTGATCCTTGAAGGGCTCCATTTTGAAGCCAGTAATCCAATTAAGAAACTTAAAAACTGGGAAATAAAAGGTCTTACAACTACTGGATCTTCTTCTGTCTGTCTGTGTAGTTATATATGGGTTGTGAGTATGATGGTTACATAAAACAGCTCAAATTAGTTGGCTTAAAGAAAAGCATTTAAATAAAATATTTTGAAAGAAAAAAACACCGTAATGCCTTTTAGTTCCAGTGACTTTAGTAATCTTTGGGAAATAAAAATAGTTTTAAATATTATTAGTAAAATAAAGAAACTTGGTCTAAATTAGGCAGGTCAGATATTAGGTTTGCTAATGCTTTAAGATCATAAACTGCTTCCTTGGTTTTTGAAAGTTGTTCAACTTACCTGCTTTATAGCTAGATAAGGCCTGGGGACATGTGGAGTTAGCCTGGTCCCTAGCTATGCTGGAAAGAGTCAGACCTTATCCATACATAATTACAATCACTTACTTACCAGATTTTTCACCAAAAAAAAAAAAAAAAAAAATTGCTAAGAGTTAACATTGTAACATATACTTGAGACTACTGAAAAAACAGTTTTACATGCAAGACGGATAAGAAAAGTAAAATGTCCTTTTAGTAAAAGATTATAAGAAGGCATGGGAATGTAAATTTTTGCCTAGTTTAAATGATTATTTTAAATTAGATAGAATACAGCTAAAGGTTTGAACAAGTTGTGAAAGATTTGTGAAAAATTATTTGTAAAAGAGATCCTGTCTATGAACACATTGGCTAAATTTAAAGGGGTATTATCCAGTTTTTTTCTGTAAGTTGAATATTGGAAGTTCTTAGAGCACTGATCTACTCTTTAAAAAAGATTTGTAAAGGGTTATAAAAGGTTTATGAAAATCTCACCTTATGGTCAAACTCATTAAGATTGATCGATTTTTCTATAAGGTTATATTAAAGATTGGGGTTGACCGGGTGTGGTGGCTTATGACTGTAATCTCAGCACTTTGGGAGGCCAAGACGGGTGGATCACCTGAGGTCAGGAGTTTGAGACCAGCCTGGCCAACATGATGAAACCCCGTCTATACTAAAAGTACAAAAAATTAGCCAGGCATGGTGGAGGGTGCCTGTAATCCCAGCTATTCAGGAGACTGAGGCAGAAGAATTGTTTGAACCTCTGGGAGGTGGAGGTTACAGTGAGCTGAGATCACACCATTATACTTCAGCCTGGGCAACAAGAGCAAAACTCCACCTTAAAAAATAAAAATAAAAAAAAAGATTGGGGTTGACATTAATAATACACTATTAATGCAAGGGTGAAATTTGGCTTTCTCTCTTGAACAAGATTTTCGTGTAATATTAAAGGATAATGAAAGATTTGTTATTGCTTTTTGAATAAACTACCAAAAAAAAAAAAAGAAGAAGAAGAAGGGAAAGACAAGAGACTGATTGGAAAGCTAAGACTTTCCTCTCTCAATGAGTAATGGTTTTTGACTTTTTAAAATCTGTGAGTCATCATTTTGCCTGAATGAATGACTTATGGTGACCTGGAATTCTATCTTATAGTATCAAGTGTTTAAAACCTTTAATATATTTGATAGCCTTCCCCAAATCAAATTTCAGCTTCGAAATTGTCTTTTCTGACCTCTAACTTCAGGGGCTACAGAGAGCCCCTGAAGCATTCAAAAAGGAGGTACCTTCTTCTACCTCATTGTTTGACATGTTAAGTTACCTGGGAAGCATTGTCAAGATAAAAAATAATGTTTAAACTTCTTCTGGTTATATTTTTCAGTGAATGATATTAATATATGTTCCAAAATTGTATGGGATTTCTAAACTTCTAATGTCTGAGAATATGCTATCAATCCTAATTATGGTTATTAAGTTATTATAAACTATAGAAATAACTAAATTTCCTTGACAATTGTGTCTTTAACTACGACAATTTAAAGTCATTTCCACCATTAATTGCTTAATGCTGGTGCAGTTTCTGAAAGCTTCACAAGCATGCAAAATCCCAGAATTCGGTGTCTTGTAGGAGGTTCATGAAAAAATAAAAAGGACCTGTAAAGTACTCTTGAATACAGGTTTCTGATCATTTAAAATCATATCATTTGGACTGGGTAAGTATTCCTGGAACTCTAATGAAAAGACTGACTGGTTTATAAAATGCTAACCCAAGTAGAACAAAAATTAATTGAATACCAAGAAAATACTTTGCCAGGTTTTCATGCTAAATCAGTCAATAGTGAAATTGTTTAGATATACAATTTGAATGAACTCCATGGTCTAAGTCAAATTACCTATGATAACCCACCAGCTATTAGTGCTATGCCCCTAAATTGAAGAAGCAACTGGTATTCTAGAGGACATAAGTCCAATGCTAAGCGTGAATTCATGGAGAACCAGGACAGCTGCTTTGTCCTTCCTGAGTTCTTAAAAAAAAAAAAAAAAAAAGTTTTGCATACCATGACTCATCCTGGAAACCTAAAATGATCTAAATTAAATATACATTGGTGTGGTGATTTCTAAATTGCTAAAATAGTTTATGACCAATGTTTACTTTGTCAAACCCACATGCCTGGGAAGACAATCAAAGCTTCAGGTACATTTGGCTACCTGATGGGCCATTTAAACATATGTAGAGGGATTTTATTCAATCGTCATTTTCTGGTTGCATTAAAAACTTTCCCATGCAAGAAGGCTGATGTTATAACAGTAAATTTTCATGCCACAGTGGTATTTTCACCAGGTAAAGAAAGCTTTTTATGGTTCACTGACTGAGCACAATCAACCTCTTCACAATCTAGAACCCAAAGATTGGATCTTCTGAGAACATCAGAGAAAGACTGCCCTTGCCATCCACACTGCAACAAAACTTTAGGAGCTTGAACCTTGGTTCCATAATCTCACAACTGAGAAGGGTCCCTCCAAACTCTTGGAACTGTACTCCTATTGGAACCCTTAAGATAAAGCTAACCAGGGAAGTTTCTCCCCAAAAGAAGATGGCATCCTTGATGTGAACAGCTTTTCCCAAGATCATGGATCAAGACTTCTCTACTATTATGAGACACTTATCTTTCAATATTTTTCCCTTGCTTATACCTCTATGAACAATAGAAGTGAAAAAGGAGGTCTGTTGTGTGCACTTATGGGGTATACTTTTATTTGTGAAGGATTTTGCAGCCAGCCTTATACCTGGATAACCTTATATCTTTATGAGGGCCCAATGTAGGTGAAAAAGTTAAATGGTACATATGTTGCTTCATAATCGGTCAGAAACAGAATATTGGTTGACTCCTCTTAACCCACATCACAAGTTAAAGAAAAAATTGCCAGGAGGGTTCCTTCACTCCTCTAGAAGGACATCATTTGTTAGGTCCTTTTTCCATGGTTTGGAGTAAAAGAAGCAATGATTAGGAATATATCTCTCATGATAGGCTCTATAGCAGATTCTACTGTAAAGGCTATAGTTACACAATAGACTTTAAATTCTCTTGTGAAATGTGTGCTAAATAATAGAATTAACTAAACAGAAAAGTATCTGTGCAGCTGCTGGTACTTGTAGACAATGGAAAATACATCAATTGTAGCTTATAGTCATTTCATTGTAGAGGATTAATGAAGAGGCTGTTTAGTTAAGTGAGTAGACTTTTTATCTAGCTTATTCTTTGATCTACTTAATTTTAGGTGATTTGGTTTATGGGGACATCGGGTAAGGAGCATATGCCAAACTCTTGGTATTATCCCAGATAGTCATAATAATAGTCTCCCTTGTAGGCTGTATTCTCTCAAAGGTTTTAAATACTTGCATGTAGCCATATCTAGAATATCAAATGGTCTGTCCTCAACTGAAATGATAAGAGCTGAAAGAAATATGAGACCATGAAGACACTGTAACCTATGAATGACATGCTGAGGCCAGAAACCCAAAATGATGGTAACTGAGGGTGATGCTAAGGCCCTAAGTTTTAGTTACACTCTCACCTGAGTGAAAACCTGGCCAAAATGGGGGAATTTTTTTAAACGAAATTATGAGAGAACATTGTTTTGGACTGAGCTCATTCACTAGGCCCTAACAGCCTAAACCACACCAAAATGGAATCATGTATGCTAAACGTGACATAATCAAACTAAGACCTTAAGAAAACACATAAGTCCTAGAAGAGACCAGGTTTTGCATTTCTCTTGTAAACAGGATGTTCCGTAAGGAAGTACTCTCTACTCAGTCCTTGTTCCCACCTTGCAAAAACCACTCTTCTGCTGTTTCCCAGTGAGTTTCCAGACCAAAACAGTACATCAATGACTAAAGTTTTAGTCAATGTCTCAAAATTGAGAAAATGATGAAAAGTGGGGAATTGTTAAATCAAGTTTAGCCTAAAGCTGCCTCCATGTGTTTTAAGTCCAGTCTAAAGGTTATCTTTACATCGTGAACTATAACAAGTGGTAGTACAAACAGGCTGTAGCCCAAACCTGTGCCAACCACTGAGTTTTGGTCAAATGTAGCCAACTGTTTGAACTGTGTTCAAATAAGGCAAACACTGAGCAGTAACCAAATGAGTTGTTTCTGTGCCTCCCTTTCTTTCTTTTTTTTTTTTTTTTCTTTTTTGAAACGGAGTCTTGCTTTGTCGCCCATGCTGCTGGAGTGCAATGGCACGATCTCAGCCCACTGCAACCTCTGCCTCCTAGGTTCAAGTGATTCTCCTACCTCAGCCTCCCGAGTAGCTGGGATTGCAGGTGGCCGCCACCATGCCTGGCTAATTTTTGTATTTTTAGTGGAGATGGAGTTTCACCATGTTGGTCAGGCAGGTCTCAAACTCCTGACCTCAGATGATCCACCCGTCTTGGCCTCCTAAAGTGCTAGGATTGCAGGTGTGAGCGTCACTTTCCTTTTTCCATTCATAAATCTTCTTCCACCATGAGGCTGCACTGGAGTTTCTGAGCCTACCCTGGCTCAAAAGGCTGCCCAATTCGTGAATCATTCATTGCTCAATTAAACTCCTGTGAATTTAATTCCACTGAAGTATTTTATCATCATTTTCCTTGTTTTAAAAAATTACATTTCAAAACCTGGATGGCCTGCCATTACCTAAATACTCAACCCAGCACTTCAGCTCCAGAATAATCTGGAATCAACGTACACATTTGGGCTTCTCCTTTCCCACTTCTCTTCATGTGGGCAAAATGTTGGCAAAAACAAACACACTGCAGTCTTTCTTTTATTTCAGTGCAAGTAAAACAAATGTTTAAAATTTTTTTTTCTTTTTTATTTATTTATTTATTTATTATTATTATTATACTTTAAGTTCTAGGGTACATGTGCATAACGTGCAGGTTTGTTACATATGTATACTTGTGCCATGTTGGTGTGCTGCACCCATCAACTCGTCATTTACATCAGGTATAACTCCCAATGCAATCCCTTCCCCCTCCCCCCTCCCCATGATAGGCCTGGTGTGTGATGTTCCCCTTCCGGAGTGCAAGTGATCTCATTGTTCAGTTCCCACCTATGAGTGAGAACATGTGGTGTTTGGTTTTCTGTTCATGTGATAGTTTGCTAAGAATGATGGTTTCCAGCTACATCCATGTCCCTACAAAGGACACAAACTCATCCTTTTTTATGGCTGCATAGTATTCCATGGTGTATATGTGCCACATTTTCTTAATCCAGAGAAATGCAAATCAAAACCACAATGAGATACCATCTCACACCAGTTAGAATGGCGATCATTAAAAAGTCAGGAAACAACAGGTGCTGGAGAGGATGTGGAGAAATAGGAACACTTTTACACTGTTGGTGGGATTGTAAACTAGTTCAACCATTATGGAAAACAGTATGGCGATTCCTCAAAGATCTAGAACTAGATGTACCATATGACCCAGCCATCCCATTACTGGGTATATACCCAAAGGATTATAAATCATGCTGCTATAAAGACACATGCACACGTATGTTTATTGCGGCACTATTCACAATAGCAAAGACTTGGAATCAACCCAAATGTCCATCAGTGTTTAAAATATTTATAGAGATTATTCTGTATGCAGTGTTCTGGCTAGACAATCTCCCCCTCCTCTCATTTGTATTTAGTAAAACTATGTACATATCTGTGCATCTACATACAATCCATTTCATTTGGATTTAAGGTAGACACTTTATCATTGTTTATCCACTCAATCATGTATTCAATATGTGTTTATCAAGCACATCCTCTGAACACACACGGAACACAAAATCAAAAATTTTAAAGAATTAATCATCTAAGGGAGGTTGACAGAAACAGAAACTACAGAGTAAAATACTATGTAATACTTTTGTGCTTGTCCCAGTGGCTGCACCTGAAGAGTGCAACCTCACGCTAATGGATAATCTGCACAAGCCAGACACGAATCACGAAGAAGGAAGACTGCACACAGCCTGGCTCTTCATGAGCAGTAGCCACCTCCTGGTTAAGCTTTTGTGTGTAGTCACTAACCTGTGGCAAGTCCAGTGATGCTATTAGGACTTTCGTATTAGCACTCCATTCTCATTCTCTTCCTTTATGTCTACTTTAAGCACAACCTTTCTCTGTGACCTCTCCTTTGATGCAGATGAAGGTTGCCTTTCATGTCTGATTCAAACCACTCATAGAGATGCAGATCCAATGAATAATACTTGGATTATCAAAAATCTATCAATAATCTCAATACTGTGATTATACAAAGTTTTCTAATTCTGCAGTGTTTCAAACTATATATGTGATCAGCTTATTAATGCCATTAGTGAAGCTCACTGACCATATACAATGAACTGAATTTAGACGCTTGCTTCATTATGTAACCATTAAAGCTGACTTCTTAGAAAAGTTTGGATAGCTGTGAGAAATTTCCTTTTTCACGTGTACTAGTTGAATTGTCATTTTTTTTGTATATATATGTAATTTAAACAGAGCAACTGGGCTTGAGTCAGTGAGCATTTATTGACCATCTGCTGCATGCATATCCCTAGTTCATGGAAGAAAACTAAAAAAACAATTCAAAGCAGAATTCAAGTTATAGCTTCAAAAAATAAAATCAATAAGAAGAACTTTTTTGTTATTTGGTATCTAGCAAAAGAGTTTCCCTTTCTATGCCTGAGAAGTAAAGAAGCCTAGGATATAAATGTTTGATAACCTGAAATAAATATGCCAGGAAAGAAATTCAACTGCTACCTTAAAGCAAAAGAGCAGCTAAAAAGGAAATGAATCTGCCTGAATCTCTATTCTGGAAAAAACCCAAATGTATTACAAAAGACCTCATGATTTGTACGGCCTTGAGATGGCTCAGTTAAATAATCTTCAAGACATTATGGTTAACCCTCCCATCCCAGGATTCTTGAATGACAGTTTCAGGAAATGTTAGGGAACATTGAGGCAGAATGCCTTGTAATTTCTTGGTAAGTTCCAGCTTGACGCAAGTGGTCTGTGAGGCCCTGAGAAATTATTTTATCTATAAAGCGAAATGAAATGATATGTGAAGTGCTTATTTTTGCTAAATAAATAACATGAACCATGATACAAAGTGCTGTGTTTTCCTTCTTTGCAACTGCCTCAGTACAAGCTGTGTCAGCATATGCTACGGAGTAGTGACCAGGCTCCAACTACTTTTTCTTGCTTATTAACTCAAAGAAGCAACTTCTCTAGTTCATACATACTAATACAACTGTGATAGGCAGTGAGAACAGAAAACTGAAAGATGTGAAAAGGAATGTATTCTCATAAAACTTGCACAGTTAGATATATGGGCCGGGCATGGTGGCTCACGCCTGTAATCCCAGCACTTTGGGAGGCCAAGGCGGGTGGATCACCTGAGGTCAGTAGTTCAAGACTGGCCTGGCCAACATGTTGAAGCCCTGTCTCTACCAAAAATACAAAAATTAGCCAGGCATTGTGGCGCACGCCTGTAGTCCCAGCTACACAGGAGGCTGAGGCAGGAGAATCACTCAACCTCGAAAGGTGGAGTTTGCAGTGAGCCGAGTTCATGCCACTGTACTCCAGCCTGGGTGACAGAGTGAGACTCAAAAAAAAAAAAAAAAAAGAAAGAAAAGAAAAGAAAATCCTGCACAGGTAGATATATGAGGGCTGGAGCAGAAGACAAATGAAAGAATGAAGTTTATGGGGATTCTGATAAATCATGAAAGGAAAACAGATTCTTTTTCCTTTCCTTCCCAACTCCCACCCTTTCCTGGAAGAGTCCCCATTGAAATTGAGGAATATCTGTGATATCTGTGATCAGGAAAAAAGTATGAGATTGGTGCCAATATACAACTCCTCAGATTCAGAGAAAGCTGTGGATGCTAGGAGCACGAGTCAAAATTAATAGCCAAGAGACAAGCTCACTAAGCAAAGGGAGGGCTCCATTAGTGTCTGGACTAAATAAGGCCTGAAGTTCACAGAATCTTTCATGTCAGACAGCTGCATAGACAAGCAGTAGATTATCCAGAAGCTATCAAACATAGGCAGCATAATATATTGTTTGTGTCAGTGATATAGATAGTATACACATTTGAAGCCACACAGAGATAGCGGTGAGTCCAAGGCATAGGCATCCCTCCTCCCTTCCCCATCGCACTCTAACTTACCATAGATATGCATGGATACATATAAATATATATGCAGAGATATGGACACACACACACACCACACATACACAGCTTATAAGCAACTTAAAGGAAGAGAATAGAAGAGAAATCCCAGCTGACGTTTGTAAAACCAACTGACTTAGACAATCATAACTAAATATAGTGGAAGAACTTTTTTATTAGACTGAATATCTGAAAGTTAAAAATTAATTTTCTGTTGCTAAGAAGAAGTAGGGAATCAAGGACAACAAAATCTATGTTCAGTTATAAAATAAAATTCTAGTTTTTCTGAGAGTTACAGTCTGTCAAAATCACAAACTACCATGACAGTAGTATCTAATTTCTCTACTTTGTGTACAGGAATCTTGGAGAAGATTCGACTGATCCAATTGCTGAAACAGAAAGTGCCAGGAAGAGTTATTTTAGGTCAGATTTCCTGAAAGTATAAAATAACTTGGTGAGAAAGTAAAAAATTAAATGGAATAAAAATGCTATACCTCCTTCAATAATATAATTATATGTAACAAAGTAAAAACCCTATGTAACAGTTCCTATACTAGTTTCCAAATTTCTCTATGTTAATTTACCAGTTAAAACAATTCATATTCAAATATTCATTTATTCTATTCATTGATTCATTTGATGTATTATTATGAAGCACCCAGAGTGTCAGGCATTGAGGCTATACAGACATAGTCCTGTGGTGTGATAGGGGTCTGATAGGGGTATTGATATAATACAGTGTGATAAAGATAGCAATAAAAAATGAACTAGATATAGTAGTAGCACAAGCTCAGTTCGGCTTGGTCCAGTAAAAGAAGGCTAGCCAGGGAGAAAAGGGAACAATGGCAAGCAGCAGAAAAATGCATGAACGTCTGCAACAATGGCATCTCCAGAGAACCGTTTGAGAAAAGTAATTTGCAGCTGGTCTCTGTGGTACCTCTGCGCTTGCCTCCATAGAACCCTGGAGCCATGGTTCTGACCCTCGGCCAAGAAAGGAATAAATTGTGCTACCTAGTGATTAAAGTATGCTATTTAAAATCTGAAACTCCTCGAGGCATTTTGTATTAACCTGTCTACATTGTTTATTGAAAATGTATAAATTAGCTTCGGCTTCCAGCCAAGATGGAATAACGGGGACTGGAACTGAGAATCTGATCAAATACATGAAACAATAGTTTTCAAGACATTGGACCTAAAATGATGAAAGGCAGTGATCCTTAAGGACAGGAAACAAATGAGGTTGGCCCCACAGTCATCCCAGCTTAGTGTTTGAAGAGTTTCCATGTGGTGGTGTAGTAAAGGGGGAACCCAAGCAAAACCCTGAGTTGAAGACCTGGAGCTAGGAGTTCAGGAAAGCCAAGATGGCTAGAGTTTACAGAGCAGTGGCAGGAGAGACAAGCGCTGCACAGAGAGAGAACTACAAAGATCTTTGGAGGGTACTTCTGGAGTACTGAATAGACTGCTGACCAACACTTGTTTGTGAGGAAACTACGTGAGTTTGAAGAAGAACCATCCAAAAGAGAAACCACTGCCTGGAAATCTCATAGTGCCAGGGATGGTGCCAATTTCCAACAGCCACAGTGGGAAACATTATGATTCACCAGATATTAGTTATAGCATTAAAAAGTGTCTTGCCTTAGTGGGTACAAACTATAAATAAACTAAATGTTGTTCCGGTGTCACCTAACAAAGCTTAAAACAACACTAAAAAATTCCAACTGTTGTCTGGCATTGAATCACAAATCAACAGCAGACCACCAAAACCTCATCCACCCAGGAAGCACAGACCCTCACCCTCACTGCTTTGCCACTGGTTCACACCTGCCCCGAGCTCACCATGGATGATGATACCTCTGCACTTGTTGTCAACAACTGCTCTGGTATGTGCAAGGCCAGATTCCTGGTCAAAGATGCCCCCTGGACTTTCTTCCCTTCCATAGTGGGGTGCCCATGGGACCAGAGTTTGATGATGGGCATAGGGAAGAAGGACTGCTATGTGGGGAATGAGGTCCAGAGCAAGTGAGGCATCCTGACCCGGAAGTACCCCACTGAGCACTGCATCATCACCAAATGGGAAGACATGGAGAAGATCTGGCACCACACCCTCTACAATGAACTGTGGCTCCCAAGGAGCACCTATGCTATTGACCAAAGGTCCCCTGAACCCCAAGGCCAACCAAGAGAAGATGGCCCAGATCATGTTTGAGACCTTCAACATCCCAGCTATGGACATGGCCACCTGGGTCGTGCTGTCCCTCTAGCCTTTGGCCATACCACTGGCATTGTGATGGATTCCAGTGGCAGGGCCACCTACAGTGTGATCTTCTCCGAGGAGTATGCCCTTCTCCATGCTATCCTGCATCCAGACCTGGCTGGCCGGGACCTATCTCATGAAGATCCTCCCCTAGTAAAGCTATAGTTTCACTATCATGACAGAGTGGGAAATTATGCATGACATCAAGGAGAAGCTGTGCTGGATCATCTTGGACTTCAATCAGGAGCTGACAGCCCCTGCATCCTTCTTTTCCCTGCCAATAGCCAGGTAATCGCCATCTGCAACAATCTCTTCTTGATAGCCCCTGGCTCTTTTCCAGCCTTCTTTCCTGCATATGGAATTTTGAGGTATCCATGGAACTACTTCCAACTCCATCATGAAACGTGATGTGAACATGCACAAGAACCTGTACACCAACACAGTGCTCTCTGGTGGCACCACCATGTACCTGAGCATCCAGGACAGAATACAAAAGGAGATCACTATCCTGACTCCCAGCACAATAATATGAAAATTATTGCATCCCATGAGCACACATTCTCTGTGTGAATCAGCGGCTCCATCCCAGCCTCCCTGTTCACTTTCCAGTGGATATGGATCAGCAAACAAGAATACTAAAAATCCATCCCCTCCTTCGTCCACCACAAATGCTTCTAGGCAGACTGTTACTTAGTTGTGTTAAACCCTTTCTTGACAAAACCTAACTTGCACAGAAAAAAAGATGAAATTGGCATGAACATATTTGTTTTTTGTCTGTTTGCTTTGGGGTTTTAGGTCTGATGACTCAGGATTTAAAAATGAATGGTGACGGTAACAGAAGTCAGTTGGAGTGAGCATCCCCAAAAATTCTACACTGTGGCAGAGAACTTTGATTGTGCATTGTTCTTTTTTTTAAAAAAAGTCATTCTACATATCATGAGATGCATTGTTGCAGAAAGTCCCTTGCCCTCCCAAAATTCATCCCACTTCTCTCTAAGAATGGCCTAGTCCTCTCCCCTGTCCACACAGTGGAGGTGACAGCATTGCTTTCTTATAAATTATGCAATGCAACATTTTTTAAATCTTCACCTTCATACTTTTTGTTTTATTTTGAATGATCAACCATCATAGCCCCTCTTTTTGTCCCCCAGCTTGAAATGTATGAAGGTTTTCCATCTTTCTGGGACTGGGTAGAGGTGTATAGGGAGTCGGTACTGGTACTGACTTGTGACCACTTCAATAAAAATGCACACCTTAAAAAAAAATCATCAGTAAGTAAAATTTGGAAAATATAATCCATAATGAGAAAAAAATAAATCAATTGTAACTGAACTAAAAATTATACAAATAATAGAATTAGTAAACAAAGATATTATGTTCCAAAAGCTTAAGAAATTTAATTGTGAATAGAAACATTGGAGATTTTTAAAACTCAAATCACATCAAATTTCCAAAAATAAAAAAATACAATGTCTGAGACAAAAAAATACAATGCATGGGATTTAAAGCAGAATAGATATGACAAAAGAAAAGATCAATGAAATTGAATACATATTAATAGAAATTATTCAACATTTTCATATATTATAGAAAGACAGAGCAGTAGTTTGCATCTGATTTAAGCAATTATTCAGTTTGCTTTTAGCTACATAACCAGTGGCTTGTAAAAGACCTCTTGGTAAATTTGACTCCCTGAGACCAAGGTAACTCGCTCTATCTTGGTGATTCACAATCTGAAGATTAAACACATCTTGTCCAAAAAAAGACCTGTGATGTTTCCTCAAAAAATTAAATATAGAATTACCAAGTAATCCAGTAATTCCACTTATGAGCATATACCAAAAACAAAAATTGAAATCGGGGCCTTGAAAAGATATTTTTATGCTTATGTTCATAGCAACATTATTCACAATAACTAAAGAAGAAACACATGTTCATCAGCAGATGAATGAATAAGCAAAATATAGTATAGACATATGGAGTATCACCCAGCCTTAAAAAGCAATGAAATTCTGACATATGCTACTACAAGGATGAACCTTGAGGACATTCCATTAAATGAAATAGGCCAGTCACAAAAAGACAAATACTGTGTAATTACTTATAGTCAAAATTATAGAGACAGAAGATACACTGATACTTGCCAGGGGCTGGAGGGTGTCAGGAATGAGGAGTTATTGTTTAATGAACATATAGTTTCAGTTTTGCAAGATGAAATGAATTATGAAGATGGATGACTGCAATAATTGTAAAACGTTATGAATGTAATTAATACCACTAATCCGTACACTTCAATGGTTAAAATAATAACATTTTTTATCATATGAATTTTAACACAACTTTTAAAATTAGAAACAAAACAAAACTTAGGCAATCAGCACATCTTGCACATCTTTTTTTTTTTTTTTAATACTTTAAGTTCTAGGGTACATGTGCACAACGTGCAGGTTTGTTACTTAGGTATACATGTGCCATGTTGGTTTGCTGCACCCATTAACTCTTCATTTACATTAGGTATTTCTCCTAATGTTATCCCTTCCCTGCCCTCCACCCCACGACAGGCCCCCATGTATGATGTTCCCCACCCTTTGTCCAAGTGATCTCATTGTCAATTCCCACCTATGAGTAAGAACATGCAGTGTTTGGTTTTCTGTCCTTGTGATAGTTTGCTGAGAATGATGGTTTCCAGCTTCATACATGTCCCTGAAAAGGACATGAGCTCATCCTTTCTTATCGCTGCACAGTATTCCATGGTGTATATGTGCCACATTTTCTTAATCCAGTCTATCACTGATGGACATTTGGGTTGGTTCCAAGTCTTTGCTATAGTGAATAGTGCTGCAATAAACATACATGTGCATGTGTCTTTATAATAGAATCATTTATAATCCTTTGGGTGTATATCTAGTATTGGGATCACTGGGGCAAATGGTATTTCTAGTTCTAGATCTTTGATGAATCGTCACAGTCTTCCACAGTGGTTGAACTAATTAACACCCCCACCAACAGTTTAAAACATTCCTATTTATCCATATCCTCTCCAGCATCTGTGGTTTTCTCGCTTTTTAATGATCGCCATTCTAACTGGTGTGAGATGGTATCTCACTGTGGTTTTGATTTGCATTTCTCTGATGACCAGTGATGATGGGCATTTTTTGATGTGTCTGTTGGCTGCATACATGTCTTCTTTTGAAAAGTGTCCGTTCATATCCTTTGCCCACTTTTTGATGGGGTTTTTTGATTTTTTTCTTGTAAAATTGTTTAAGTTCTTTGTACATTCTGGATATTAGCCCTTTGGCAGATGGGCAGATTGTGAAAATTTTCTCCCATTCTGCAGGTTGCCTGTTCACTCTCATGGTAGCTTTTGTGTGTGTGTGCTGTGCAGAAGCTCTTTACTTTAATTAGATCCCATTTGTCAATTTTGGCTTTTGTTGCCATTGCTTTTGGCGTTTTAGTCATGAAGTCTTTGCCCATGCCTATATCCTGAATGGTATTGCTTAGGTTTTCTTTTAGGGTTTTTATGCTTCTAGGTCTAACATTTAAATCTTTAATCCATCTTGAATTAATTTTCATATAAGGAGTAAGGAAAGGATCCAGTTTTAGCTTTCTATGTATGACTTTTCCCAGCACCATTTATTAAATAGGGAATCCTTTCCCCATTTGTGGTTTTTGTCAGGTTTGTCAAAGATCAGATGGTTGTAGATGTGGGGTATTATTTCTGAGGGCTCTGTTCTGTTCCATTGGTCGATATCTCTGTTTTGGTACCAGTACCATGCTGTTTTAGTTACTGTAGTCTTTAGTATAGTTTGAAGTCAGGTAGCATGATGCCTCCAGCTTTGTTCTTTTTGCTTAGGATTCTCTTGGCAATGCGGGCTCTTTTTCGGTTCTATATGAACTTTAAAGTAGGTTTTTCCAATTCTGTGGAGAAAGTCATTGGTAGCTTGATGGGGACAGCAATGAATCTATAAATTACTTTGGGCAGTGTGGCCATTTTCGTATTGATTCTTCCTATCCATGAGCATGGAATGTTCTTCCATTTGTTTGTGTCCTCTTTTATTTCATTGGGCTGTGGTTTGTAGTCCTCCTTGAAGAGGTGCTTCACATCCCTTATAAGATGGATTCCTAGGTATTTTATTCTCTTTGTAGCAATTGTGAATGGGAGTTCACTAATAATTTGGCTGTTTGTCTGTTAATGGTGTATAGGAATGCTTGTGATTTTTGCACATTGATTTTGTATCCTGAGACTTTGCTGAAGTTGCTTATCAGCTTAAGGACATTTTCGGCTGAGACAATGGGGTTTTCTAAATATAAAATCATGTCATCTGCAAACAGGGACAATTTGGCTTTCTCTTTTCCTAATTGAATACCCTTTATTTCTTTCTCTTGCCTGATTGCCCTGGCCTGAACTTCCAACATTATGTTGAATAGGAGTGGGGAGAGAGGGCATCCCTGTCTTTTGCCACTTTTCAAAGAGAATGCTTCCAGTTTTTGCCCATTCAGTATGATATTGGCTGTGGGTTTGTCATCAATAGCTCTTATTATTTTGAAATACATTCCATTAATACCTAGTTTATTGAGAGTTTTTAGCAAGAAGGGCTGTTGAATTTTTTCAAAGGCCTTTTCTGCATCTATTGAGATAATCACATGGTTTTTGTCATTGGTTTTGTTTATGTGATGGATTACATTTATTGATTTGCATATGTTGAACCAGCCTTGCATCCTAGGGATGAAGCCGACTTGATCATGGTGGATAAGCTTTTTGATGTGCTGCTGGATTCAGTTTGCCAGTAATTTATTGAGGATTTTCGCATTGATGTTCATCAGGGATACTGGTCTAAAATTCTCTTTATTTGTTGTGTCTCTGCCAGGCTTTGGTATCAGGATGATGCTGGCTTCATAAAATGAGTTAGGGAGGATTCCCTCTTTTTCTATGGATTGGAATAGTTTCAGAACGAATGGTACCAGCCCCTCTTTGTACCTTGGGTAGAATTCGGCTGTGAATCTGTCTGGTCCTGGACTTTTTTTGGTTGATAGGCTATTAATTATTGCCTTAATTTCAGAACCTGTTATTGGTCTATTCGGAGATTCAACTTCTTCCTGGTTTAGTCTCGGGAGGGTGTATGTGTCCAGGAATTTATTCGTTTCTTCTAGATATTCTAGTTTATTTGCGTAGAGGTATTTATAGTATTCTCTGCTGGTAATTTGTATTTCTGTGAGATCGGTGGTGATATCCCAGAGATTCTGATACATTGGGTCTTTGTTCTCATTGGTTTCAAAGAACATCTTTATTTCTGCCTTCGTTTCGTTATGTACTCAGTAGTCATTCAGGAGCAGGTTGTTCAGTTTCCCTGTGGTTGTGCAGTTTTGAGTGAGTTTATTAATCCTGAGTTCTAATTTGATTGCACTGTGGTCTGAGAGACAGTTTGTTGAGATTTCAGTTCTTTTACATTTGCTGAGGAGTGCTTTCCTTCCAACTATGTGGTCAATTTTGGAATAAGTGCGATATGGTGCTGAGAAGAATGTATATTCTGTTGATTTGGGTTATAGAGTTCTGTTTATGTCTATTAGGTCTGCTTGGTGCAGAGCTAAGTTCAAGTCCTGGATATCCTTGTTAACCTTCTGTCTCATTGATCTGTCTAATATTTCCAAATTGTAAAGAAAGAAACTGCATCAACTAACAGGCAAAATAACCAGCTAACATCATAATGACAGGATCAAGTTCACACATAATAATATTAACTTAAATGTAAATGGGCTAAATGCCCCAATTAAAAGGCACAGACTGGCAAATTGGATAAAGAGTCAAGATCCATCAGCATGCTGTATTCAGGAGACCCATCTTATATGCAGAGACACGCATAGGCACAAAATAAAGGGATGGAGGAAGATCTATCAAGCAAATGGAAACCAAAAAAAAAAAAAAAAAAAAAAAAAAAAAAAAAAAAAAAAAAGCAGGGGTTGCAGTCCTAGTCTCTGATAAAACAGATTTTAAACCAACAAAGATCAAAAGACACAAAGAACGCCATTCCCTAATGGTAAAGGGATCAATTTAACAAGAAGAGCTAACTGTCCTAAATATATATGCACCCAATACAGGAGCACTCAGATTCTTAAAGCAAGTCTTTAGAGACCTACAAAGAGACTTAGACTCCCACATGATAATAATGGGACACTTTAACACCTCTTGCACATCTTATAGTTTAGTTGTGGTACAAATAAGTGATAGGAAAATTGCTTCACTAGTAAGCAGACTCTGGAAAAAAAGGAGAAAGTTTTAGACCTCTCTGATATTTGTCTGTACTATCTTTCTGCTGCTATGCCATATTTTTAATCTTTATTAAAACCTTACATAAATATACTCTGTATAGTTTAGTTCCTCAATTATATGACAATGTAATTGCAGAAAAATACACTGCTATTCTAGGAAGACACAGAGTGTGGTCCATAAGTGAGGTGAAGGAACAGTAGGAGGAATTGGATTTCTGTGGGTTTGTTGTTTGTTTGTTTGTTTGTTTGTTTGTTTGTTTTTTTTAGTGGTTGCTGTTGTTGTTGTTTGATGTGGGCGTACAATGAAATTTAAGAAGCAATATAGTGAGGTGGATAGGAATATGGAGCCTAAGGTCATACTTTCTCTGATCATTTTCTAGCTGTGTGACCTTGAGCAAGTTGATTGGCCCTTGTGTATCATAATTTCTTTATCAGTGTCTTGGAAACCTAACAAATAGCAAATACCATTTGAATGTGTAATGTGTAATTTGATTTTATTTTTATTCACAGCTTCATTGAAGTCTGAGGAAAATCCCTATTTTATCAATTTATTGCATTTATAATGTTATTCCTAAGTTTTGGATAAGATACTTACTTCAAAAACAAAAAAGAAAATGAAAACAAGAACCCCATAACAAGAAAAACTATATGTCACAGTGAAAAAAGTATGCTTTTATCTACAATTTCTTGACCCCCATGTAGTTATTTTTTACAAATAAATGTCAATTTCTAAAAAGTAACTTTGTCAACAGAGCCTACATTAAATGCCTCAATAAATTGAATACATATTTTTTATCTTACATAATATAAAAAATGTATTTAGAATAGAGTTATAAAAGATAGTCTGGAGCAAAGAAAGAAAGAAAATTGAACAATTCACTGGGGAGAACAATGCTATACAGGGTGAAAAATAATCTCTCCTTTTGAATCACCGAATAGACTTATTATCTATTGTATCTTAGATGACTGCAGAAGGAGAGAAGAGACTTTAATTTATATCACTATATTAGCCTGGGGTTTTTAAATATGAATATGTTATTTTTACATGCTTCACTAGCATGTATCTATGCACATGTGTATCTATGCACATCAAGTTGTATCTATGCACATCAAGTTGTTAATAAACTTGCAAGTGTGTATCTATGCACATCAAATGTGTATCTACGCACATCAAGTTGTTAATAAATTTGCAGTAAATATACTACCACCTTTTAATTTCAACTGTAAAGAGGCCAACAGATTTTGCATTTTAAAATATTCTACTTCAAATTGTACTTTGAAAGTGAAAAATGCTAATTATGTCTAATAAAAACAATTTATTGCAGAACTTATTTGGAATTAATGGTAGAATGAGTTATTTTTGTCAAGAACTGTGGAGGGTTTGAAATTTTATTTAATAAGTTAGTCTGTTACTATTTTATGGATATTGACAGAAAACATAAAACTCCTGGGTCAGAGACAAGAAACTTTATTACTTATGTTAGAGCAATCGATGTGAATCCCCACATGTCAAATAGTCAATAGGTTGTGTTTTTTTTTTCTTTTTAACAGTTCTAATGCCAGAGAAAGCATTATTATAATTCCCTTACACAGGAACAGAAAACCAAGCACCACATGTTCTCACTCATAAGTGGGAGTTGAACATGGACACAGGGAGAGAAACATCACACATGTGAGCCTGTCGGGGGTAGGGGGTTAAGGGAGGGATAGCTTTAGGAGAAATACCTAAATGACAGGTTGATGGGTGAAACAAACCACCAGGGCTCTTGTATACCTATGTAAAAAACCTGCATATTCTGCGCATGTATCCCAGAAGTTAAAGTATAATTAATTTTTTTCAGAAAAGACAAAAGAAAAAGTGTTGGCCAGCTGTGGAGAAAAAGTAACACTTGCACACTGTTGGTGGGGATTTAAATTAGTACAGCTATTATACAAAAATGTATGGAGTTTCTTCAAAACATTAAAATTAGAACTACTATATGATCCAGCAATTCCACTACTGGATATACATCCACATGAAATGAAATCAGTATGTCAAAGAAATATGCACAGTCTCATGTTTATTGCAGCAATATTCACAATAGCCAAATATAGAATCAACCTAAGTGTCCATCAACAAATGAATGTATAAAGAAAATGTGTGTATATACACACAATGGAATACTATTCGGCCATAAAAAAGAAAGAAATCTTGACATCTGTGGCAATGGGAATGAAGCCAGAGGATGTTAAAGGACAAACAAACAAACAAAAAACCCAGGCATAGAAAGACAGACAACATGTGCAAGGCTGGTTCAGAGTTTAAAAATCAACTAATGTAATCCAGCATATCAACAGGTTAAAAAAAATCAAGTATAGTTGTGCACACCTGTAGTTCCAGCCACTTGAGTGGGTGAAGTGGAAGGATCTCTTGAGCCCAAGAATTGGAGGCTGTAGTAAGCTATGATCATACCACTGAACTCTAGTCTGGGCAACAGAGTAAGATCCCAATATTTTTTTTTAAAGTATATGGTCATATCAATAAATCCAGAAAAAGCATTTGACAAAAATCTAACACCCATCCACAATAAAAACTCTCAGTAAATCAAGAATAAAGGGGAATTTCCTCAACTTGATAAAGCACACAAGAAAACCTACAGCTACTATTAAACTTAATGGTGAAAAAGTAAAAGCTTTCCCAGTAATATCAGGAACAAGTCAAGGATATTTCCTCTCATCGTGCCTTTTCAACATTATGCTGGAAGACCTAGCTAATACAATAAAATACTAAAAGGAGGGTAAAGTATACAGATTGGGGAAAAATAAATAAAACCATCATTATTTGCAGATAACAGAATGATCTATATGGAAAATTCAAATGAATAAACAACAGCAAAAACCCTATTGAAACTAATAAGTTATTATAGCAAATTCACAGGATACAAGGTTGAAATAAAAAATCAATCACTTTTCTATATACCAGCAATTAACCAATGGAATTTAAAATTTAAAACACAATACCACTGTTATCACCCAAGAATAGGAAATACTTTGATATAAATCCAATAAAATGTGCCCAAGATCTACATGAATAAAACTCTGAAAAAAGAAGTCGAAGAAGGATGAAATAAATTGAGAGATATTCCATGTCCATGGATAGGAGGACTCAATATTGTCAAGATGTCAGTTCTTCCCAACTTGATGGGATATGGATTTGATGCAATCTCAACCAAAATCTTTGCAGATTACTTTGCGGATATCAACAAACTGATTTGAGAGTTTATATGAAAAAGCAAAAGATCCAATATAACTAATATAGTATTGAGGGAGAATAATAAAATCGGAGGACTCACAGTATTCTATTTCAAGATTCACTTTAAAGCTACAGTAATCAACACAGTGTGATATTGTTGAAATAATAGGCGAATAGATCAATGGAACAGAATAGAGCCCAAAAATAAACCTGTAGAAATAAAGTCCACTGTAAATTAATACAGCCATTATGCAAAAAATGTATGAATGTTCCTCAAAAACTTAAAAATAGAACTACCATATGATCTAGCAATTCTGCTTTTGGATATATATTCAAAAAATGAAATCAATATGTCAAAGAGATATCTGCACTCTCATGTTCCTTGCAGCATTATTTACAATAGCCATGATACAGGATTAACCTGTGTTCATCAATGGATGAATGAATAAAGAAAATATGTTATATATACACATGGAACCCTGTATTCAATCTTATAAAAGAAGGAAATGCTATCATTTCTAACAATGTGAATGAACCTGGAGGACAGTGTGCTGAGTGAAATAAGTCAGGGAAAGAAAGGCAAATGCTGAATGACCTTCCTTTATATTTGAAATCTAAAACACTGAAACTCATAGAATTAGAGAAGTAGAGAGTAGAATGGTGGTTCCCAGGAGCTGGGGTTGAGAGTTAGAAGGGAAATTGAAAATATATTGGTCAAAGGATGCAAAATTTTTGTTAGAAAGAATAAGTTCAGGAGAATTATTATACAACACATCTACAGTAATAGTTAATAACAATGTATTGTATAACTGAAAATTGCTAAGAGAATAAATTTAAAATTTTCTCACCAAAAAATAAGTATGTGAGGTAATTCATATGTTAGTTGATTTAGTCATTCAACAACGTATACATATGTAAAAATGTTACGTTGTACATCATAAATGTGTCAATTTTTGGTCAATTAAAAACATAAAAATTAGAAAGAAAAAAAGAAAGATATACAATGTCAAGAGAATGAGAAAACCAGCCATAGACTAGGAGGAAATATTTGCAAAAGACACCTCTGTTAAAGAACTATTATCCAAAACATACAAAGAGCTTTAAAAACTCACCAATAAGAAAACAAACAAGCCAATTAAAAAATGGGCCAGACCAGGCATGGTGACTCATGCCTGTAATCCCAGCACTTTAGGAGGCCAACACAGGCAGATTACCTGAGGTCAGGGATCGAGACCAGCCTGGCCAATATGGTGAAACCCCATCTCTACTAAAAATACAAAAATTAGCCACATGTGGTGGCACGTGCCTGTAGTACCAGCTATTCGGGAGGCTGAGGCAGAAGAATCTCTTGAACTTGGGAGGCAGAGGTTGTAGTGAGCCGAGATCGTACCATTGCACTCCAGACCAGGCAACAGAGCAAGACTTCATCTCAAAAAAAAAAAAAAAAAAAAAAAAAAGGCCAAAGACCTTAACAGGTACCTCATCAAAGAAGATATATAGATTGCAAGTAAGTATATGAAAAGATACTCCACATCATATGTCATCAGGGAAATTTAAATTAAAACAACAATAAGATACCACTACACACCTATTAGAATGGCCAAAATCCAGAACACTGAGAACACAAAATGCTGGTAAAGTTGTGAAGCAGAAGGAACTCTTTTTCACTGCTGGTGGGGATGCAAAATGGTATAGCCACTTGGAAAAACTGTGTGGCAATTTTTCATAAAACTAAACATACTCCTACCAGGTGATCCATCAGTCATACTCCTTGGTATTTACCAAAGGAAGTTGAAAATATATCAACACAAAAACCTGAAAATTGATGTTTATAGCAGCTTTATTCAAAATTGCCAAAATTTGGAAGCAACCACATTGTTCTTCAGTAGGTGAATGGATAAAGTGTGTAACATCCAGACAATGGGCTGTCAGCACTAAAGAGAAATGACCTATCGAGCCCTGAAAAGACATGGAGGAATATTAAAAACATATTACTCATGAAAGAAGATATCTTCACAACAAAATTGATAGCCCATTAGCAAGACTAAGAAAGAAGAAAAGAGAGAAGAATCAAATAGATGCAATAAAAAAAGATAAAGGGGATAGCACCACCAATCCCACAGAAATAAAAACTACCATCAGAGAATATTATAAACACCTCTACGCAAATAAACTAGAATATCTATAAGAAATTAATAAATTCCTGGACAAATACACTGTCCCAAGACTAAACCAGGAAGAAGTTGAATCTCCGAATAGACCAATAACAGGCTCTGAAATTAAGGCAATAATTAGTAGCCTACCAACCAAAAAAAGGCCAAGACCAGACAGATTCACAGCCGAATTCTACCCAAGGTACAAAGAGGAGCTGGTACCATTCGTTCTGAAACTATTCCAATCAATAGAAAAAGAGGGAATCCTCCCTAACTCATTTTATGAAGCCAGCATCATCCTGATACCAAAGCCTGGCAGAGACACAACAAAAAAAAGAGAATTTTAGACCAGTATCCCTGATGAACATCAATGCGAAAATCCTCAATAAATTACTGGCAAACTGAATCCAGCAGCACATCAAAAAGCTTATCCACCATGATCAAGTCGGCTTCATCCCTAGGATGCAAGGCTGGTTCAACATATGCAAATCAATAAATGTAATCCATCACATAAACAAAACCAATGACAAAAACCATGTGATTATCTCAATAGATGCAGAAAAGGCCTTTGAAAAAATTCAACAGCCCTTCTTGCTAAAAACTCTCAATAAACTAGGTATTAATGGAATGTATTTCAAAATAATAAGAGCTATTGATGACAAACCCACAGCCAATATCATACTGAATGGGCAAAAACTGGAAGCATTCTCTTTGAAAAGTGGCAAAAGACAGGGATGCCCTCTCTCCCCACTCCTATTCAACATAATGTTGGAAGTTCAGGCCAGGGCAATCAGGCAAGAGAAAGAAATAAAGGGTATTCAATTAGGAAAAGAGAAAGTCAAATTGTCCCTGTTTGCAGATGACATGATTTTATATTTAGAAAACCCCATTGTCTCAGCCCAAAATGTCCTTTCGCTGATAAACAACTTCAGCAAAGTCTCAGGACAAAATCAATGTGCAAAAATCACGAGCATTCCTATACTCCAATAACAGACAAACAGAGAGTCAAATCATGAGTGAACTTCCATTCACAATTGCTACAAAGAGAATAAAATACCTAGGAATCCAATGTACAAGGGATGTAAAGGACCTCTTCAAGAAGAACTACAAACCACAGCCCAATGAAATAAAAGAGAACACAAACAAATGGAAGAACATTCCATGCTCATGGATAGGAAGAATCAATATCATGAAAATGGCCATACTGCCCAAGGTAATTTATAGACTCAATGCCATCCCCATCAAGCTACCAATGACTTTCTTCACAGAATTGGAAAAAACTACTTTGAAGTTCATATGGAACCAAACAAGAGCCCGCATTGCCAAGAGAATCCTAAGCAAAGAGAACAAAGCTGGAGGCATCATGCTACCTGACTTCAAACTATACTAAAACTACAGTAACTAAAACAGCATGGTACTGGTACCAAAACAGATATATAGACCAATGGAACAGAACAGAGACCTCAGAAATAACACCACACATCTACAACCATCTGATCTTTGACAAACCTGACAAAAACCACAAATGGGGAAAGGATTCCCTATTTAATGAACAGTGCTGGGAAAACTGGCTAGCCATATGCAGAAAGCTGAAACTGGATCCCTTCCTTGCACCTTATACAAAAATTAATTCAAGATGGATTAAAGATTTAAATGTTAGATGTAAAAGCATAAAAACCCTTGAAGAAAACGCAGGCAATACCATTCAGTACACAGGCATGGGCAAGGACTTCATGACTAAAACGCCAAAAGCAATGGCAACAAAAGCCAAAATAGACCAATGGGATCTAATTAAACTAAAGAGCTTCTGCACAGCAAAAGAAACTACCATCAGAGTGAACAGGCAACCTACAGAGTAGGAGAAAATTTTTGCAATCTGCCCATCTGACAAGGGCTAATATACAGAATCTACAAAGAACTCAAACAAATTTACAAGAAAAAAACAACTCCATCGTAAAGTGGACAAAGGATATGAACAGGCACTTCTCAAAAGAATGCAGCCAACAGATATATGAAAAAATGCCCATCATCACTGGTCATCAGAGAAATGCAAATCAAAACCACAACAAGATACCATCTCACACCAGTTAGAATGGTGATCATTAAAAAGTGAGGAGGCCACAGATGCTGGAGAGGATGTGGAGAAATAGGAATGCTTTTACACTGTTGGTGGGGGTGCAAATTAGTTCAATCATTGTGGAAGTCAGTGTGGCGATTCCTCAAGGATCTAGAACTAGAAATACCATTTGACCCACCTTTCCCATTACTGAGTATATACCCAAAGGTTTATAAATCATGTTGCTATAAAGACACATGCACATGTATGTTTATTGCGGCACCATTCACAATAGCAAAGACTTGGAACCAACCCAAATGTGCATCAATGATAGACTGGATTAAGAAAATGTGGCACATATACACCATGGAATACTATGCAGCCATAAAAAAAGGATGAGTTCATGTCCTTTTCAGGGATGTGGATGAAGCTGGAAACCATCATTCTAAGCAAACTATCACAAGGACTGAAAACCAAACACTGCATGTTCTCACTCATAGGTGGGAATTGAACAATGAGCACATTTGGACACAGGGCAGGGAACATCACACACTGGGGCCTGTTGGGGGTGGGGGGTCTGGGGCAGGGATACCATTGGGAGAAATACGTAATATAAATGACAAATTGATCAGTGCAGCAAACCAGCATGGCACATGTATACATATGTAACAAACCTGCACGTTGTGCACATGTACCCTAGAACTTAAAGTATAATAATAATAAAAAAGAACGAAGCTATCTGAAAAGGCAACACACTGTATGATTCCAACTGTACAACATTCCAAAAAGGAAAAACTATGAAGTAAAAAGATCAGTGGTTGTCAGGTGTTGGTGAGAAGTAGTGGAAGGAGGAAAAGGATGAATAGGTTGAGCAGAGGATTTTTAGGGCAGTGAAAGTATTCTCTATGATACTGTAATAATGAATACAGGTTATTTTACATTTGTCCAAACCCGTAGAATGTACAACTGCTAGAGAGGACCTCAAACTAAGCTATACACCTTGCGTGATTATTATGTGTCAATATAGGTTTATCAATGACAACAAATGTACCATTCTGGTGAAGGATGTTGATAATGGGACAGGCTACGTATGTGTAGGAGTAAGGGGAGAAATTCCTATTCCTACCTCTCAATTTTTCTGTGTACCTAAAACTGCTTTTAAAACGTCTTATAAAAATCAATTATTCTTGCTTATGCCAACAAGGTACAACTGTAATTTGAAATTAACAGCAAAATCTCATTTACACTAACATCAAAAAATAAAATCAGTGGAATCTAACAAAATGTATGTAAAGTCTATATGTGAAAAATTACAAAACTTTGATGAAAGAAATCAAATAAGATTTAAGTAAATTGAGCAATATTCTATGTTCATGAATTGAAAGACTCCACTTTAGGATGTTAATTTTTCCTAATCTGATCTGTAAATTCAACACAATTCCAATCAACATCCCAGGAAAGTAGTTAGTAAAGATTGGCAAGCTGATTCTAAAATGTAGATGGAAAAACAAACAAAAAGCAGAATAGCCAACATAATACTAAGGAAGAAGTACAAAGTTGGAAGTCTAACATTATCCAGCTTCAAAACTTACTATAAAACTACACTGATCAAGATTTTATGGAACAGGTGAATGGTGAATGGAATAGAATGGTATTCCAGAAACAGAACCACACATACATTGCAATGGTGCAAAGGTAATTTAATGGATCAACAATAGTCTTTTCAACAGTGCTGGAAAAATTGTACATTCATTTGAAAAAAAAGAATCTAGACATGTACCCTACAACTTTCGTTAAAATGAACTCAAAATGCATGATAGACCTAAAAGTAAAATGTAATTAAGTGTTAGGTTAGAGCAGCTGACATCTAAGATCTCTCTAGAAATCAATCCCATGGTACATGCTGGAGGAACCTTGGGTACTTCAATGTGGGAAATCCCCCACTGGCAACTCAATTGGCCCTGAGCCCTTCCAAATCCAATGGTGGGCCAGTCATACCCCAGATGCTTTTTATAGTCTGTGGCTAAGTAGAAGAGCAGAATGATTCTAGGCAGAGGTAGGATTGGGCAGGCCATGGTCATTATTCAAGGACAGGTGAGCACTTCCCATCATTTCTCCTCTTTCGCTGACCTAGATAAAGTTTCTCTCAAACCGTGGTGTACGTGTATTTGATGCATATTCTCTGTGGTACAAACATCATTGCATTGTCCCATGGAGGAATACGGTCACTGCATGCCCTCACTAGGACATATAATTCAGCAATGTAACCTCACTGCTCATAACTCTTTTATCGATAGAAATTAGTTTCTTGTTTGATATTCCTCTTATCTTATTAGAGAAGGGGACACCAATGGCATTCAAGGCAAGAAGGAGAAAAATGCAACTGCATATCTCACTCAAGTACCACTAACGCTGCTCTGGGACTTACTCTGTATTGCCCTTTTGGATTCGTCACAATAAAAAGCTCATTTTTATCTTGCTCCTATAGGTACCAGTCCCGCAAAATAGGGTCACTGCAACCTCTGGGGAACAGGGAAATCAAGGTCTGTTCTCAGGTAGGGATATGAATAATCCAGTCTCCCACTCAGCCTCTTCTGTTCTTTGCCCTTTAAATCTAATGAGTATCTAAATCCTATTACTGCCTTCTGAACAAAGGTTTTTCAAATCCAGTAGTTAATTTCTTCATAAATTCTCTTTATAAGTCAGACAATTATACCTCTGTAAGAAGAATCTCTTAAAATATCATTTTTATCATTTTCTACTCTGCACATTTTCTACCCCATGCAAATATTTTCATTGACTCTAGAGGGCTAGAATCAGTGTTCAAACTGTTTAACCTTGTATTCATGGTTTACTGCTATAACTTTATTAGCTTATTGCCTACAGACCTTTATATGAATTCTCTAATCTGGACAAATGTCAATCATCAAAAGCATCATGGACTTCAGAAATCACCCAGCCTTCCTTGAGCTCACAAGTCCCAAGTTGGGCTCTCTACCCAACTACTATCACTGAATTATTATCTACATAAATCACAAAGCTGAGAAACGTATGAGCCTTGCGATGTATTTAATTTGAAAATAAATAGAGGCAAGACCTCAAGCAGCAGTAGAATCTGCATACACCATCTCCAAGAAGAAATGGACTATAAAGAAAGGTTAGGACTCAGAATGACTTTTTGAAAATCCCAATTTCTTGTCAACTTTTTAGTACATTGCCTTATATTAGTAAACTTTTTCTGAGCAATGATGAGTGGAAAGACTCCAAATCATATTTTAGGGTTTTTATATATAAACACTATTATAAAGCTTAGACCAAATATCACTAAATCTCTGTGCCTTTCCTTGACATTTTCCCATCAGCAAAAATCATGGGCTCTCTCATCCATTCCTCCCAGAGCACCTTCTCCACACTCCTATTTAAGTTTACATCCCCTAGTCTGCTTTCCATGTGTTCATAATAATCTGTGTATTCCTCATGGCAGTAACATCCATTTTTTAGCCTCTTTTTTGTTCTTTGGAAAGGTGATTATCTTAGAAAAAATTATCACTTCTTCCAGTTCTCTCCAACCTCCAATAAAGGAAGAGAATCTGGCTCTGCCATATGTTGCTTATATTATATGGCTATAATAATGTGTGGCACATAGAAAGGAAATGAAGGAATTCATAGGTATAATATGCCTAGTTTCAAAGTAAAAGATGTGAATGTATTTTAAATGGAAGGAGAAACTAATGATGAAACACAATCCATTATTAACAAAAAGGTTTAGGAAGGGAGGCATTCTACCAAAGTATGTGTAAAAGTTCCTCTGACTTCTGTAGCAGACATTTGAGGCTCCCTTTCTCCCAGACAATATTACAGAGGAGCTGAAAAGTAGGGCAGAGAGATAGACCTGACACTACTGCATAGAGGCTCCTGAGGCCAATCAGAGAACTACCCAAAGTCATTTATTCACATGAAATTACATGAAGGTTTATTTTCTCTGTTTTATTTTTTCTGAAAATTGAGAAAAACAACACTTTAGGCAATCTTTCTTAGCATTAGGAATTAAATTTAAAAATTAACTTAACATGAACTCAAACATATATGGTATCCCATCTTAAATACAACAAACCTTTATTGATGGTCATCTGAGACTATTCCTTTCTATCCTATCCCCTTCCTCCACTTACTTAAACCTGAACATTAGCCCACTGGGCTCTCACCACTCCTTTTATATATATTTCTTTCATAGCTAATATTACAATTTGTTTTAATTATTTGTACATACTTGTGTTTTCTATACTGCCTTATGAAAAAAATTAATAAAATGTTCAAAACTTCAGAATAAATCTGATTTAACACATAGAAGACATACAAGGCTATTTGTTCTCTCATTTATGTATATTTCATTGATTCATTTACCTAATTTGTCAGATATCATTAGTATCAAATTACAGGCCAGGTACCCATCATTTTTCCGTTCCACAAGTCATTTTCTTATGTGAGTTTCTCCCTGATAGAGATAACATGCATTTTGTAGTTCTAATTGAGCTGGTAAGATTTTCATTTCTCTCCCCTCTCCTACTTCATTCTAGACTCAAGAGAGATTTACAGATCTTACAGGTAAAATACATATTGCCTTTTTCTTTTTTGTATTAGCTTCATTGGAATCTGTCAAGTAATTTAAAACGAAGACTTAAAAACTCCTAGATCTTTTGATTTCACAATTGTAGAAGACATTTAACATATTATTAATCATTTTATCAAATAACATGTTATAAACAGTCATAAACTAGAATAAGCAGGATGTTATATTCTGCTGAGAATACTATTTTTTGATAACAGGTGAACACCCACTACATTATTAGGGCTAAAATCTAAACACAATTATCTGCTACATTCAGATCCTTGATTTAATGGTAGAAAATACCATCCCACAAACAGCATTACTCTCTAAGCTGCAATATTTAATTTTCCATATTCAGATCTCACAACAGATTAGTTGTTTACACTACAAAGTAATGAAATGGATGTTTTAGCAAGCATTTCAGAATATATGCATTCAAATATGTGTCACCACTGAAAATAAGTCATCTTGAGATATTTGTAATTATTTCAAGAATGTTTATTTTCCTGCAAACACTTATTATGGAAATAATAGAGATAAGTTTAAGTTAGGGCGATAAAAAAGAAAGAAGTCATTAATTTTATTTAGATTTTTGAGAAAAATTGCAGAGAAAGGCTGGCATTCATGTATGGCCTTAAAAGATAAATAGATGTTTTTCCCTGAGGCCCATGCAAAAGAGAATTATGAAAAGAAGAAGGAGCCAGCTAAGACAATTATCAGTGGTTTAGTGTGACTGTGAGAAGAAGGGTGAAAAGCTGAAGTAGATAAAAGAGATAGGGTTCAATAGGTAAGTAAAAAAAGAGGGGGGGTTCCATGGTGTAATGGTTAGCATTCTGGACTCTGAATCCAATAGGTAAGCAAAGGCAAACTCACTGAAGTCATCGTATGTAATGCAAAGAACACATAAAAGAGTGGCACAATGGGATTTTCATTTAAAACAATTATTCTGGTTATAATATGGAGGACAGATTACAGAAGTCTGAGGCTGGAGAAAAGACCAGTTCAGAGACAAGTGAGAGCTGAATTATTACAGTCAAAGCAAGGATTGATTTGATAATTATTTAGAAGATAGAATTAATAAGAGTTGGTGACATGACACATAAAGACTCCTACCGAGTTGGAGGGGTGTAAGATGACTTGAGTTTCTGGCTTATGTGATTGGATGGATAGTGATGCTATTAGCTAGATAAAGGAATATAGAAATCGGTCATATGTGGGGAAAGAGTACACAGATTTGATGATGTTCAGCTCTACTTGCGTGTGAAATTTTTCAACTGAATCTGATTGCAAGAGACTTATAAAGCCTAGTTATATAAACATATGAATAATGAGAATATGGGTGGTAAAGGAAACCATGAAATAGACAAATTCACCCAGAACACATATAAAGATAAGAAGGAAAAGCTAAGAAGGGATTGGAAGAGAAGGAAAGTATTGCAAAGCAGACAAAGAAGTCAGGGATAGGAGGAGATTCAGCAGCATTAAGTCTTAAAAGTCAAGGGGAAAAACTTCAAGAAAAAGAAGTGGCAGGGAAAAGTAAAAATTACTAAGCAATATGTTATCTATTTTCTTCTATGATATTTTATCTAATTTTCAAAACAAGTCTGTAAAGTAAGCATTTCCCATGCAACAGGTGGATAAAGTAGGACAACTTGCTCAAGATCGGCAGTTAACAATTTGTGGAATCAGGTTTGGACTAAGGTTCACCTGTCTCCAGGACACATGAATGCTATCAATGATATCATAAAAGGAAAGAGAGGCAGAAGTACACTGTATGTGATAATTAGGGTATCATCAGTAGAGTGACCAGATAATAGTGGAAGTGAGAAAGTAGGTTTGGTGAACACTAACTTCATCTTCAAAAAGCTTGGTTTATGGGTTTTAGTGAAAGAAGATCCTAGAGCTAAGGGACTTTATTTTTCCAAAACAAGAGGAACTTGATCATATTGATGAGAAAGAACCAATAGAAAGAAAGAAGTTACAGTTGCAGAATAAAGATAAGTAAGTATGGTCTTTAAGGAGATGGGATGAATTGGAGTTTAGGACACAAGGTCAAAGATGAGCTTTGAAATTGTATCTTCCTATGATCCTTAGCTTCAAGGGAAGTCACTAGAGCTATAACTCCAAATTGTGTTCTTCTCTAAGTGGGTTAGAGACATTCCACTAAAAAGGTAGAAGGGCTCATGGCCAAATGTTTTTGGGAAATGCTGGCTAAAGATCCTTAGATCCTTTACTAAAGAACTTCACAGAGTCATTAACATATTAATGTGCATCATAAATATCCACAATAAGAAAAAATAGTATTTCTCAAATGTATTTAATCTTAGGAACTATTTACTTCCTTATGGCATTCACTGATCTATAGGAAACAGTTTGGGAAATGTTACACTGCAGTACTTGAATTCTAATTCTTCAGTGAAGAAATTTGCTATGGCAAAGTGACCCCCACCCCACCCCCCAAAAAACACCTTTTTTCTTGCACCAATTTCCAAATAAAAACTTCCCCTCTGAGGGCTGAAGGAATCTCAATCTAGTATATTAAATTAATATTTGGATTAGTTCCTTCTTCTTCCTCTGAGAAGCAGACACCCAAGACAGGTTTATACATACCAGGGATTTATCAAGGGAAATGCCTGAGAGGAAAACACAAAGGGTGGTGAGGAGGAGGGTGAAGTCATGAGACTGTGCTACAGCTCTGACGCTTATGATGCAGAAAGAGGAAGAGGAGGCTGGTATGAAGAGTCTCAAACTACAGATCTAAGAAAGTTTTGACCAGATCAATAAGGACTCCTGGAGCTAAAGTCACCCATTAGAGGAGTCCCACAGGAAGGATCTGCCTTAACATCCCTGCCAACTCAATCACAGGGAGAGAGTGTCCTGCGGGAAGTGTGGTCTCCATAAAAATGCGTGGTGGAGTCATAGATTTGTGGTATGTTTTCATGAATGTCACAGTCTACCCTAAACTGCACTTCTTCCATGATTACCATGAGTCTCTCTTCTGGGAAGGAATATTTGGAAAGGGAATTTAGTGGGAAAAACTACAGCCACCATTGCTGTAGCTGATCTCAGGGTCACAACTAGTATTCACCCCTTCCCTCCTCCAACATTCATTCTAAAGTCCCTTCATTCACAGTTACCACCCTGGCAGGTAGTAGTGGCTTTCTTGATGGTATGACCCAAACCCATATCCGAAAGGAGTCTGAATCCTTGGTAATCACATCCTTTTTGGTCCAGGGTTGTTGCATGTATTTGTTTACAGTTATGAAGGAGTGAAGATGTACCAAGAGGAATCAATGTCAATCACCTGACTTCCACATGTATTCCTCCCTATGCAAAAGCATTCTATGTCTTCCTGCTGATCAGCATCAATTACCTCTTCCAAAATGGTTACTTTTTTTCTTGTCTTCTGGTTCCTGGACATCAGGTATCTAAAGTCCCCTGGCAGCAGCCATAGCTTAATATTCGACTGAGTCTTTCATGTGTCTGCTGGCAAGAGTGAGCCTCGTTGGGGAAACAGGCCTTCCAACCCTGCAGTGTGAAGACGTGTGGACAGAAGCACACCTTCCCCAGTTATCGCTGAGAGTGATTGTAAGTGGGTCACTCCTGCTTGTATCCCTTTTCTCCTTGACACATGCACACTTTCTATGGTTAACAGAGCATCATGTAGAGGTCTCTGATGGCTTCCCATCTTTCCAAAGTGTTCCTCTGAGCAGGCACTACAGCTTCGCCTTTTGAAGGCCATGGCAGCATTCTAAGAGGCCATCAGCTTTTGAATATTGTATCCATGGTACAATTTAAGGTTTTGGTGAGAGAAAAAAGCCACAATAACAACAAAAATTCAATATATGTATATGCCAACAGATATATTTTATCATCATGGAGAAAAATACAAAAGGATACATATTGTTAATGTCAGTTGTTTTGGAAGGGGATGAATTGTGGACAGACAGGGCATAAAGGAAAGGGTAATAAAGAAACCACCAAAGGGTAGGGGGAATGCTGACCTAAAAAAAACAAATAGTTTATACAATGTAATCAACTTTTAAAATGTTAAAGTATCATGAGAAAATAAAATAAAATAAAATGACTGCAATACAGTCATACCTAGTAAACTAGAATCATACCTAGTAAACTACAAATTGCCAAAGAGTCATTTCTCATCATTTGAATATTTGCTTTTTCATACTTATCAAAGACAGCTATAGCAAAGAGAAGAAAAGGGAGGAGGGATATACTAGGAGGATGCAGAATAGTTGGAAGTCTCCTCTGGCAACAGCTATTAAGACTCCCTGAAGAAAAGGGCCTCCTTAAACAAAACTAACCACAGTTCCATTTCATCTTCAATACTGATAGGGAGTCCATATGACTTATAGTTCTAACCAGGACACTTTTTAAAGTGAAAGGAAGCACTATTTATAATTACTCTGAGACAACAGACATATTGGATTGCTCCAATTAAATCAGGATATGTGATCGCCCTAATTACTGGATGGCAGAGACAGAGAGAATGGAGGCATTGGGAACTACAAGAAACAGCAACTACAAATTGCCCTCCAGGAATTACAATCTGAATAATGAAATAAGTAAGTGATTCTAAAACATAGATCTAGATGCGACATAACTCAAGTTGAACAGAGAAGCACAAATGTTGCAGTGATGGTAGGCTGGTGGAGCTAATTGGGAAAAGCCTAGGAGAAATTAATAAATTTCTGTGAACCACTTTGTAAATTTTTTTTTCTCAAAAAAAAAAAAAAGCAGGACAAGATGTTCATTTTTAGTTTTTTCTTTGCTGGCTGCCTCTATTACAAATTTCACCTGTCAATCAGAGAAAGATAAATTACAAATTAAACTTAGACCTCCAGTTTCCGACTACAAAGCTTAATAAGCAACATAGCAATAATGAATGGTAGTGGATGAACCCATTTCTAGTTTCAGACTACTGAATGAAATAGATTTTTATATTTATAAGTACAATAACAATTTTGTATTATATACAAAGTAACCACTGTACTCTAGTGAATTTCTACATGAACCCATCAATATTTTCCCTCTTTGATTTTACATCTTCCCTCTTTACTTGGTCCAGGAAATTTTTATGTTCAGTTTTTTTACAAGCTCAAAATGTGTTTGATAATAGGTCTATGTTGATGCAGGTTAAACCTTGATATGCATAGGAAGCACAGGAATCACATTTAAATTTATGTTTTATACAGCACATCTGAGGAAAGGCATCAGTTCAGCATGAGCTCCCGGGTGAAGCTGATGCTGCCAACCCATGGACCCACACTTTGAATAGCAAGGATCTGTGTTGCTCTTCTAACACCTCTAACCTCATAATCTACTTGTCTGACCTCATAACCCAAATCCCAGGAAATATAGAGTAAACTGAAACATCTCTAATTATGATTCTACCAACCACCTGAGGGAAACTTATAACAGATAGATGATGTTTCGGCAGGTGTGGGGGACACTCAGAAGCACATTTGTCTGAAAAGTTTACCAGGTAGTTCTAATGGCCAGGCAGGTTTGTAAAATACTACCTTAAATTATAGTTGAAACAAATATGATAACACCAGAATACTCACATAATTCGTATGGCTACTCAACTTGTCTCTGTTTACAGCAGAAGAAAAATGTTCAGTTTCTACACCATCGGTGCTATCTATGAGCATTGAATTTCCATATTAAATGAGGTCCTTAGACACTAGATGTGTAGGAAATAATATTATTTTCCAAGTGGAACTTGAACAATGTACCTGAGTATATATTCTCTTTAAATGCACTTGCATCCACAGCAGGACCTGTTGTAATATTCCCCGAAGTAAATGATGCAGTTTCTAATTCAATTATTTTCATTTTATTCCAAGGCTTCATAAGAATCAAGCCTGTCAAGTATAAAATGTATCAGCATGTGCCACTCTGAGCTGAGTGAGAGAATGAATTTACAACTTATCTTTTTCTAACCAATGCTTTTTTAATCATCTTCTCAGTTTCCTTTGACGGGTTGATGTGCTCCAGAGCTTCAGAAGGGCTTTATGATTTAAATCAATTTCATATATTAAAATGACTAACAGGCCAAATTAGCTTGTATTTAATTGGTTCACTGATTATATTAATATTAATGGTATATTATTTTTAATAATAATATCTATCAATTTTTGAATGCCCATGGCATACTATGCTCTATGCTAAAAATATTATGCTTACATTAATTATCAATTGTGGAACTAAGAAGAATAATGCAAGGTGACTAATATTAGAACCACTTTATAAATAAGAAAAATGGGGGTTGGAGAAATTGAGCATCTCGGCTTCTGTTGAATATGAACCCTTATTTTAATCCATACCTACACCTCCATCTTGTGCATATAATATAAGTTCCATTATGACATTCAAAACCTGTGAGTTGAGAAAACCAAAGCAAAGGTTCTATTTACTTCATAAAATGTTCAAGCAACCACAACAGTCATTTTGTATGCTCTAAACAAGTGAGTGTACACATCCTTTAAGTTAGGTGATCTAGTGTTTTAGCTTCACTCTAACTTTCTGCATAATATAGATCCCACACTATAGTTTCACAAATAATAGCATTCATAACCACTACTCACAGTGTCACTAGGAGGAAAGTTCAACAAGCTTTAATTTTTATGTAAAAAGGGGGATAATACCCTGACACCAGACCAGAGCAGTTTGGAGAGTTCAGCAGGAGATGCACAAAAGGGTGTAGGGAGTCTTTGCAGAGGTGGAAGGCAGGACCAATAAGGGTGAGTTACCCAAAAAACAGAGCTCCACCTGGAAAGAAACTTCTGAGAGTAGATATTATGCCTGATGGGTCTTAACACCAACAAAGGGGAATTACAATGAAGGGTCCCAGAAAGTGAATCTGTGGGTGAAAGAGAGTCACCTTAGAAGGCTAAGGTTTTACTGTTTAGAGATAGCAACTACTAGAACAGGATAAAGAAGAAAGGAGGTAGGTTATAGTATGATTCAGCTGAAACAAGATAGATTCTGAAAATCAAAGGTAGCCTGACCACAAAAAAGCATCCTATATTAAAGAAACTATTCTTCACGGAGCAACTGAAAAAAAAATCCTTGAGAAGAGGAAGTGAAACAGACACAAAAATGATCACCCAAAATGATATAAATAAAAGTCAATCAAAAAAAATAATGTATTCATTTCTTAGAGCTACCATAACAACATACTACAAACTGAGTGGCTTTAAACAGCAGAAACTTAATTGTCTCACAGTTCAGGAGGCTAAAGTCCAAAATCAAGATGTCAGCAAGGCCATGCTCCCTCTGAAACCTGCAGGGAAATCAATCCTTCCTTGGCTCTTTCCAGTGTCTGGTGGTTTGCTGGCAATCTTTGGTATCTTTGGCTTGCAGCTGCATGACTCCAATCTCTACCTTTGTTGTCACATGGCATTCTCCCTGTGTGTTCGTTTCTTCACATGGCTGACTTCTTATAAGGATACTGTTCATACTCAACGAGGGGTCCATCTTGCTACAACATAACTTCATTTTAACTAGTTACATCTGTCATGACCCTATTTCCAAATAAAGTCATATTCTGAGGTACTTAGGGGTTATGACTTCAACCTATCTCTTTTGGGGGAGTGCAATTCAATCAGTAACAATTACATATGTAACTATATGATAATATATGTATATATACATATATTTTTCCCCTGAAGTATATATATTTTCCATATAAATATATGTTTCCCCCAAAGAAGAAAACTAAAATAATTAAGCATAAAACATGTTTAAAATTATAATTCAAAATTCAAGAAGCTTTCAAGAAATGAAAACTTCAGAAATAAAAAAGACCTGCATATATATTGCAAGCAGATACTACATATCTGGTAAAATGACAAAAATGTTAACTCAAGCATATCCTGATAAAATTACTAAACTTTGCAGAAAACGCTTTGGGTGTCTAGGCAAAAAAAAAAAGAGTTGCTTAAAAAGAGAAGAAAATTAAGTTACCATAATTTTCTGTGCCTAAACGTTAAAGTCTAGAAGAAACTCAAGCAATAGCAACAAGGTACCAGTGGCAATGAATGTGAGATCAAATTCCATCTAGTCCAGCTGAACTTCAGTACCAAAAAAAATGGCAAAATGCAGAACTCAGGAAATATTATGTCCCTAAGTTCTTGAAGAATTTACTAGAGAAAAATCTTCATTTAACTAGTAAATGATTGGGAAAACTTCATAAATAGGACTAATGATGAGGAATGAATTTATTTAACTATAGATTTAAGACTAAAACAAATTTCCAGATTGGTGGTGTTAAACTACGTCCACAAATTATTTGATATGCTCCTCCAAGAGGCCTCCAGTTTGTGTGAGCTGGACTTAGTAACTCCTTCCAAATGGAAAAAACAAAAAGCAGAAGTGATGGTGTGTGACTTGGAGACTAGGTCACTAAAAAAAAAAAGAAAAAAAAAAAAAAGCTTGGCATTCCCCTTTTTCAGTTCACTGACTATTTTAGTCAGTTTGAGCTACTTGCCCTGAGAAACATCACCACCATAGACTGTGTTATTTATAACAACAGAAATTTGTTTCTCACAGTTCTGGAGTGATTAATATATGAGCAAGTTCTCGTTCTGGTGACAACCGTCTTCTAGATTGCAGATTGCAAACTCCCCATTGCATCTTCACATAGGCAGAAGGGGAAAGCCCTCTGGGATTCCTTTTATAAGAGCACTAATTCCATTCACGAGGGCCTCAGCCTCATGACCAAATTACCTCCCAAATGCCCCACTTACTAATATCATCACACTGTGGGCAAGGAATTCAACATATGAATTTTGGAGGGACACAATCATTCACTCCACAACACTTGTTCTTTTTTTTTTTTTTTTTTTTTTAATTTTTTACTTCCATAGGTTTTTGGGGAAAAGGTGGTATTTGGTTACATGAGTAAGTTCTTTAGGGGTTATTTGTGAGATTTTGGTGTACCCATCACCCGAACAGTATACACTGAACCCTATTTATAGTCTTTTATCCCTCACCCCCTTTCCACCGCTTCCCCCTGAGTCCCCAAAGTCCATTGTGTCATTCTTGTACAGTTGTATCCCCATAGCTTAACTCTCACTTATGAGTGAGAACATACGCTGTTTGGTTTTCCATTCGGAAGTTACTTCACTTAGAATAATAGTCTCCAATCTCATCCAGGTTGCTGCGAATGCCATTAATTCATTCCGTTTTATGGATGAGTATTATTCCATCATATATATACCACAGTTTCTTTATCTGCTCATTGATTGATGGTCATTTCGGTAGGTTCCACATTTTTGCAATTGTGAATTGTGCTGCTATAAACAAGCATGTGCGGATATCTTTTTGTATAATGATGTCTGTTCCCCTGGGGAGATACCCAGTTAGTGGGATTGCTGGATCAAATGGTAGTTCTATTTTTAGTTCTTTAAGGAATCTCCACACTGTTTTCCATAGTGGTTGTACTAGTTTGTATTCCCACCAGCAGTGTAGAAGTATCCCCTTTTCACCCCATCCATGACAACATGTATTTTTTTTTAAATTTTTGATTATGGCCATTCTTGTGGGAGTAAGGTGGTATTGCATTGTGGTTTTGATTTGCATTTTCCTGATCATTAGCAATAGTGAGCATTTTTTCATATGTTTGTTGGCCATTTGTATATCTTATTTTGATAATTGTCTATTCATATCCTTAGCCCAAGTTTTGATGGCATTGTTTGTTTTTTTCTTGCTAATTTGTTTGAGTTCATTGTAGATTCTGGATATTAGTCCTTTGTCATACATGCAGATTGTGAAGATTTTCTCCCACTCTGTGGGTTGTCTGTTTACTCTGCTGACTGTTCCTTTTGCTGTGCAAAAGCTCTTTAGTTTAATTAAGTCCCAGCTATTTATCTTTGTTTTTATTTTCTTTACTTTTGGGTTCTTGATCATGAAATCCTTGACTAAGCCAATGTCTAGAAGGGTGTTTCCAACGTTGTCTTCTAGAATTTTTAAAGTTTCAGATCTTTGATTCAAGTGTTTGATCCATCATGAGTTGATTTTTGTATAAGGTGAGAGATGAGGATCCAGTTTCATTCTCCTACATGTGGCTAGCCAATTGTCCCAACACATTTGCTGAATAGGGTTTCCTTTCCCCACTTTGTGTTTTGCTTTGCTTTGTCAAAGATTAGTTGGCTGTAAGTATTTGGGTTTATTTCTGATTTCTCTATTCTGTTCAATTGGTCAATGTGCCTATTTTTATACCAGTACCATGCTGTTTTGGTGACTATGGACTTACAGTGTAGTTTGAAATGAGGTAATGTGATGCCTCCAGATTTGTTCTTCTTGCTTAGTCTTGCTTTGACTATTTGGGCTCTTTTCTGGTTCCATATGAATTTTAGGATTGCTTTTACTAGTTCTCTGAAGAATGATGGTGGTATTTTAGTAGGGATTGCCTTGAATTTGTAGATTGCTTTTGGCAGTATGGTCATTTTCACAATATCGATTCTATCCATCCATGAGCACGGGGTGTGTTTCCATTTGTTTTAATCATCTATGATTTCTTTTAGCAGTGTTTTGTAGTTTTCCATAGAGGTCTTTTACCTCTTTGGTTAGGTGTATTTTCAAGTTTTTTTTGCAGCTATTGTAAAAGGGGTGGAGTTCTTGATCTGATTCTCAGCTTGGTCACTGTTGGTGTACAGCAGAGCTACTGATTTGTGTACATTACATCCTGAAACTTTGTTGAATTCATTTATCAGTTCTAGGAGCTTTTTGGAGGAGTCATTAGGGTTTTCTAGGTATACAGTTTTATTATCAGCAAACAGCAATAGTTTAAATTCCTATTTACCAGTTTGAATGTTCTTTATTTCTTTCTCTTGTCTGATTGCTCTGGTTAGAACTTCCACTACTATGTTGAATAGAAGTGGTGAGAGTAGGCATCCTGGTCTTGTTCCAGTTCCCAGAGGGAATGCTTTCAACTTTTCCCTATTCAGCATTATGTTGGCTGGGTGTTTGTCATAATGTTTTTTATTACATTGAGCTCTGTCCCTTGTATGCCGATTTTGCTGAGAGTTTTAATCATGAAGGGATGCTACATTTTGTCAAATCCTTTTTCTGTGTCTATTGAGATGATCATGTGATTTTTGGTTTTGATTTTGTTTGTGTGGTGTATCACATTTATTGACTTGCATATGCTAAACCATCCCTGCATCTGTGGTATGAAACCCACTTGATCCTGGTGGATTGTCTTTTTGATATGTTGTGGATTTGTTTACCTAGTATCTGTTAAGGATTTTTACATCTATGTTCATCAGGGATATTGGTCTGTAGTTTTCTTTTTGGTTATATGCTTTCCTGGTGTTGGTATTAGGGTGATACTTTATAGAATGATTTAGGGAGGATTCCCTCCTTCTCTATCTTGTGGAATAGTGTCAATAAGATTGGCAACAATTATTCTTTAAATGGCTGGTAGAATTCAGCTATGAATTCATGTGGTCTTGGACATTTTTTGTTGATAATTTTTAAAATTATTATTTCAATCTCATTGCTTGTTACTGGTCTGTTCAGGGTATCTAATCCTTCCTGATTTAAGTTGGGAGGATTGTATATTTCCAGGAAGTTTCCATCTCCTCTAGGTTTTCTAGTTTATGTGCAAAAAGGTGTTCAGAGTAGACTTGAATGATCTTTTGTATTTCTGTAGTGTCAGTTGTATTATCTCCCATTTTGTTTCTAATTGAGCTTATTTGGATTTTCTTCTTTTCTTGGTTAATCTTGCTAATGGTCTATCAGTTTTATTTATCTTTGCAGAGAACGAGCTTTTTGTTTCATTTATCATTTGTATTTTTTGTTTCAATTTCATTTAGTTCTGCTCTGATCTTAGTTACTTCCTTTCTTCTGCTGGGTTTGGGTTTGGTCTGTTCTTGTTTCTCTAGTTCCTTGAGGTGTGACCTTAGATTGTCTACCTGTGCTTTTTCAGGCTTTTTTGATGTAGGAATTTAGAGCTATGAACTTTCCTCCTAGCACCACCTTAGTTCTATCCCAGAGATTTTGTTAGGTTGTGTTATTGTTATCATTCAGTTCAAAGAATGTTTTAATTTCCATCTTGATTTCATTGTTGAGCTAATGATCATTCAGAAGCAGATTATTTAATTTCCGTGTATTTAAAGGTTTTAAAGGTTCTTTTTGGAGTTAATTTCTGGTTTTACTCCACTGTCATTTGAGAGAGTACTTGATATAATTTCAATTTTCTTAAATTTATTGAGACTTGTTTTGTGGTGTATCATATGGTCTATCTTGAAGAAAGTTCCATGCACTGATGAATAGAATGCATATTCTGCAGTTGTTGTGTAGAATGTTCTGTAAATATCTGTTAAGTCCGTTTGTTCCAGGGCATAGTTTAAATCCATCGTTTCTTTGTTGACTTTCTGTCTTGATGACTTGTCTAGTGCTGTCAGTGAAGTATTGAAATCACCACTATTATTGCGTTGCTGCCTATCCCATTTCTTAGGTCTAGCAGTAATTGTTTAACAAATTTGGGAGTTCCGGTGTTAAATGCATATATATTTAGAACTGTGATATCTTCCTGTTGGACAAGGTGTTTTATCATTATATAATGTCCCTCTTTGTCTTTTTTAACTGCTGTTGCTTTAAAGTTTGTTTTGTCTGATATAAAAATAGCTACTTCTGCAAACTTTGGTGTCCATTTGCAGGAAATGTCTTTTTCCACTCCCTTACCTTGAGTTTATGTGAGTCCTTATGTGTTAGGTGAGTCCCTTGAAGGCAGCAGATAGTTGGTTGGTGAATTCTAATCCATTCTGCAATTCTGTATCTTTTAAGTGGCACATTTAGGCAGTTAACATTCAACGTTAGTATTGAAGTGTGAGGTACCATTTTATTCATCATGCTATTTATTGCCTGTATACCTTGTGTTTTTGTTTTGTTTTTTGAGATGGAGTCTCACTCTGTCACCAGGCTGGAGTGCAGTGGAGTGATCTTGGCTCACTGCAACCTCTGCCTCCTGTGTTCAAGCAATTCTCCTGCCTCAGCCTCCCATGTAGCTGGGATTACAGGCACATGCCACCATACCCAGCTAATTTTTGTATTTTCAGTAGAGACAGGGTTTCACCATGTTGGTCAGGATGGTCTGGATCTCTTGACCTCGTGATCTGCCCGCCTCAGTCTCCCAAAGTGCTGGGATTACAGGTATGCACCTCCATGCCCAGCCTACCTTGTTTTTTTTTTTTTAATTGTATTTTTTGTTTTATAGGTCCCGTGAGATTTATGCTTTAAAGAGATTCTGTTTTGATGTGTTTCCAGGATTTGTTTCAACATTGAGCAGTTCTTATAGTGCTGGTTTAGGAGTGGTGAACTCTCAGTATTTGTCTGAAAAATATTGTATTTTTCCTTGGCTGAATACAAATTTCTTGGCTAATACTTGTTTTGTTTAAGAAGGCTGAAGACAGGGCCCCAATCCCTTCTAGCTTGTAGGGTTCCTGCTGAGAAATCTGCTGTTAATCTGATAGGCCTTCCATTATAGCTTACCTGGTGCTTTTGCCTCACAGCTCTTAAGATTTTTTTCCTTCGTCTTGACTTTAGATAACCTGATGGCAATGTGCTTAGGTGATGATCTTTTTGCAATGAATTTCCCAGGTGTTCTTTGAGCTTCTTGTATTTGGATATCAGTTCTCTAGCAAGACCAGGGAATTTTCCTCAATTATTCCCCCACATATGTTTTCCAACCTTTTAGATTTCTCTTCTTCTTCAGGAATGCCAGTTATTCTTAGGTTTGGTTGTTTAACATAATCCCAAACTTATTGGAAGCTTTGTTCATTATTTTCTTTGTCTGTGTTGGATTGGGTTAATTTGAAAACCTTGTCTTTGACCTCTGAAGTTCTGTCTTCTGCTTGTTCAATTCTATGCTGAGACTTTTCAAAGCATTTTGCATTCCTCTAACTGCATTCTTTATTTCTTGAAGTTTTGATTGTTTTTTATTTATACTATTTCACTGAAGATTTATCCCCTGATTTCTAATATCTTTTTTTTTTTAATTTCCTTTCTCTGGTGCCTCTTTGATTAGCTTAATAACTGACCTTCTGGATTCTTTTTTAAGTAAATTAGAAATTTCTTCTTGGTTTGAATCCATTGCTGGTGGGCTTGTGTGATTTCGGCAGAGAGTTAAAGAACCTTGTTTTGTCATATTATCAGAACTGTTTTTCTGGTTCCTTCTCATTTGGGTAGGCTATGTCAGAAGGAAGATTTAGGGCTCGAGGCTGCTGTTGAGATTCTTTTATCTCACAGGGTGTTCCCTTGATGTAGTACTCTCCCCCTTTTCCTAGGGATGTGGCTTCCTAAGAGCCAAGCTGTAGTGATTGTTATCTCTCTTCTGGATCTAGCCACCCAGCAGGTCTACGAGGCTCCAGGCTGGTACTGAGGGGTTGTCTGCACAGAGTCCTGCGATGTGAACCATCTGCAACTCTCTCAGCCATGGATACCAGCTCCAGCACCTGCTCCTGTGGAGGTGGCAGGTGGGTGAAATGGACTCCGAAGGACCTTAATTTTGGTTGTTTTATGCACTATTTTTTGTGCTGGTTGGCCTCCTGCCAGGAGGTGGTACTTTCAAGAGAGGCTCAGCTGTGGTAGTATGGGGAGGGCCAGGCAATGGGCAGGGCCTTAGAACTCCTAAGAGTATATGCCCTTTGTCTTCAGCTACCAGAGTGGGTAGGGAAGGACCATCAGGTGGGGACAGGGCTAGGCATGTCTGACCTCAGACTCTCCTTGAGCAGGTCTTGCTGCAGCTACTGTGGGGGCTGGGGTGGGGCGGGGGTGTTCCCAGGTCAATGGAGTTATGTTTCCAGGAGGATTATGGCTGCCTCTGCTATGTCACGCAGGTTGTCAGGAAAGTTGGAGAAAGTCGGAAGTCACAGGCCTTACCCAGCTCCCACACAACCCAAAAGGCCAGTCTCACTCTCACTATGCCCCAACCAATAGCACTAAGTCTGTTTCCAGGCAGTGGGCAAGCAGGTCTGAGAACTTGCCCCAGGTTACCAGCCTCCCAGCTGCAAAAGCAAGCAGGGCTTTCGTGCCTCCCCACCTGGGACGTCTGCACACCAATTCATGCCCTCCCCTGAGTTCTGGCCAGAAGATTCGGCGCTGGGTTGGAATTGTTACAAAGTTCATTGAAGTTTTCCCGCTCCCTGTGGTCTTTTCTTGGTACCTCTAGCAGCCCTCCCCAAGGACCCCTGTGAGATAAATCCAAAATAGCTTCCCAGGGGACCCAGAGAGCCCACAGGGCTTTTCCTGCTGCTTCCTCTACCTCTGTATTTTGCTCGGCCCTCTAAATTGACTCAGCTCCAGGTAAGGTCAGATCCTTCTCCTGTGATCTAGGCCTTCAGGTTCCCCAGTGAGGGGTGTGTGTTAGGGGGCAGATGATCCGCCTTTCCCACTTCCACAGCTTGGGCACTCACAGTATTTGGGCTGTCTCCCTGGTCCTACAGGAGCAATCCACTTCCTTCAGAGGATCTGCATGTTATCTCAGCTTTCCTGGTTTATTCCTGCAGTAGTTCAGGAGCAAAAGTTCTCAATGTGAGTTTACACACTGCTCTGTCTTTCTGAGGGGAGCTGCAATCTAGTCCTGCCTCCCATCTACCATTTTTCAGCTTCTCCCTGGCACAACACTTGTTCTGGGGAATACCAAATGCATGTCATGAGGACACTTAGACAGCCCTATGAAGAGGTCCATGTGGTAACGAACTGAGCCATATTCTGACAATAGCCAACAAGAAACATAGTCACCCTGCCAACAGCCAGGGAAGTGAACCATCTTTAAAGCGGAACCTCTAGCTCCAGTCTGGCCTTCAGATAACTGCTGCCATGGCCAACATATTGACTGTAACCTTGTGAGACTCCGTATGCCAGAATCATCAAGTTAAGCCACTCTTGGGCTTCAAAAACAGCCTGAGATAATAAATGTTGGTTTTAGTTACTAACTTTTGGGATACTTTTTTATATAGCAATATATAATGAAAACAGATTTTGGTGGCTATAAGTTGGGCACTCTCACAGTAAATGAATAAGAATGTGGGTGTGGCTTTGAAAACTGGCAGTGGGAAAATTTTAAAGGACTTTGAGGAGATGGTTAGTGAAAGCCTAAAGTGCCTTAAATGGACTGTTAGTAGATTTTGAGGAGTCTTCTATCAAGGGCTTAAAGGAAAATTAGGAGCACTTTATTGAAAACTGAAGGAAAGGGAATTCTTGTTATGTAGTAGCAGAAAGTTTATCATCACTGTGACCTGTAGTTACGTAGAAATGTACCTAATGAGCTGGGTGAACTAGCAAGCTGCCATCTGGTTTCTTCTTGCTGCTTACAATACAATGGAAATAATGAGAGGGGGAAAAAACCTGTCAAATAAAAGAGCTACGACTTACTATTTTGAAATTTACCAGTCTTACTAGATCACAAATGATGCTAGAATTAAGAAGTGGGTTCCAAGCAAAGATGAAACACAGGACAGTGCAAGAAAAACTTGGTCCAAATTTGAAGCACCAGGTGTGACTTCCACCTTTATTCGAATTATTTCTGAAGACCTCAGAGAGGTCTATGGTGGTGCATAAGAGGGCCATTCAATGAATAGGCCCTATGAAGAGCTTCATGACATGCTTCACTGAGGCATATCTCCCAACAGTAGTATTTCTAAGAAGTTTAAAGTCTTTAATCTCTCAGCCACCTGAGCAGAAGCTTAAGAGAGAAGGGGAAGGCCTATCCTGAGGAGATTAATGAGCATATCTTTTATCTAATGGAGCAAACCCTCACTGAGATTCACAGAAAACTCAAGAGTTTTTAATAAAAACTATGTTTTCAGAAAACTTCCAGCTTAGACTGAAAGGTACAGAGATAATATATAATAAAAGAAATCTTGAATTCCCCAAAATTCTGGCATGAAACTGGATGAGAAACTATGCAGCTTCAAACATGGCTTACTATTCTTTTCTTTTCTTTTGAGATGGAATTTCACTCTGTCACCCAGGCTGGAGTGCAGTGGCATGATCTTGGGTCACTGTGACCTCCGCCTTCTGGTTTCAAGCGATTCTCCTGCCTTAACCTCCCGAGTAGCTGGGATTACAGGCACCCGCTACCACGCCTGGCTAATTTTTTTGTGTTTTTAGTAGAGACAGGGTTTCACCATGTTGGCCAGGTCTCGAACTCCTGACCTCATGATCTGCCTTCCTCGGCCTCTGAAAGTGCTGGATTACAGGCATGAGTCACTGCACCCAGGCCTATTCTTGAAAAAGGAGGATGACTCAGAGGGTGAAACCATGAGCCCAGAGGGTGTAGCCAAGAGCCATGGAGAATGATTCCTAGGTGGGAGCAGAACTGAGCTCTGATCAAGGAATTTCCAATGTTTGCCCAGCTGAATTTGCAGAATTGCTATAGATGAGTAACTCCTTGACTCTCCAATCCCCACTCTCCTTTTAGCAGGAATTGCTTAGAGGTTGTCTTATACCTGTCCTGCTATTGAATGATGGGCATATTAGTTGGAAGATAACTTATCTCTTTAGTTCACAGGTTTTCAGGTTTAGGGAAGCTATGCTTGAGAAGCTGTACTAATAAAACCATGCCCAAGGAACCTCAAATGCACCTGAATTTAGATGACAAGATGCTGAACTTCAGGTTGACGTTAAAATGGTATAAAACATTTAAGATCTCTGAGAGGGGAGGATGTATTTTGCATATGGAATAAATACTTTGTGGCAAAGGGATTACCAGTGTTTTTTTTTAAAATATGTCCAAAAATTTTTGATACTGCTCCCTTCGAGAGGTATAGCTTAATCCCTCTCCCATCATCCTGGGCTGGACATAGCAATTTGCTTCTAATGAATACAAAAAAAGCAAAAGCGATGGTATGTGACTCCAGAGACAAGGTCATAAAAGGCACAGTAGCTTTTTTTCTCTGTCTCGGGTCACTGACTCTAGGGGAACCCAGCTGCCACACCATGAGGATGCTCAAGCAGCCTTATAGAGATACCCATATAATGAAGAACTGAGACCTACTGCCAATCACCAGCAAGGAAATGAGGCATCCATAGAAAGATCTTAGAAATGGCTCTATCAGCTCCAACTTAGCTGTCGGATGACTGCTACCCCAGTCAACAGCTTGATTGCTACCTCATGAGAGAGCCTAAGCTTGAACCATCCAGCTAAACTATTCATGGACTCTCCATCCTTAGAAACTGTGTGAGATAATAAATATTTGTAGTTTTAAACTATTAAGTTTTGAGGGTAATTTGTTACACAACAAAAGACAAATACTGGATTAGGGATAAATAAATATTGTATGATCTGATAATGTAGAAATAACAAAAATAATCAAAAAGTGGAGAAGTCGAATAGGGAGAGGAAAAGAAGAAACACTTCATTGATTATCTCAGAGATGGGCATCAGAGAATATAATAAGCTGAGAAATCAAGTACTAAACACTGAATCATAAGTAAAAGATAAACACTTAGAAAGCTAATACCATTGGTTCAAACTAAATGAGAGGAGGGTGAAGACAGATGAGAAAAGGCTCTAATCAAATGAAACAATTAATTACAAAAATAGAAAATTAATTCATTGGAACTAAATTGGAGTACAAAATAAGCAGAAGAACCAAATTTCTCACTGATATGGTCAGAAAAATGTTATGAAGCACAATTTTTTTGCCTAGATATAAGCCATGGATTCATGACCAAAAAATACATTATTATTTTTTCCTCCTGTAAATGTGACCAATTCGCTACTGTTAATGATCTAATTATAACACGATGTCTCCTTTTAAAGAGAAGATATTTCAGTTATTTATGTGCTTTTCTGCTTGGCTAACACCATAATATAAAGAGTATATTAAATTTATCAGGATATTATACAGTCACTTTCATAGATGAAAGAAAGGCTATAGTTCCCTAGACAGTAGAAATAAAATAACCTAGAATGAAATCATCCATATGTATATTAAAATAAAATTTGTAAAAATGAAGCCTGCCAGATATTAGTAGAAATGATCTCATTATAAAATCTTCAGGTTCTCATTTCTTGGAAAAGACATAATTGTAACCTTATCTTTTTAGAGACCAATTACTGTATTCATGGTACTTTCTGAAAAAAATGCTTTACTATTTTTATGACTTGCCAATCTGTATTTCCAACTCTAAGAATAGAAATCTACAACATAGCCATTTCCATAAATAAGAAGTCTGAAATAAATGACACTAGTCTATCAAAACACAAGTACAAAACCTTTAAATTTTAGATGAAATGTAAAGTAGAAAGCCTTTATTAGCATAAATAAGTTACTTAGATGATAACCTTCACATCCTTTCCAAGTTATCAAATTAGATCATTAGAGCCTCCAAATTGGCAAGAAAAAAGGATGTCTGTATCACACAAAGAAAATTGGCCAGCTTTTCTAATGAGCTAATTTGTAGTACTACAAGGAAAAAGTATCTGATTTGCATTCTCAAAATATAAAGGTTTAAAAAATCTTGCCATTCTAAAAAGGACAACTATAAAAACTAATGTTCTTACCTTCAGTTTTTCTTACTAAACTTGACATTCACAATGTAAGCACTATTCTCGGGGTGTGTGTATGTGTGTGAAAGTGGAATGTGCAAGGAAGGTGTGTGGATGGGGAACATGGGAGCACCCCCATAACACTGTTCTCTCATGCTTCTCACTCTGGAGAAACACCACCAGAATCCCATTCAGTCCTCTGATGAGACCGTTGTTCTAATACATCACCCCTGAAATCATTTGAAGAATACAAAGCAAAAGTGTTACACAACCTCCCTACAACACACCTGATATTTGACTATCACTTGAAAGGCAACAGACCATCTAATCACTCTTGAAAAGTGCTTCAGTTACACATATGTGATAATTGCTTGAATTGATTCTTTTCCTCTAAAATGTTGACTTAGGAGAAAAGCATCTCTTATTCAAGGTTGACATAATCTGTCAGTCTTCCTACCGAGCAAATGAATAAAGACCTGGTGAACCAGCTTGGAAACCGAGTAAGCCAAGCATTGAAAGAAAAATGATCTCTCAAAACTGACAGTACCTCTGGTCATCTTTATCAAGATCCTTCCTTGCCAAAAGTTGCCCTGCCAACTTCACTTTTAAAAATGTTTAGTTCCTGAAATTCTTTATCCTCTTAACTTTTATATTTATTCAGAGAACAAAGAGAACATCTTCAGGTAGCCTGAAACTGAAATTGATTATCGAATCTCTTTTGGATTATCATTCATTCAGGGTTTCTCTACGATAGCAATGTTGATATTTTGGGCCAGACAATGATTTGTTTTATGGGGCATCCCTGTGCATGGTTGAATGTTTAACATCATCCCTGAACTCAACTCACTAGATACTGACCTTGACAACCAAAAGCATCTTCAGACATTGCCAAATATCCCTGGACAAATAAAACCTCTCCCATTGAGGATCTTTAGATTAGTATGTTTTGTTTTGTTTTTCTTTTACGTTTGTAATAGACATGCAGAAGATATAAGACTACATAAACGCTCAAACTGAAAAAGAAAATTAATTAAATCTCTTAAGATAATAAAAGTACTTAAAAGCTCTTCCCAGGTCAAAAATAAGCCTCAATCCAGAAAGTTGTTGAGAATAATGTTATGCCGGTTAATTTTATATGTCACCTTGGCTGGACCATAAGGTACCCAGCTATTTGACCAGACTTTATTTTGGGTGTTTCTGTGAGGACATTTTTGGATGAGATTAGGATTCAAATTGGTAGAGTGACTAAAGCAGATTGTTCTCCCTAATATGGCTGGGCCTCTCCCTATTAGTTGAGGTCCTGAATAGAACAAGACTAACCTTCTCCCAAGAAAGAGAGAATTCTGCCTGCCTACCTCCCTTTCAACTAGGGCATTGACTTTTTCCTGCCTTTGGACTAGCATTGAAACATTGGTTCTTCCTGGGTCTTGAGCCTGCTAGCCTTCATACTGGAGCTATACCATAAGCTCTCCTGGGTCTCCAGCTTGTCAGCTCTCCCTGCAGATCTTGTAACTTTTCAGCCTTCGTAATTGCAAGAGCCAATGTCGTATATATATTATATACACACACACACACATATATATACACACACACACACATATATATTATATACACATTCTCTTTGACTTACAATGGGGATATATCCCAATAAAACCATTGTAAATTGAAAAATATTGTAAGTCAAAAATGCATTTAATAGATCTAACCTACCAAATATAATATCATAGCTTAGCTTAGCCTAGCCTATCTTAATGTGCTCAGAACACTTACATTATCCTACAGTTGGAGAAAATCATCTGGTAACACAGTACTCTGTAGAGTATTGGTTATTTACTCTAGTGATCATGTGGTTGACTGGGACCTATTGCTCAATGTCACTGCTCAATATTGTAAGAGAGTGCCATATCACATATCATTAGCTTAGGAAAATATCAAAATTTAAAAGTCAAAGTACGGTTTCTACTGAATACATATCATTTTGCTCCATGGTAAAGTCAAAAAATCGTAAGTAAAACCATAGTTAAGTAAAGAAAATGTAGTATATGTACACCATGAAATGCTATGCAACCATAAAAAAGAATGAGATCATGTCCTTTGCAGGAGCATGGGTAGAGCTAGAGGCCATTATCTCTAGCAGACTAATGCAGGAACAGAAAACTAAATACCACATGTTCTCACCTAATAAGTGAGAGCTAAATGATTAGAACACATGAACATAAAGAGGGGAACAACAGACAATGGGGCCTACCGGAGAGTAGAGGGTGGGAGGAGGGAGAGGAACAGAAAAAACAATAATTGGGTACTCAGCTCAGTACCTGGGTGACAAAATAATCTGTACATTACACCCATGTGACACAAGTTTATTTATATAACAAACCTGCACATGGACTCCTGAACCTAAAATAAAAGTTAAAAAAAAAGTTGGGGACCATCTGTGTATGGTTTTTTAATAATAGTAAAGTTATTCTAAATAGTTGTAAATGTATAGTATATCTTTTAACACATATATTTGTGTATATATATAGTATATCTTATTACATATATATGTGTGTGTGTGTATATATATACACACACACAAAGATATAAATATATTTCGTATTGATTCTGTTTCTCTGGAGAATCCTGACTAATACAATTGACCAGGTATTTTGCAGGGAGAAAGCAGGGAGGAGGAGAAAGGAAGACCTGGTTAGGCATCTTTGCGCAAACATAAAGTCTGGTACACAAATATATATATTGAATTACACTGAGCTAGTCAGTGGCTCAATATACGAAAACCATAATTTGGCTCTCCCAAGTTTTACATTCAGTATCCGAAAGAGAAAGTTAGTCTTTATACTCCAGCTACAAGCAGGGCTTATTTTCTTTCTCATAAGCCTTATGTGACTATAGATTACTTTATTAACTTTCCTTGTCTATGAAATAAAACAATCTAACCCATTTAGTATAAGCTCCCTTTATCTCCTTTTTGTAATTCCATTAACTTTGTAATAAAATTTCACTTCTGTTTCATGTCCAATTTGTGAATTCCAGCAGAACTTTGTCCTTCCCTTGTGGCACATTGTTAAAGATGAGAGTTATATTTCCAGGATCCCATTCCTATATGTTTCAAGGTTAGAAATGGACAAAAGAGCAGTTTGGCAGCTCTTGGAAGCTTGAAGTGAAATTCTTTATAGTCGGATAGGTTGGCACGCATTTGTAGATAGCCCCAGCAGGTCCCAGTTTATCCTTCATTTTACACCCAGTTCTTTTTTCTACCATTTACCTTATTGCCCCACAGTGGTCCTAGCCCAACACAGATGTTTGACTGCAGACCCACACAGGGGGCAGCTGAAGTGAAGCAATGGCTTCCCATTCCTTCAGCCCCTCCATGAATGTTTCCCTTCCAGTCCCGTTTGGTGGCTGTGACTGCTTTCCCAAATGCACTGTTAACAACTTTTTTCTGACCCTCCAATCCCTCTTCTGGACTTTTTTTAACCAAATCCTTCCACAATTGTATAGGTCTAAATTCTATTTTTAAAATTCCTCATTTTAAAACACTCACAGTAACTCTGTTCTCCTGACTGAAACCTGACAGATACATGCCCCACTTTGCCTATGTTGTATTTTGGAATATAGTATAACCCACAAAAATGGTGCCTCAAAGCCCAGTCAACAATAGGATCCTCCTTGGACACAGCTTCGCATGTGTTCAGTCAGTTCCCTCAGATATTTTTTCCTTGGATTCCTCATTATTACGGACTGAATTGTCTCCCTCTCTGATGTGATTTGACTCTGTGTCTCCACTAAAATCTCATCCTGAACTGTAATCCCCATGAGTCAAGGGAGGGAGGTGATTGGACCATGGGGGTGGTGTCCCCCATGCTGTTCTCCTGATAATGAGTGAGTTCTCAAGAGATCTGATGGTTTCATAAGTGTTTGACATTTCCTCCTTCACACTCAAGCTCCTCGCTCTCCTGCTGCCTTGAGAAGAAGATGCCTGCTTCCCCTTCCGCCATGATTGTAAGTTTCCTGAGGCCTCCCTGGCCATGTGGAACTGTGAGTCAATTAAACCTCTTTTATTTATAAATTACCCAGTCTCAGGGAAATTTTTTATCACAGTGTGAAAACAGACTAATACATCTTCCAAAAAGATATATTGAAATATTAATCCCCAATATCTCAAAATGTGATCTTGACAATTTCCAAGTAAGGTCTCAGATTTAACCAACTTATTCACAAGGTCATTAGAGTAAGCCCTGATACAATATGATTGGTGTCCTTACAAAAAGTGGAAATTTGGGCATATACCCACACAGAGAGAAGAAACTATGAAGATACAGAAAGAAGAAGTCATGTGACTGGAGTGATGCATTTATAAACCAAGGAATACCTGGGATTGCTAGAAGACACAATAAAACTAGAAGAGGCAAAGGAAGATTCTCCCCCAGAGCCATGAGACAAAGCATGGCCCTGATGACAACTTGATTGAGGATTTCTAACCCCAGAACTGGAAAACAATACATTTATGTTGTTTTAAGCCACCTAGTTTCTGGTATTTCATCAGAGCAGCCCTGGGAAACAGATGTCCATCATACTGCCTCCATCCATGTGAGGCCATTGTGAGGTCACAGCTATGTTGAGCATAGCTGTCTTTTAGTCTGATCTCAGAAGAAGAAAACTATTTTCCTTTCTATTAGCAATGGAATGGTTACACCCATAATTCCCCAAGGCACTTTTGATTGTAGGTCAAATTTTGATTAAACTTGATGCTATGTTCCTGACAGTATAATAAAAGGCAAGTCAACACAAGGAGTAATTTACAACCATTGTCCAGGCTGAGACCTGTTCTAGATTCTTTACCAGACTCTTCATGACCCAGAGCAGCTTACTTTTTCCAACAGCATCCCCTGACATCCTCTGTCTGTGAGAAAATGACCTTCACCTCACTTCAGTCTAAAACCCATCTCCTGAGCCCTGCCCTTACCTCTAACCAGAATGACTGAAAATTAAAATGTTTCTACTCTACAGAGGAAACCACACTCCTATCAATTCCAAGCATGTGATCTATCCCTGTGACCTTAACAAAACAAACTTGTAAAATTGTAATAGTACATTTTTCAGTTTAGATTAGAAAAGATCTTGCAGTCCAGTCTTACAATTTGTCATCTAGTGATGATGTGAAAATGATCAGGATATAATAAAATGTAAAACCATGTTGTTAGTTCATAATCGTTGAGTTGAGATCCAGGAAAGACAGAAATTGAGAAGTCTGGTAGTTTTTATCATTAGGCCAGTGACCAATTCCAGAAAAAGTGACTCAATGACTGAGCAGTGTTCTTGACAGCTTCAGAGTCAGGGGGGAAGATTTGAATCCTGGGGCCCTTCTTGTCTGTGACTGGGACCCTGAAAGGCTGCAGTGCTGGAATAAAGGTGCACCAGAAGTATCAGCGCTCACAAAAAACTGCATCCCAGCTTTACACCATCTATGTGATTCAAAAAAATTTAATTAATTAAACTAGCTTTAGGAAATCTCAGATACAGTCAATCCTCATTATCCAAGGATTTTATATTTGTAAATTTGCCTACTCACTAAAATTTATTTTTAACCATAAATCAATACTCACAGTACCTTTATAGTCATTCACAGAGGTACCCAGAGTCACCCAACACGTGCTTTCCCAACTGAGGTTAAACAAAATGCAATGCTGTATAGTAAACAAGTGTCCGTTTTACAGTGTCTTTAGTGCCGTGTTTTCACATTTCATGCTTTTTGATGGTGATTTTGTTGCTTTAAATGGCTCCCAAGGGTAGTGCTGAAGTGCTGTCTAGCGTTCTTAAGCACACAAAGGCTGTATTGTGCCTTACAGAGAAAATGTGTGTGTTAGATAAGCTTCCTTTAGGCATGAGTTCAAGTGCTGTTGGCTGTGAATTCAATGTTAATGAATCAACAATATGGTACACTCAGAAAAAGAAAGAAAAGTCACCAATCTGAACATGAGGCCACTTAAGAAAGTGCTGATGTAATATCTATATTGTATAATGAAGCTATGGAAAAGATGGAAAGTGGCTACTTTTGGGGATTCGTGAGATAATGACTTAAAAAGAAGCATAGTGGACAACGTTTTTGTAGGCTGAAAGCGAAAGAAATTTACAGTCATGTTACTCAGGGTTTATGAAAATATTAAACCCCTCTAGCTAGTGCTGGTTGGCTTGAAGCTTTTAAAAGGTAATACACCTAAAAAAATGTTAAAATTGCAGGCAAGGCAGGTTTTGCAAATCAGGAAGCTACAGAAGAATTTTTTAAATACCTGCATAGTGTTATAGGAAAAGGGATATCTGGAAGATCTGGTTTTCAATACTGATGAGACTGGCTTGTTTTATAAGGATGTTGGCAAATTAACCTATAATAACACAAATAACCTCCAAAGCTCCTGGCTTTTTTTTTCAAATATAATGTCTGGCACATAATCAAAGATAATACACAGGGGAGTTAAGAGTTAATGAAGAAAAGCCAGCAGGAGAAAATAGATAATCCAAAGAGAACAAAGGTCTTCAAATACTGAAATTATCAAACACAGACTTTTAAATAACTATGCTTATGTTTGAGGAGATAAAATAATGTCTTCAAAGAGATTTTAAAAATGGTTGCAAATATAGTAAAGATGAGGGAACTATAGACAATTTGTATAGCATATGTAAAAAAGTACCATATGGAAAATCTAAAACAAAGAAAATATGTGAAATCAAGAACTCGGTGGATGGGTTTAACATCTACATTTCCATCTAGTCCAACATAGCAAAATTAGTAAAAAAGAAAGAAAAGGTAAAAACATTAAAAGCAAAAAAGAAGAAAGACATTACCTTCAAAGAAGCAAAAGCCAAAATGACTTCTAATTTCTCAACAAGAACAGTGAAAGTAAAAAAATAATGGAGTAAATTTTTAATGTGGTGAAAAAATATTGTTAATCTAGAAATCTATAATAAATATATTTCTAGATATCTAATATACATCATGAGGACTATAGTTAATATTGCATTGTATGCTGGAAATTTGCTAAAAGGATATATTTTAAGTGCTCTTACCACAAAAAACTGTACTTGTGCATGAAGGATATGTTAATTGGCTTGGCTGCCATAATCATTTCAGTACTGAAATGTACGTGTATATCAAAACATCATGTTGTACATGGGGACTACAGTTAATAACAATGTATTGTAAGTGAAAGAAGTCAATCTGCAAAAGCTACATACTGTTTGATTCCAATTATACAACATTTTGGAAAATGCAAAACTAGGGAGACAGTAAAAACATTAGTCGTTGCCAGGGTTTGTAGAAGGGAAGGATAAATAGAAGAGGCACAAAGAATTTTTATAGCAGTGAAACTACTCTATATGATACTACAATGGTGGATACATGTCATTTTACATTTTTCCAATTAATCTGGTCACAGTTTGGATGCAGCTTCACATGTGTTCAGTCAGTTCCCTGAGGCATGTACAACACCAAGGGTGAATCCTAATGTGAACTATGGGCTTTGGGTGATGATGATGCGTCAATGTTGGCTCATCAATTGTAACAAATGTCCCACTCTGGTGGAGAATGTTGATAATGGGGGAGGTTATACATGTGTTGGGGAAGAGGCATATGGGAAATCTGTATACCTTCTGCCCAATTTTACTGTGAACCTAAACTGCTCTAAAAATAGTCTATTGAAAAATCATGTTGTTTACCTTAAATATATACAATAAGTTCTTAAAAATTAAGCCAAGCATACAAGAACAATAATTAAATTTTATTTTCAATATTTAAGATAAAAATGAAGACATTTTCAGATAAATAGAAACTAAGACGATTTGTTGCTAGCAGATTCACAGTAAATGAAAGAAAAAGAGTATTCTTTTTTTTATTATTATTATACTTTAAGTTCTAGGGTACATGTGCACAACGTGCAGGTTTGTGACATATGTATATGTGTGCCATGTTGGTGTGCTGCACCCATTAACTCTTCATTTACGTTAGGTGTATCTCCTATTGCTATCCCTCCCCCCCACACCCACAAGAGGACCCAGTGTGTGATGTTCCCCTTCCTGTGTCCAAGTGATCTCATTGTTCAATTATCACCTATGAGTGAGAACATGCAGTATTTGGTTTTCTGTTCTTGTGATAGTTTGCTGAGAACGATGGTTTCCAGCTGCATCCATGTCCCTGCAAAGGACACAAACTCATCCTTTTTTATGGCTGTATAGTATTCCATGGTGTATATGTGCCACATTTTCTTAATCCAGTCTGTCACTGATGGACATTTGGGTTGATTCCAAGTCTTTGCTATTGTGAATAGTGCTGCAATAAACATACGTGTGTATGTGTCTTTATAGCAGCATGACTTATAATCCTTTGGGTATATATCCAGTAATGGGATGCCTGGGTCAAAGGGTATTTCTAGTTTTAGATCCTTGAGGAATTGCCACACTGTTTCCCACAATGGTTGAACTAGTTTACAGTCCCACCAACAGGGTAAAAGTGTTCCTATTTCTCCACATCCTCTCCAGCACCTGTTGTTTCCTGACTTTTTAATGATCGCCATTCTAACTGGTGTGAGATGGTATCTCTTTGTGGTTTAGATTTGCATTTCTCTGATGGCGAGTGATGATGAGCATTTTTTCATGTGTCTGTTGACTGTATGAATGTCCTCTTTTGAGAAGTGTCTGTTCATATCCTTTGCCCACTTTTTGATGGGGTTGTTTGTTTTTTTCTTGTAAATTTGTTTGAGTTCTTTATAGGTTCTGGATATTAGTCCTTTGTCAGATGAGTAGATTGCAAAAATTTTCTCCCATTCTGTAGGTTGCCTGTTCACTCTGATGGTAGTTTATTTTGCTGTGCAGAAGCTCTTTAGTTTAATTAGATTCCATTTGTCAATTTTGGCTTTTGTTGCCGTTGATTTTGGTGTTTTAGACATGAAGTCCTTGCCCATGCCTATGTCCTGAATGGTATTACCTAGGTTTTCTTCTAGGGTTTTTATGGTTTCAGGTCTAACATTTAAGTCTCTAATCCATCTTGAATTAATTTTCATATAAGGAGTAAGCAAAGGATCCAGTTTCAGCTTTCTACTTATGGCTAGCCAATTTTCCCAGCACCATTTATTAAATAGGGAATCCTTTCCCCATTTCTTGTTTTTGTCAGGTTTGTCAAAGATCAGATGGCTGTAGATGTATGGTATTATTTCTGAGGGCTCTATTCTGTTCCATTGGTCTATATATCTGTTTTGGTACCAGTACCATGCTGTTTTGGTTACTGTAGCCTTATAGTATAGTTTGAAGTCAGGTAGCGTGATGCCTCTAACTTTGTTCTTTTGGCTTGGCAATGCAGACTCTTTTTTGGTTCCATATGAACTTTAAAGCAGTTTTTTCCAATTCTGTGAAGAAAGTCACTGGTAGCTTGATGGGGATGGCATTGAATCTATAAATTACCTTGGGCAGTATGGCAAGTTTCACAATATTGATTCTACCTATCCATGCGCATGGTATGTTCTTCCATTTGTTTGTGTCCTCTTTTATTTCACTGAGCAGTGGTTTGTAGTTCTCCTTGAAGAGGTCCTTTACATCCCTTGTAAGTGGGAATAAAATACCTAGGAATTTTATTTTCTAGGTATTTTATTCTCTTTGAAGCAATTGTGAATGGGAGTTCACTTGTGATTTGGCTCTCTGTTTGTCTGTTACTGGCGTATAAGAATGCTTGTGATTTTTGCACATTGATTTTTTATCCTGAGACTTTGCTGAAGTTGCTTATCAGCTTAAGGAGATTTTGGGCTGATACAATGGGGTTTTCTAAATATACAATCATGTCATTTGCAAACAGGGCCAATTTCACTTCTTTTCCTAACTGAATACCCTTGATTTCTTTCTCTTGCCTGATTGCCCTAGCCAGAACTTCCAACACTGTGTTGAATAGGAGTGGTGAGAGAGGGCATCCATGTCTTGTGCCAGTTTTCAAAGGGAATTTTTCCAGTTTTTGCCCATTCAGTATGATATTGGCTGTGGGTTTGTCATAAATAGCTCTTATTATTTTAAGATACGTTCCATCAATACCGAATTTATTGAGAGTTTTACCATGAAGGGCTGTTGAATTTTTTCAAAGGCCTTTTCTGCATCTATTGAGATAATCATGTGGTTTTTGTCTTTGGTTCTGTTTATATGCTGGATTACGTTTATTGATTTGCATATGTTGAACCAGCCTTGCATCCCAGGGATGAAGCCCACTTGATCATGGTGGATAAGCTTTTTGATGTGTTGCTGGATTTGGTTTGCCAGTATTTTATTGAAGATTTTTGCATCGATGTTCATCAGGGATATTGGTCTAAAATTCTCTTTTTTTGTTGTATCTCTGTCAGGCTTTGGTATCAGGATGATGTCGGCCTCGTAAAATGAGGGAGGATTCTCTCTTTTTCTATTGATTGGAATAGTTTCAGAAGAAATGGTACCAACTCCTCCTTGAACTTCTGGTAGAATTCGGCTGTGAATCCGTCTGGTCCTGGACTTTTTTTGGTTGGTGGGCTATTAATTATTGCCTCAATTTCAGAGCCTGCTGTTGGTCTATTCAGGGATTCAACTTCTTCCTGGTGGTTTAGAAAAAGAGTATTCTTTAGGCAAAATAACAATCTAGTAAAAAAAAAAAAAAAAGCTACAAAAAGGAATAAATGAAATTAAAATAGTAAATATGTGGGTATACCCAAATAAATAATGACTGTCTAAAATTTTTTAATGTCTTGAGAGGTTTAAAATATAAAGAGAATTAAAATAACATGGCCAGTATAGGAGTGAAGACAGAAATAGATTACATGGGGTTAAAGCAGTCTAAACTTCTTGATTTGCTAGGAGAGAGTATAAACATCAATATAGAAGAGAAGTGTAGCTGCATTGCTCTTTTAAGAAATCAAAAAATGAAAACAATCCACATTTGCATCAGTATTAAAATAGATTAAATTATGGTATTCCATACAATGTAATACTATTAGCAATGAAAGTAAGTTAACTGCAGCCTCTTGCAACAAACTTCATGTTAAGAGAAAGAAACCAGACACAAAGAATACAAGTCTATGTAGAGAAATAGGAATGCTTTTACACTGTTGGTGGGAGTATAAATAAATTCAACCATTGTGGAAAACAGTGTGGTGATTCCTCAAGGATCTAGAACCAGAAATACCATTTGACACAGCAGTTTCATTACTGGGTATATACGCAAAGGGTTACAAATAATTCTACTATAAAGACACATGCACACATGTGTTTATTGCAACACTATTTACAATAGCAAATGCCCATCAATGATAGACTGGATGAAGAAAATCTGGCACATATATACCACAGAACACTATGCAGCCATAAGAAAGAATGAATTCATGTCTTTTGCAGGAACATGGATGAACCTGGAAGCTATCATTATCAGCAAACTAACACAGGAACAGAAAACCAAACACCGCATGTTCTCACTCATAAATCGGAGTTGAACAATGAGAACACATGGACACAGAGAGGGAAACATCACACACTGGGGCCTGTCAGGGGTAAGGGTCAAGGGAAGAGAGAGCATTAAGGCAAATACCTAATGCATGGGGGGGCTTAAAACCTAGATAATGGGTTGATAGTGCAGCAAATCACCATGGCACATGTATACCTATGTAACAAACCTGCACATTCTGCACCTGTATCCCAGAACTTAAAATAAAATTTAAAAGAAAGAATAGAAGCCTAACGAGGAGAGTATTCTCTCCTCATTACATATGTGATTACATTCCCAAATGTAATCACATGTCTTTATTAGAGAGAGCTTTGATACAGAAATAAGCAGTGTGATGATGAACCAAGAGATTGGAGTAGTTATTAAGAGGAAGGAGTCACCAGCCAAGGAAAGAAGGTGGCCTCCAGAAGCTAGAAAAGGCTAGAAACTAATTCCCCTCTCCTCTAATTCTCCTCCTAGAGCCTCTGAAAGCAACCAGCCCTACTAACACTTTGACTTTAGTGCAGTGAAACTGATTTCAGATTTCTGACCTCCAGAATTGTAAGAGAATAAATCTGTGTTGCCTCAAGCCTCCTAGTTTGTGATAATTTGTTTCAACAGTCATAGGAAATTAATATAGATGCTATTACTTTTTAATGTTTGCTAATTTAACAAAATTAAATTATCTCCTTACTTTAATTATTATTGCTAGTATCAGAAAGTTTGGACATCTTTTCTTATGTGTTTTGTTTGTTTGTTTGTTTGTTTTGCCATTAGTGCTTTTACTATGAATTGTCTCTTTATATCTCTAGCCCAATTTTGTTATTGGATATTATGACTTAAATATGTCTCTTGATTTTCTCTTCCCATTTTTCTTAAAAAAGTATTTGACTCTGAATCTTTTGAGTGTTTGGTGTCCCTTTACTCATGATAGACATCCCTGAAGCTAATGTCTTGTCTGAATTTTTGAAAGACACTGGTTATAAATTGCCCATTGCTGACAACTGCATTTTTGCAAAACCCACAGACTAATAATTTACCTCCCTAATATGAACATGCCTCAACCAGCCCTATGCCTACAGTTTGGTAGACCTATTTTTCTGACACATGGCCAGCACACACACACACACACATACACAATGGAATTCATCACTGTGTCCTTTAAAAAAGAAACAAGTATGACCATAATTGCTCTGAAACACTCACCCTGAGATATTTTACAGGGCACTACAATCTATTCCTCAACTCTTAGACTTTAGAGCTCTGCCTTTTCTGCCCAAGTCTACCACTGGCTCCTACCTATGTCATGAATGCTGCTAGCCCAGACTGAACTCTTATTTAAGTCGTGGTTCTTACCATAGACCAAGTGTATCATTTCTGTGGCTTTTAAAACAAACAGGCCACAGCCCCATCCTGGACCTACCCAATCACACAGTGCACATTTACCCAGCTCTGTAGGTGATCTTTATGTGTACTCCTAATAATGATATGATCATATTCCTCCTTCTGACCACTCTAGTTCTCCCTGTTCCCAGTAACCTTTTGTGGCACAGGTGCTTGTGGCTTTCCTGTCAGGTAAACTCCCTGCCCACATATGGGAACTGAACATATTAGACAATCATCCATAGACACACACTTTGTGTACCATAACCTATACATCTGACTTGAGTTTCTTCTGGAATCTGAAACCATTCTGTGCTCCTACTTCTACCCTTTCAAGTTCCCAAACACTTCTATCCCTACTGTTCAGTCCCACTCCAAGGTGGAGGTTCTGGCCTCTCTCCAGAGGCTCCAAACCACTGCAGATAGCCTCATCATGTCAAGTTTTATGCTAGTATGATTTTACCTGTTTTGGGGGTTGTTAGTAGGAAAAAATATGGTAATGAATATGAAACTGTGTAAACTTAGGGTATGATTATTTATCAAGTTAGTTGAAATGGAAGTGAATTGACACTTGAATGTGGTTTAGAATAACATCTATGGCTTCTATTGTAATTCATTTCAGATACTGGCATATATTCCTATATTTGTTATTAATGAAATGAGATATATCAAAAGGAATTGTATCAAGTCCTCAATAAAATCTGACTGATGTCAGATGAAAGCCTTTCTATTGAATCTTACTTAAATAAAGATCTATGTTTTACTAACTTTGCTCAAAATCAATCAAGTTATCAAGGACATAAAATATTCCAAGCACAAATTAATACCTCATAAGAGAGGCAGTTAAAAAGGTAATCTGCATATATAATCAATAGAGAACACCCTAGGCAGTATTTTTATAGTTTCAGAAATATTCATAGTAATTTTTACCTTCGTCCAGCATTTCCTAGGGTCTGAAGTGAAGCTTTTATTTCAAGGTACATTAAAGAAAATAACCTAAAAGTGAATAATTTTCTCAAATAATATGAAATACTGTATTCTTAATTCTCAATTCACCATGAGTTAATGTATGAAACTACTGGAACATCCAATATCTAAGATAAGTGGTACTCTACTCTGTCTTGATGATTATAAAATCATTCCAAATTTGGGTTTCATATCACTGTCTCACAAACTAAAATAAGATGTACTTCATAGGAGACCTGGCATACTACATGTTCATGCACATTTGTGTGCGTGTGTGCATGTGTGTGAGAGACAGAGAGAAAGAGACAGAGACAGACAGGAAGATAAGAGGAAGAAAGAGAGAGATGCTCAATATCCTTTTTGAGAAACTATCCTTGATTCATTCTAGATCTCCATTTCTGAAGTCTCCCGTGCCACATAAAACTTTGTTAAACATATTTGTTATGCTTTCCTCTTGTTAATCTGCCTTTCATTATAGGAGTGTCAGCTTCAAACCTTGTGATAGGTAAGGAAGAGATATTACTTTTTCCCTCCTACAAATACAAACATCCCACTCAGACACACACTTCAGGAGGACATTAAGTCACACCCATCTACACATGGTGTTACCACATTCCATTCAATTTCACATCACTTTCCTGCCAGTACTTTACAAAATCTCACAAGGTGCAACCCTTGTAACTACCAAGGACACTAAGGAGGCCCCCAACCTCCCTCTCTTTAATTTCTTCATTTTCCTCAGCCTATTTTGCATTTTCCCTCTGTGTTCACCTTCCTTTTTCTCTCTTCATCTCTCTTTTGTTCTCTTCCTCTTGCCTGTAGAGTGGTGGACTTGGGAGCCAGGTAGAGCAGCCTGGGGGAGTGAAGACACCTGGTTCCACAGATAAATTTCCCATAAGGTAATGCTGTATTTATCATTGAATTCATTCATTTCTTGCCTATTTAATGTCTAAAACTGTGCTACCATTTTTATTAGACTGCTTTTTAATTAGATTACTATCTGGTTTTGTGTGTGTCAGAAAAGTTTCTGAGCACTATATTCCTAAACTCATTTTCTTATAAACCCTGTATTTTTAAAAGTACTGTTTTGCACAGCTCAGTGCTTTTTAGGAACTCATCTGTGCCTTCACAGCGGAAGTGACTGTACTCCTCCCAGAGTATTTTCTTCATATGCTTCTTCGGATACTTCCTATACTTTAGAAACTGCTCCAGATTTTTTTCATAAACCTCAACCAAAACAACATATTGCAACAGTGTAAATGTAGAAGCAGAAATGAGACTCTACTATCATCTATGAATAAGCCAGATATGAAAAAGATCTGTGAAAATGTACAATGCCACCATTCTCACTACAATTTTTTGTTTTATAATATATAATTATTTTTCCTAAAAATACGTTATACATGTTAAACTGCAATAAATTTATTATTGTTAATTTTTACTGCTATAAGAACACATGATATCTACTTTCTTAACATATTTTTTGGTGCACAGTGCAGTATTGTTAACTGCAGACATAATGCACAGCAGTTCTCTAGAACTTATCTTGCATAACTCAAATTGTATTTTTTCTGAATAATTATATATTGAATTAATATATCATAATGTATTATTTTAATATTTAAATATTTATTTTAGTCTGTTCAGGCTACTAAAACAAAAGTACCATAATCTGTGTGGCTTATTAACAACAGAAATTTATTTCTCACACTTCTAGAGTATAGGAAGTCCACCATAAAGCTCCAGCAGATTCAACATCTGGTGAAAGCTCACTCTGGTTCACAGATGGCAACTTCTCTCTTTGTCCTTAAAGATGGAAGGGGAAAACCAGCTCCTTTATGCCTTTTTTATAAGACAACTAATCCCATTACTGAAGGCTCTGCCCTCATGACCTAATGACCTCCTAAAGACCCCAATCTGTTAATAGTATAACATTGGGGATTAGGTTTCTACAAATAAATTTTTGGGGTGTTACAAATATTCAGATGACAGTAATATTTTTACATTTCTCATTTAATCACTAGCAGGATAAACAGCGGTAGATATAACCACATAAAGAAAAGCTCTTTAGGGCCTTGGATAATTTAAGAGTAAAAGGTCCTGACATCTAACAGTTTAAGATCAGCAGGTTTAGAAAAGCACATATGTATGAGTCTTTTGATTATGAAAGACAATTTCCAGGTTGAAAGTATCTAAATAGTTCTATATGCAAAAACAATATGAAGATTTGTTTTCCAACTTATGAGGGAAAAGAAAAGTTAGTTCCTAAAGTTGGGGCATTATGGAGAGCTTTTCTTGGCATTTTGGATAGAAATAAACAAGGAGCAGGAGCAGCATGGACAACGATGAAATGTTGGGAAGAGGACTAGGAGAGGCTTGCAGAAAATGAGAGTTTAAGCTCACAGGTGTTGATGAGCAACTGCAGTGCCTCAAGATCCACTCCCCAAATTCCACCAAGACAGGAGAATTATATAGTTTCTGCCATAAAACGCAAAAAGACACAAACTATTTAATTGAATATTATAATCATGTTGCGCTCAGAAAGCTAAGGAGTTTGGGATCACTCTGGTAACATTAAAAAATTAGTATGCATCAGATATTTATCTTAGGTCACTGGCAACTCCTTCATTCCTTCCTTCTCCTATTTCAGATGTGAAACCAACCCACTTCCCAGATGACACCAAGGGTTCAAAACTGAGAGGAAAAGACAAAAGCCTTCATGTTTGCTTATGTATTTAAATGTTGATTCTACTTTGTTAATGGGCCCTGACCTTTCCTGGGTCAAAAAAAATAAAATAAAACAAGGCAGCAGGCCCTCTTTCTGCAAATTGAATTATTCTTGACTTACTTCCTTGTCTTTTATTCTTTCTGAAATGTATTTAGTTATAATTCTATATTAAACGTTGGAGGAAGTGTCTGACTCGTTTTAGAATTTGGGTTTTCAAGAGAACTGAAGTCAGCATGAAGAACTATTTTCTTTTCTGGACAGTCTAGGCCATTTTTGTTAAGGCTGTTCTTGTGACACCTCAAGATGAAGATGAGAGGATCATTCCTGTTGATGACAAATGTAAGTGGGCCCAGGTTATTTTCACCATCATCTCTTCTACCAAAGATCCTAATGAGGACACTGTGGAGAGAAACATCCAAATTGCTGTTCTCCTGGACAATAAGAAGAATATCTCTGATCTCGTCTCAAGGTTGAGAACCAAATTTGTGTACCATTTGTCGTACCTCTGTAAAAAATGTGATCCTACAGAAGTGGAACTGGATAATCAGAGTTCCTGCTACCCAGAGCAGTATCTGTGACAAAGACAGTGCTACAGAGATATGCCACACTGATGTCAGAAACGAGTGCAGCGCAACTATGGTCCCACTTACATATGGTGGTGAGACCGAAATGGTGAAGATAGGCTTGATCCCAGGTTCCTGCTATCCTGACTAATTTGTCATTGCTGACTGCACAATTCTTTATCTTGAGAGGCTCTCCATTTTGATCCAGAAAGTTAATATATTTACTACCAGTGAATATGAAACCTGGATTTGTTTAAGATGATGTAAAACTAACATCCCCTCTCCCAAAATAATCGAAACAGTAACATTATTGTCTTTATTAGGTAATTACTTCTCAACTATATGGTCACACTGTATTAAAATTTGTCAGTTATCATGCTTGCCTGAAGAGGTATGCTCCCTTAAGAAAACAGTCTCTAGCATTAAAAAAATAGACAAGGGGAGAAAATAAAACTCAAGGAGTAAAATCAGGAGGCATAACAAAATGTTGCCCTTTCTCTGCCTTTGCCTTTGAGAGCCAGAGCTTTTGAATTTTCCATACTATTCTCTCTTTAAAAAGTTTCACTATATAGAGAACATACATGTGTAAACATAGGTCATTTATATGTCTTCATTAGAAAAATAACAATTGAAAAACATGTTTTTGAGCCAGGCATGATGGCTTAATCCTATAATCCCAGCACTCTGGGAGGCCAAGGCAGGTAGATCACTGGAGGCCAGGAGCTTAAGACCAGTCTGGCCAACATGGCAAAACCTCGTCTCTACTAAAAATACAAAAATAAGCCAGGCATGGTGGCACACACTTATGATCCCAGCTACTCAGAAGGCTGAGGCGCAAGAATCGCTTGAACCCGGGGGGCAGAGTTTGCAGTGAGCCTAGATCCCACCACTGCACTCCAGCCTAGGCAACGGAGAGAGATCCTGTCTCAAAAACAAAACAAACAAAAAAACAACAAAAAAGCATGTTTTAGAACTATTTATAAAAATAATTTAAAATGAAATCTCTACTATTTATGAAACCCATTAGCTGAATAATTAAATGCATAATTGAAAAATATATTTTGACATAACACTAGACTTGAAAGCAGATGATACATTTTCACCTTTTTTTGATAATCAGGTTAGTGTAAGAAATTCCCATTGGAAACCATCTATGTTGTAAATGAATCTAATGAAATACGTATTCCAAAATATTTATACTCTAGCACAGTTTGAACAATTAACTAGATTCATAAGCATAGAAAAGAATAACACTTCTATGCAGATGCTCATAGTAAATAGAAATCAAGGAAATTATTTTCACATAGAACACTGGTCAAGTTGTATAATTTCCATTTTGGAAGGGAGGACTAAGTATTGTTACAGAAAATTAAATTATCAATTTCAAACCCATTAATTAATATTAAATCATATTATATTTAAAGATGTTTTGAACGTGTTAGATTTTTAAAATACATATTAAGTATTTTTAAAATATATTTAATTACGTTTACATTAAGAGGCAACATTTTTTCTGAACGCACCGTGAGGGCAAAGGAGACGCCTTCTACTCTTTCTCCTTGTAGAAGACCATGGGAATAGAATATAAACATACTCCACATCTGGGTACACCTATTGTCTTTCCAGAATAGTCTATCAACTCAGGTTTACTCTTCTAAGAAGGCATCGTCAAAATTGTGGAGCACTCTGGCCCGGCGCGGTGGTTCACGCCTATAATCCCAGCACTCTGGGAGGCCAAGGTGGGTGGATCACGAGGTCAGGAGATCGAGACCATCCTGGCTAACATGTTGAAACCCCACCTCTACTAAAAATACAAAAATATATATATATATATTAGCCGGGAGTGGTTGCGGACGCCTGCAGTCACAGCTATTCTACTCAGGAGGCTGAGGCGGGAGAATGGCGTTAACCCGGGAGGCGGAGCTTGCAGAGAGCCGAGATCACGCCACTGCTCTCCAGACTGGGCGACAGAGCCAGACTCCGTCTCAAAAAAAAATAAATAAAATAAATAAATAAATAAATAAATAAATAAATAAATAAATAAAATAAAAACATTATGTAGCACTCCAGGGTCAGAGGGGAACTACAGTCTCAGGAATACAGAATTCCCCTCCCATGTGGAATAACGGTAATTATAAGGTGTCTCTCTTGTTCCTTCCACATTCTTCTAACTCTGTAAATTCTATTTTCATGCAGAGCAAAGGTAGCTTGCACATCAATACGTAATTTCTTAGATTTGAAAAAAATACTATTATCCTTTTCGTAATCTACTGTCAACTTGTCTTACTTTATATTTTATTCCACATTTTGTTTTTCAAAAAATCAGACAGTAGCAGTTACTCCTTATTCCATTTTTGCAGTGAATAATTTACAATAATTATGATTAACTTCTTTGCTCAACGTTTCCTCTTGTTACAACATTAGGTAATATTCACCTTCCTCTTTTTTTACGCTATTTTGAAAATTGAGTTGGTAATCTTTCTTGTGTGTGGATAAGGCAGCTTTGGAATAGTGCACTATAACAGCAGCTGGTCACTTTTTTTCTGCTTGGATATCAGTTGTTGAATATAATAGTTTTTTAAAAGTCAAATCACTAGTTTCATGACATTTACAAAGGGAAAAAAACTGTAATAGATACATATACAAAATGACCCACTGTAATACTAGGTGAACACAGATATATTTAATGAGATAAGATCTTTTCTTAATCCTTTATCAAAAGTCAGTGCACATCATTTCAGTCATTGGTAGCCCTCTACTCCCACTCATCTCCCATTTTGACTCCAAAGATGTAAGGCAATTCTAGCCCCATGGTCTTCTACCTGAATTATATAATCAATCATTCTACCAGTATATCACTTTCATCTTGAAAAACTAGGTAAGTTATTGAGATATCTACCAAATTGGTATTGTTTCTGAGGGGAAAATATATAAATAGATCTTTTCGCCCTAGGTTCAGAAATGAACAAATTATAAAAATAAGCAATGCTAGGCATAAGAAAAAAGAAAATACCCAAATTCATAGTAGTGGCATCTCTCTAAGTTGTTAAAATTAAATAATTCCCAGAACATAAAAGCAACCATAATCCCTGTCACTCTGATGTTTTATAAGAATATAATTCTGGTGTGACTGCAGCTCCATTGGTAAAGAACACTGCTCTCCTTTTTGTTGTCATTATCATGGAAATGAATATTAGAACATTTCAACAGTAAACAAGACATACCCATTAGGTGAACCATGAAGTTCTGAACTATACTGTCATTTTGGTATTCAAACTAGAGGCAGATTCAAAACAGCAGCTATTTATCATTTTAAAAATCTCAAATGACAAGTAGTGCATAAATAGGTGTTGCTATTACTGTACCCAGGAAATCATGAGCATTGATGTGCAAGACTCCAGGATAATAAGCTTTTGAAAAAGTTGCTTCCATTCTGGATAGCATTCCTTTTATTAACTGGTACATTTTCAAATATGTTGTATAAAAATTAATCATTCTTTCCAGCATCTTTCTGAAGTTAGCTAGTAAACCTTCTTTGAATTTTAACAACAGGTTTTTTTCTTATTTTCTTCTTCCTGAAGGGGCCTAATATGAGAAAAGCAATTATGTTAAAATCCAAAAGAATAAAATCCTCTGACTCACCTCTGTGAACCTAAGCCCCAAACAGTTTCACCAGTTCTACAGGTATTAGTAACACTGAAGTTGAGGATGTGAGGGCCTGTCAATATTTCCCAAAGTCTAGGAATTGAAAACAGTCAGTAATTTCTCTAACTAGCACTACAGATAACCTGCGTCACAAAGCATTTTTGCTTTCTTGGGTAACAAAATAAATCCTTTTGAATCAAGGGTGGTAATCCCATTTCTTATTAAAAAAAAAAAAAAAGGACAGTAAATATTACATGAGAACACCAAGAAAATTGAAAAAACATGTCTCAATTTGGATTTAAAATGTATTTTATTTTTAATTTTTGTGGGTACATAGTAGGTATATATATTTGTGGAGTATATAGAATATTTTGATACAAGTATACAATGTTTAATAATTACATCAGGGTAAATGGGGTATTCATCACTTCAAGCATTTACTATTGTGTTACAAACAATCCAAATATACTCTTTTAGTTATTTTTACATGTAAAGTTAAATTATTATTGAATATAGTCACCCTCTTGTGCTATCAAATACTAGATCTTAGTTATCCTTTCTAACTGTTTTTTCTGCCCAACAGCAATCACTCCTTTCCCCTCACCCCACACCACTTCTACCCTTTCCAGTCTCTAGTAACTGTCATTCTACTCTCTACCTCCATGAGTACAATTGTTTTAATTTTTAGCTCCCCAAAATAAGTGAGAACATGCAAAGTTTGTCTTTCTGTGTCTGGCTTATTTCACTTAACATCATGACCTCTAGTTCCATCCATGTTTTTGCAAATGACAGGATCTCCTTATTTTTATGGCTGAATAGTACTCCATTGTGTGTATATACAACATTTTCTTTATCTATTCATCTGTTGACAGTCATTTGTGTTGCCACCAAATTGTGCATTTTGCTGGCTATTGTGAATAGTGCTGCAGTAAACATGGGAGTTCAGATTTCTCTTTGATATACTGATTTCCTTTCTTTTGGATGTATACCTAGGAGTGTGACTGCTGAGTCATATGATAGCTCTATTTTTAGATTTTTGAGAGACCTTCAAACTGTTCTCCATAGGGATTGTACTAATTTACATTCCCACCAAGAGTGTATGAGGCTTCTCTTTTCTCCATATTGTTGACAGCATTTGTTATTACCTGTCTTCTGGATAAAAGCCATTTTAACTGGTGTGAGATAATACTTCATTGTAGTTTTGATTCACATTTCTCTAATGATCAATGATGTTGAACATTTTTTATATACCTGTTTGCCATTTGTATGTCTTCTTTTGAGAAAAGTCTATTCAGATCTTTTACACATTTTTTAATCAGATTATTAGATACTATCCTATAGAGTTGTTCGAGCTCCTTATATAGTCTGGTTATTAATCCCTTGTCAGATACGTAGTTTGCCAAGATTTTCTCCCATTCTGTGGGTTGTCTCTTCACTTTGTTGATTGTTTGCTGTGCAGAAACTTTTTAACTTGATGTGATCCCATTCATCCATTATTGCTTTGGTTGCCTGTGTTTGTGGCAACATATTACTGCACATTGTGCACATGTACCCTAAAACTTAAAGTATAATAATAAAAAAAAGAAAGAAAGAAACCCTTGCCCAAGTCAATGTCCTGAAGAGTTTCTCCAGTGTTTTCTGTTAGTAGTTTCATAGTTTGGGGACTTAGATGTCTTTAATTCATTTTGATTTGATTTTTCTATAGGGTGAGAGATAGAGATCTAGTTTCATTCTTCTGCATATGAATATCCAGTTTTACCAGCATTATTAATTAAAGAGACTGTCCTTTCCCCATTATATGTTTTTGTCACTTTCATCAAAAATGAATTCACTATAGATGTACAGATTTGTTTCCAGGTTCTCTATTCTATTCCATTGATCTGTGTATCTGTATTTATGCAAGTACCATGCTGTTTCAGTTACTATAGCTCTGTAGTATCATTTGAAGCTAGGTAATGTTATTCCTCCAGTCTTCTTCATTTTGCCCAGGATAGCTTTTGCTATTCTGGGTTTTTTGTGGTTCCATATACATTTTAGAATTTTTTTTCTTTTTCAGTGAAGAATGTCATTGGTATTTTGATAGAGATTGCATTAAATCTGTAGGTTGCAAGCCAGGCATGGGGACTCATGCCTGTAATCCCAGCACTTTGGGAGGCCAAATTAGGAGGATTGCTTGAGCCCAGCAGTTTGAGACCAGCCTGGGCAACATGGCAAAACCCTACCTCTACAAAATATACAAAACAAAATTAACCAGCTGTGGGGGCACACACCGGTAGTCCTAGCTATTTGGGTGACTAAGGTGGGAGGATCACTTGAGCCCAGTAGGCAGGAGTTGCAAGGAGTCATGATCACACCATTACACTCCAGCCTGGGTGACAGAGTGAGACCCTATTAAAAAAAAAAAAAAAAAAAAAAAAAATCTGCAGATTGCTTTAATATGGACATTTTAACAATAGTGATTCTTCCAATCCATGAACATGGAATATCTTTTGATTTTTTGTTGTCCTCTTCAATTTTTTTCATCAACATTTTATAGTTTTCATTGAGAGATTTTTCATTTTTTTGGTTAATTCCTAGGTATATAATTTAATTTGTAGCTATTGTAAATTAAATTACTTTCTTGATTTCTTTTTCAAATTGTTCACTGTTGGCATAGAGAAATGCTACTCATTTCTGTATGTTGATTTTATATTCTGCTGAAACTTTACTGAATTTGTTTATCAGTTCTAATAGTTTTTGGTGAAGTCATTAGGTTTTTCCAAATATAAGATTATATCATCTACAAACAAGGATAATTTTACTTCTTCCTCTCCAATTTGGATGCATTTTATTTCATTCTCTTGTCTGGTTGCTCTGGCTAGGGCTTTCAGTTCTATGTTTAATAACAGTGATGAAAGTGGGCATCCTTGCCGTGTTCCAGATCTAAGAGGAAAGGCTTTCAGTTTTTCCCCATTCAGTATGATACTAGCCTGTGGGTCTGTCATATATGGCTTTCATTACTTTGAGGTATGTTCCTTCTATACCCAGTTTTTTGAGGGTTTTTAAATCATGAAGTTATGTTGAAATTTATGAAATAATTTTTCAGCATCAATTGAAATGATCATATGGTTTTTGTCCTTCATTCTGTTGATATGATGTATCACACTGATTGATTTGCATATGTTGAACCATCCTTGCAGTCCTGGGATGCATCCCTCTATTTGGACTTTAAGGATAAATTTCTATTTCTATATACAACAAACTGACTCACCTAATATTTGGGAATCTTGGAGCAAAAGAAAAATGGAGACTCATATGGCACACATCTACACTTTTTTTATTATACTTTAAGTTCTAGGGTACATGGTGCACAATGTGCAGGTCTGATACATATGTATATATGTGCTATATTGGTGTGCTGCACACATTAACTCATCATTTACATTAAGTATATCTCCTAATTTTATCCTTCCCCCTTCCCCAACCCCACAACAGTCCCCAGTGTGTGATGTTCCCCACCCTGTGTCCAAGTGTTCTCATTGTTCAATTCCCACCTATGAGTGAGAACATGCGGCATTTGGTTTTCTGTCCTTGCAATAGTTTGCTCAGAATGATGGTTTCCAGCTTCATCCATATCCCTACAAAGGACATGAACTCATCCATTTTTATGGCTGCATAGCATTCCATGGTGTATATGTGTCACATTTTCTTAATCCAGTCTATCATTGATGGACATTTGGGTTGGTTCCAAGTCTTTGCTATTGTGAATAGTGCCACAATAAACATATGTGTGCATGTGTCTTTATAGCAGCATGATTTATAATCCTTTGGGTATATATCCAGTAATGGGATGGCTGGGTCAAAGGGTATTTCTAGTTCTAGATCCTTAAGGAATTGCCACACTGACTTCCACAATGGTTGAACTAGTTTACAGTCCCATCAATAGTGTAAAAGTGTTCCTATTTCTCTACATCCTCTCCAGCACCTGTTCTTTCCAGACTTTTTAATGATCGCCATTCTAACTGGTGTGAGATGGTATCTCATTGTGGTTTTGATTTGCATTTCTCTGATGGCAAGTGATGATGAGCATTTTTTAATGTGTCTGTTGGCTGCATAAATGTCTTCTTTTGAGAAGTGTCTTTTCATATCCTTTGTCCACTTTTTGATGGGGTTGTTTGTTTTTTTTTATTGTAAAATTGTTTGAATTCTATGCAGATTCTGGATATAAGCCCTTTGTCAGATGGATAGATTGTAAAAATTTTCTCACATTCTGTAGGTTGCCTATTCCCTCTGATAGTAATTTGTTTTGCTGTGCAGAAGCTCTTTAGTTTAATTAGATCCCATTTGTCAATTTTGGCTTTTGTTGCCATTGCTTTTGGTGTTTTAGTCATGAAGTCCTTGCCCATGCCTATGTTCTGAATGTATTGCCTAGGTTTTCTTCTAGGGTTTTTATGGTTTTAGGTCTAACATTTAAGTCTCTAATCCATCTTGAATTAATTTTTGTATAAAGGTGTAAGGAAGGGATCCAGTTTCAGTTTTCTACATATGGCTAGCCAGTTTTCCCAGCACCATGTATTAAATAGGGAATCCTTTCCCCATTTCTTGTTTTTGTCAGATATGTCAAAAATCAGATGGTTGAAGATGTGTGGTATTATTTCTGAGGGTTGTATTCTGTTCCATTGGGGTCTATCTCTGTTTTGGTACCAGTACCATGCTGTTTTGGTTACTGTAGCCTTGTAGTATAGTTTGAAGTCAGGTAGTGTGATGCCTCCAGCTTTGTTCTTTTGACTTAGGATTGTCTTGGCAATGTGGGCTCTTTTTTCATTCCATATGAAGTTTAAAGTAGTTTTTTCCAATTCTGTGAAGAAAGTCCATGGTAGTTTGATGGGGATAGCATTGAATCTATAAATTACTTTGGGCAGTATAACCATTTTCATGATATTGATTCTTCCTATCATGAGCTTGGAATATTCTTCCATTTGTTTGTGTCCTCTTTTTTTTTGTTGAGCAGTGTTTTGTAGCTCTCCTTGAAGAGGTCCTTCACATCCCTTTTAAGTTGGATTCCTGGGTATTTTATTCTATTTGAAGCAATTGTGAATGGGAGTTCACTCGTGATTTGGCTCTCTGTTTGTCTGTTATTTGTGTATAGGAATGTTTGTGATTTTTGCACATTGATTTTGTATACTGAGACTTTGCTGAGGTTGCTTATCAGCTTAAGAAGATTTTGGGCTGAGACAATGGGGTTTTCTAAATATACAATCATGTCATCTGCAAACAGGGACAATTCGACTTCCTCTTTTCCTAATTGAATACCCTTTATTTCTTTCTCCTGCCTGATTGCCCTGGCCAGAACTTCCTACACTATGTTGAATAGGAGTGGTGAGAGAGGGCATCCCTGTCTTGTGCCAGTTTTCAAAGGGAATGCTTCCAGGTTTTGCCCATTCAGTATGATATTGGCTGTGGGTTTGTCATAAATAGCTCTTACTATTTTGAGATACGTCCCATCAATATCTAGTTTATTGAGAGTTTTTACCATGAAGAGCTGTTGAATATTGTTGAAGACCTTTTCTGCATCTATTGAGATAATCATATGGTTTTTGTCTTGCTTCTGGTTATATGATGGATTACATTTAGTGATTTTTGTATGTTGAACCAGCCTTGCATCCCAGGGATGAAGCCGACTTGATCATGGTAGATAAGCTTTTTCATGTGCTGCTGGATTCGGTTTGCCAGTATTTTATTGAGGATCTTTTCATCTATATTCATCAGGGATATTGGTCTAAAATTATCTTATTTTGTGTGTCTCTGCCAGGCTTTGGTATCAGGTTGAAGCTGGCCTCATAAAATGAGTTAGGGAGGAATCCCTCTTTTTCTATTTATTGGAATAGTTTCAGAAGGAATGGTACCAGCTCCTCTTTGTACCTCTTGTAGAATTCGGTTGTGAATCTGTCTGCTCCTGAACTTTTTATGGTTGGTAGGCTATTAATATTGCCTCAATTTCAGAGCTTGCTATTGGTCTTTTCAGGGATTCAGATTCTTCCTGGTTTAGTCTTGGAAGGGTATATGTGTCCAGGAATTTATCCATTTTTTCTAGATTTTCTTGTTTATTTGTATAGAGGTGTTTATAGTATTCTCTGATGGTAGTTTGTATTTCTGTGGGATTGGTGTTGATATCCCCTTTATCATTTTTCATTGCATCCATCTGATTCTTCTCTCTTTTCTTCTTTATTAGTCTTGCTAACGGTCTATCAATTTTGTTGATCTTTTCAAAAAACCAGCTCCTGGATTTGTTGATTTTTTGGAGGTTTGTTTTTGTTTTATTTATTTATTTATTTATTTATTTATTTATTTATTTATTGGTCTCTATCTCCTTCAGTTCTGCTCTGATCTTAGTTATTTCTTGCCTTCTGCTACCTTTTGAATGTGTTTTCTCTTGCTTCTCTAGTTCTTTTAATTGTAATGTTAGGGTGTCAATGTTAGATCTTTTCTGCTTTCTCTTGTGGGCATTTAGTGCTACAAATTTCCCTCTACACACTGCTTTAAATGTGTCCCAGAGATTCTGGTATGTTGTGTCTTTGTTCTCACTGGTTTCAAAGAACATCTTTATTTCTGCCTTCATTTCAATATGTACCCAGTAGTCATTCAGGAGCAGATTGTTCAGTTTCCATATAGTTGAGTGGTTTTGAGTGAGTTTCTTAATCCTGAGTTCTAGTTTGATTGCACTGTGATCTGAGAGACAGTTTGTTATAATTTCTATTCTTTTACACTTGCTGAGAAATGCTTTACTTCTAACTATGTAGTCAATTTTGGAATAAGTGCAATGTGGTGCTGAGAAGAATGTACATTCTGTTGATTTGGGGTGGAGAGTTCTGTAGATGTCTATTAGGTCCACTTGATGCAGAGCTGGATTCAATTTCTGTATATCCCTGTTAAATTTCTGTCCTGTTGATCTGTCCAGTGTTGACAGTGGGATATTAAAGTCTCCCATTATTATTGTGTAGTTGTCTAAGTCTCTTTGAGGGTCTCTAAGGACTTGCTTTATGAATCTGGGTGCTCCTGTATTGGGTGCATATATATTTAGGATAGTTAGCTCTTCTTGTTGAATTGATCCCTTTACCATTATGTAATGGCCTTGTCTCTTTTGATCTCTGTTGGTATAAAGCCTGTTTTATCAGAGACTAGGATTGCAAACACTGCTTTTTATTTTGCTTTCCATTTGCTTGGTAGATCTTTCTCCATCCCTTTATTTTGAGCCTATGTGTGTCTCTGCACCTGAGATGGGTCTCCTGAATACAGCACACTGATGGGTCTTGACTTTTTATCCAATTTGCCAGTTTGTGTCTTTTAATTGGAGCACTTAGCCCATTTACATTTAAGGTTAATATTGTTATGTGTGAATTTGATCCTGTCATTATTATGTTAGCTGGTTATTTTGCCCATTAGTTGATGCAGTTTCTTCCTAGCATTGATTGTCTTTACAATTTGGCATGTTTTTTCAGTGGCTGGTACCAGTTGTTCCTTTCCATGTGTAGTGTTTCCTTCAGGAGCTCTTCTAAGGCAGGCCTGGTGGTGACAAAATCTCTCAGCTTTTGCTTGTCTGTAAAGGATTTTATTTCTCCTTCACTTATGAAGCTTAGTTTGGCTGGATATGAAATTCTGGGTTAAAAATTCTTTAAGAAGGTTGAATATTGGCCCCCACTCTCTTCTGGCTTGCAGAGTTTCTGCCGAGAGATCTACTGTTAGTCTGATGGGCTTCCCTTTGTGGGTAACCTGACCTTTCTCTCTGGCTGCCCTTAACATATTTTCCTTCACTTCAACTTTGTTGAATTTGACAATTATGTTTCTTGGAGTTGCTCTTCTCAAGGAGTATCTTTGTGGCATTCTCTGTATTTCCTGGATTTCAATGTTGGCCTGCCTTGCTAGGTTGGGGAAGTTCTCCTGGATAATATCCTGAAGAATGTTTTCCAATTTGGTTCCATTCTCCCCGTCACTTTCAGGTGTACCAGTCAAACATATATTTGGTCTTTTCACATAATCACATATTTCTTGGAGTCTTTGTTCATTTCTTTTTACTTTTTTTTCTCTAAACTTCTCTTCTCACTTCATTTCATTCATTTGATCTTCAATCCCTGATACCGTTTCTTCCACTTGATCAAATCAGCTACTAAAGCTTGTGCATACATCACGTAGTTCTCGTGCCATGGTTTTCAGCTCCATCCGGTGATTTAAGGTCTTCTCTACACTGTTTATTCTAGTTAGCCATTCCTCTAATCTTTTTTCAAGGTTTTTAGCTTCTTTGCGATGGGTTCAAACATCCTCCTTTAGCTCAGAGAAGTTTGTTATTACCAATCGTCTGAAGCTTTATTCTCTCAACTCGTCAAAGTCATTCTTCATCCAGCTTTGTTCCATTGCTGGTGAGGAGCTGTGTTCCTTTGGAGGAGAAGCAGCACTCTGATTTTTAGAATTTTCAGCTTTTCTGCTCTGGTTTCTCCCCATCTTTGTGGTTTTATCTACCTTTGGTCTTTGCTGATGGTGATGTACAGATGGGGTTTTGGTGTAGATGTCCTTTCTGTTTGTTAGCTTTCCTTCTAACAGTCAGGACCCTCAGCTGCAGGTCTGTTGGAGTTTGCTGCAGGTCCACTCCAGACCCTGTTTGCCTGGGTATCACCAGTGGAGGCTGCAGCACAGCAAATATTGCAGAATGGCAAATGTTGCTGCCTGATCCTTCCTCTGGAAGCTTCACCTCAGAGGGCACCTGGCTGTATGATGTGTCAGTTGGCCTGTACTGGGAGGTGTCTCCCAGTTAGGTTACTCAGGGGTCAGGAATCCACTTGAGGTGGCAGTCTGGCCATTCTCAGATCTCAAACTCCATGCTGGGAAAACCACTACTCTCTTCAAAGCTGTCAAACAGGGATGTTTAAGTCTGCAGAAGTTTCTGCCGTCTTTTTTTAAACTCTGCCCTGCCCCCAGAGGTGGAATCTACAGAGGCAGGCAGACCTCCTTGAGCTGCAGTGGGTTCCACCCAGTTCGAGCTTCCTGGCCACTTTGTTTACCTACTTAAGCCTCAGCAATGGTTATGCCCCTCCCCCAGCCTCGCTGCCACCTTGCAGATTGATCTCAGACTGCTGTGCTAGTAGTGAGAGGCTCCATGGGTGTGGGACCCTCTGAGCCAGGTGTGGGATATAATCTCCTGGTGTGCCATTTGCTAAGACCATTGGAAAAGTGCAGTATTAGGGTGGGAGTGTCCTGATTTTCCAGGTACTGTCTGTCACGGCTTCCCTTGGCTGGGAAAGGGAATTCTCTGACCCTTTGTGCTTCCCGGGTGAGGTGATGCCCCACCCTGCTCCATGGGCTGCACCCACTGTCTGACAATCCCCAGTGAGATGAAGCCAGTACCTCAGTTGGAATTGCAGAAATCATCCATCTTCTGCATTGCTCATGCTGGGAACAATAGACTGGAGCTGTTTCTATTCAGCCATCTTGGAACCGTCCCCTCCTAAATATTTAAAGTTATAGGTGAAGCCAATAATCTCAAATAAAATACACTTCTGCCTTTACAGTTCTTGGAATCCTCAGAATGCCACCCAAAAATGTGGCAGTGTAGGAAAAGCCAGGCCCACATCAAGGTGCACTCAGCTCCTGTCCCTGGCTTTTTCTCTCTTCCTTGCATCTGGCTTCATTCCGTACCATGAGGATTCTCATGCCACAGATATGTCTATTCAAACCTACATATCTAAGCGCTAGCCACATCTCCCATTCTGCAACCAGCCACTCCAAAGCCACCTCTTGGGCCAAGAGATGTACTCATCATTTGTGCAGTTCTCATTTTGGACCATAAATCTTGCCTGAGACCAGACTCAAGGAAAAGACTCATGCAGATTCTGCAAGTAAGTTGAACATTGTTTGGGAAAGGCATCCCTTCCCTCATGTTCTGGGATCCCAAATATCCAAAACATGGTCTAGATAAAAAGATGGTGCAAATTTTGCATAGGCGTGTTCCGTTGGACCCACAGACTCTCCATATAATGGAAAATATGATGGCAAATGGAGAACCAAAGCAAAGTAAGAACCCTTTTGTGTGAGTGTAAGGGTAATACTGTAGATTAAAATAGTTTATTGATTTTCCAGATAAACACTCTCTTTCTTTTTATTTTTTTCTCTAAACTTCTCTTCTCACTTCATTTCATTCATTTGATCTTCAATCACTGATACCCTTTCTTCCACTTGATCAAATCGGCTACTAAAGCTTGTGCATGCATCATGTAGTTCTCGTGCCATGGTTTTCAGCTCCATCAGGTCATTTTAAGGTCTTCTCTACACTGTTTATTCTAGTTAGCCATTCGTCTAATCTTTTTTCAAGGTTTTTAGCTTCTTTGCAATGGGTTCAAACATCCTCCTTTAGCTCAGAGAAGTTTGTTATTACCAATCGTCTGAAGCCTTATTCTCTCAACTCGTCAAAGTCATTCTCCATCCAGCTTTGTTCCGTTTTTATGTATCTTCCCCCAGTCAAAGGACCAATGGCAAGTCCAAGACAAGAAAATTTAAATTTTAAAAGTCAGGGATGTTGGACCCAGAGAAAGAGATGGAAAATTATTAGCAACATCCATACAATAAGACACAGACACCACCCTTTTCTAACAGTGTAATTTATTACATTAGAACATGGAGGTCCCATCACTGTGTAGCTGTCCTTAAGGAGGTCTGCATGTCAATCCAAAGCATGCACTATGCTTGTTCAAATCTTCTTCACTTTGAAATGCAATCTGTCCTACTAGAAAAAGTAACCATTTACAAGAGTTCTTAGCCAGTCCTCAGCACTAGGAATCCAGATTTCTTCAGAGGAATAAGCATTTGTTGATCTGGACAGTGGTACTACATAGGAAATTTTAAAAGTTGGAAAGAACAACCTATATAGGAAAGACTGGACTAAACTGGGCAAATGGAACTCTAATCACTCATACTGCAGGAAGAGGCAGAAAGGGAGTTTCTCAGGATTTCCCTGATTTAACAGCCTGCTCAGTGGCTGTTATGTCCACAATTTGTGGGTGTTCTCCACAGAAGTGGCACCAGGCCTCATTCAAAAATGAAGTGTGCCTATAATGCTTAGTGCTCCTCTCTGTCATGACCCTCTGGCTTCTTTCATTGCTTGCCCTCAGATGGTTGGGACCCCCATTATAATTTCATCTGTGCACTTCCATAGCAGATGTAATCATCACCAGCACCTCAACGACAGATCTGGGGCAGTCTTGCTGCAGCAAAAGATTGCTAATTTCTGAAATCATTAAATGTAAGAAATGCAAATAACTTTAGCTGGCATCTAACCCAAATCCTTCATTTTACAGATGGACAAGATGAAGTCTAAAAATATAAGTGACATATGCTTGATTACATAGCTTGGGACCTGAATCTAGGGAAGAGGAAAGGAAAATAAACAGAACTAGGTAATTGTAAACTATTAATATTCAATGGGTACTCTGATGGTTAATTTTAGATGTCTACTTGACTGGACTAAGAGGGACACAGATAGCTAGTAAAACATTTCTAGGTATACCTGTGAGGATGTTTCCAGAAGAGATTAGCATTTGAATCCATGGACTGAGTAAGGAAGATCCACCTTCAATGTAGGCAGACACTATCCAATTTGAGGGCCCAGATAGAACAAGAGGGCAGAGGAAATGGGAATTCATTCTCTCCAGGAGTTGGGACACCATTCTTCTCCTGCCCTTGGACATGAGAACTCCAGATTCTCAGCCTTTGGAGCCTCGGACTTGCAGTAGCGCCCCCTAGGTTCTCAGGTCTTCAATCTTAGACTGAGAGTTACATCAGTGGCTTCCCTGGTTCTGAAGCCTTAAGACTTGGATTGAGACACCCTATCAGCCTCCCTGGTTCTCCAGCTTGCAGACAACCTACTGCAGGACTTCTTAGCCTCTATAATCATGTGAGCCAATTTCCCTAATAAATCTCTCATCTGTCTATCTAATCTACCTATCTACCTATTATCTATCTGTCTATCTAATCTACCTATCTACCTATTATCTATCTATCTATCTATCTATCTATCTATCTATCTATCTATCTGTCTGTCTGTCTATCTGTCTATCTATTTATCTATCTAACATATTGGTTCTGAAAACTGATGTGAGAATTAAAAACTGAAACTGAGTCAAGTGCCTGGCACATTGTATGTATCCGAAAATCTGTTTTTAAGTTCTTGCTGTGCTACTATCTACCTTAATTACTTTGGGGGATGTTTCTCAAAATCTTTTGTTGTATCTCCGTTTCATTATTTTGACAATGGATATGATAATAATGGCAATGACCTCAAAGAAAGCTCTGTGCTGGACCTAGTTATCATTAAAGAGTTAAGTTGCAGTGTCAGTCATGGACAAATCATAAAATACAAGTAGACTCGGGACATCTGTGACCTGTCAAGACTCATGTCTCACTTGCTAAACCGCCAGGTCAAGCTATGTCTTTATGAGGAATAAGGAGGGCATTGGGGTGCATATTCCTTAAGCATCAGACATTTTCAGTTTCCTTTTATCAGGTACCATAATAAGAATGTATCTGATATATATAATGTGCCAGGCACTTGACTCCGTTTCAGTTTTTAATTCTTACACCAGTCTTCTAAAATGAGTATTTCTTAACCCCTTTTACAGAAGAGTGAATGGAGGCTCAGATAAGCTAAATGACTCCTAGATCACAGAGGAAGTGAAGGAAAGAGACAGGATTCAAGTCCAAGTTCTTTCCACCACACCAAGCTGCTTCTCGTATTTTATATATCTTTATGTACCCTACAATATAAGTGGTACAAAAGGTGGGCATCTATTAACAATCTGTTCATTTTAAAATAGCCTGTAGCAAGGCAGAATGATAATGAAATGGAAAATTGGCTACTCTCTTTCTATTGTTAGTGCCATGATAAAGCTGGTGGCCATCAGAGTAGTTCTGTTCAGTTCACAATAATGCGAATAACAACTCACTGTTCTAGTCACAAAGCACTTTTATAATCCCAAACTCAAATGCCTGTGAGGTCATTGCCATTATTATCATTTCCATCATCAAAATAATGAAATTGAGATACAACAAAAGATTTTGAGAAACATCTCCCAAAGTTATTAAGGTAGGTAGTAGTAGCATAGCAGTAAAAACAAGTTTTCTGACTATACCCCAAGCTTTTGATGAATCTGAATTTCTTTAAAAATTTGAAGGGCCTGTGAATACAGAGTAGTTTCTTACTAATGCAGTCAGTCAATGTACATTTATTATTTGGAAAATAGTAGAGAATCACAACTCTTATCTACCTCAACTGTTTTTAAACATTCATAGAAATTTAATCTGTTAATAATTGAGTTTGGGATGCCTGGAGCACTTAGAAAAATGGACTATTTTAGTGTCACAGGTGAGACAAAGAACAGGCTGAGAAGCTCATGAATCGCTGCATTCCTCTTACTGATGACAGAAAAACAAGAAATTCAGTGCTGCTAAAATTGGGCTTCAGAATCATTTTCATGAAAACCCATACATCCCTGAATTTCCTGAAAGAATATCTTTAGATCATGATTGAAGTCAAGTATGATTCTTTCAAAAGTTTTCCTTTAAGTAATTTTATTAGTAAAATTATTGTTTTTATATATATAATATATATACACTATATGTATAGTACATAGTATAGTATATATACATACATATACTATGTATTTTGTTACTATATATATACACACACACCCCATATATATAGTGTGTGTATATTCTGATTCCCATCCATAATGTTTCTACAGATGTATCATTTGGCTTAGATGAAAGCGAGCAAGCAAAAAGATGAATCACTTCATCTAATTATCTCCTCCTTAAAAAATAACTCTTTAAAGTGCTAATAAATACTTCTTTAAAATATATATATATATATATATATATATAGAGAGAGAGAGAGAGAGAGAGAGAGAGAGAGAGAGAGACAGATAGATATGGGGAATAATATATTGAAGGAATCTGTTGTATTTATCTTATTAATGTGGAATGGTAAAAATTCTTTTAGTATATGATACTAGTGTAATGAAGTTACAAGACTGGGTCTTTTTTAATACCAGAACTTGTGTTTCCAAATGAGTATTTGAAAATAGGGTAGAGTAGACATATACAAATGAAAAGTGAATGATGTTGTCAGCCCCCTGTAGACATTTTTATAATGCTGCCATTGTTGAAGCTTTTTAACTTCTTCTTTTAGAATTACTTTCAAAGTCAGTGGCATGTTCTTTTAAATGAAGGCAATGGTGGCAAACGCCCATTCTTTTGGCAGTCTTTTATTTTGGGAACAATAAAGCACTCATTTGTTTTCAATTCTAGTAATTATTGGGAGACTATGGAGTTATATTTAGAAGTCAGTACTTCACAGCCAAAGAAATCTTAACTTGAGAGTTAAGAAAACTATAAGTCTTAAGATGAAAACAATTCTAGACCTGACAGGTATGAGTTTTCCGCATTCAAGGGTGTTTTCAGGTTTGTTTGTTTGGTGGGGTGAGAGTGGTGAAGTGTGGAGGATTGTGTGTATTAGCAGCACATTCTTTCCATGGCCTTCTATTCCAACAGCAAAAACTATTTCAACTACATTGATATTTCCTGTTTTGATTTCTGTTGTCAGGATTATAGGTTAAAATGTACATATACTTCCCATTTACAATAATAAACTCAGAGAGGCACCAAATGAATTTTCTGAACCAAAGAGTTTCTCAATTTACATTTACTGAGTTCGTGCACCTAAAAACAACACAAGTCTCTGGTAAATCTTTCTTAAGACAAGACCTGTAATATTTTCATGTAATTATGAAGACTGTGCTAGTCTAAGCTGAGGATAAAATAGCATCTCTAGTTATAATTTAGTTTCATTTGGAATTAAATCACCTATTCATCATAATTAGTATTAGTTAGATTATGCTGTATGTTAGAACCTTTATACAGAAACAGAAACTTTTGGTGTGAAATGGTCCTAATGAATACAGAGCTTTATTTTTATCTAAAATACAGAGCTTTCTTTTATCTAAAAGTTTCTGGGCTCCAAAATAAGGTTCTTTGTTAATGTGAGGATCTTCAGGGGGATCTGACTATATGCCCCAAGCTTTTGATGAATCTAAGTTTCTTTAAAAATCTGAAGGGCCCGTGAATACAGAGTAGTTTCTTACTAATGAAGTCAGTCAATATACATTTATTATTTGGAAAATGGCAGAATAAATTACTATATTACTGACTCTCAGTCCAGGGTAGAACTACTTAGCCTCTCTGTTATTGGTTCATGTAAGGATAGTTCTAGAATATGTTATTTTCATTCAAAAGCATCAACCAATGGACCAACCATGAAGTTGAGTAATCTGAGACATAATTCCACAAGGATTTGAAACAAATAAAAATTTTAATGATAATAAAAATGAATGTAAGTATATTAAAAAGCAAAATTTTTAAATAATACTTTCCCTAATTTTAATATATTTCCACCTGCTGAACAAATTTTTCCACTTGATATTTCTTTAATTCAAATTATTTTGTATAAACCTAAGTTGAATTTATAGTTCATCTAGGAGTCTTAATGGAGCAAAAAGGCAAAAAATCACCAAATTGTTGTTATTCCATGTCAGCAAAATGACTACCATTGCTATAGATTTTGTAGGGGAGAAATCTGGCGTATTGATTATTTAGCATTACTTCAACTAGTGTTGTGTTGTGGTAGTGTTCCAGTAGGCAGACAGCTAGAGCTAGACATGACCAGGAGCGAGAGCCCCTGAGAAAAAGGAGGTCTGGATAATCTCACACCCCAGAGATCACCCGAAACATGCATGCAGATACGAGCCAAGAGGAGGGGAAAAACCTATACAGGAAGCAGTGCTCCTTAAGATGCCCAGTAATCACTCATTCTACAGTTAAGATGTCAGAATGTCACTAGGTACATGCTGATAAAAGGGAAGAGTTCAAAGGAGAAAATTTGTCAGAGATTCGCAGGCCCAGTAAGTATAGATTTGACCCGCTAAACAACCTTCCTAGGGGTGGCGGTAATGAGCAACGCAGCCATTAGATAAATTTGAGATCCAAACATCGAGCGCACGTGTGCACACCAACTAATAGTAAGGGAGGGTCCTACAAGTCTGGGGTAGGAACTAGGTGGGGAAAAGGCAGGGATTGAAGGCAGGAGCGGGAAAACTAGACAGAGAAAAAAGGCAGAGACTAAAGAAAGAGGAGCTAACTTCAAGAAAAAATCCAACAGCATCAAAACCCAACACAGAACTCTGGGGCTGCTGCTGGTTCACCCTCTTCTGGCAACCCGTTCGGCCTCACCTTTCAGTGTACTGTCTCTCTATCTATAAACTCTCTGCTCTCCATTTCCCTTCAGTAAAACTCTCTGTTATCTGAATTGTCACTCGGCCGAAATCTTTCTCCCCAGACAACTAAGAACCGTGGATTCCCTTACTACTTGGTAATGGGCACTTTCACAAGCTACTACTACTAACAGTACATTATTCACTATGTGCTATTAACAGCATATTATTCACTTTCACAAGCTACTACTACTAACAGCATGCTATTCACTGTGTTCAAAATGCTTTGTATGTATTAACACATTTAACACTCACAACACCCTGTAAGAAAGAACCATTCTTCTTCTTTTACAGATGAAGAAATAGAGGTACAGAGTGGTTAAGTAATAGGCAAAAATTGCATTTATGAAAAGACCAAAATGTTTCATTGAAAAGAAAATCTGTCAGACAAGGACAAAAATGAGCTATGTTTGCAATGAACAAGACAGAGATACTGGAGATAAACATTCCTTCAGATGGATCAGGCTGCAGACCCTATGCTCCCTCTAAAATCTTGCAGTGGGTAAAAACAATACGTTTTTTACAAGTAAGCAAACTTCAGTTTATACTGGGAGACTATACAAATGCACATTACATGGAATAAGAACTTGAATGCACAAATGCACATTAAGGAAGTATATTATTTAGAGGTCAAAAGAATTAAGTATTTAACTGGAATTTTAATTAGAATTCTGAGGAAATAATCATTTTTACTGAAAGGAATTGAATAAATGTATTTATTGAAAACAAAGAAGGGAACTGCTCACCTTTTAATTAATTTACAACTCAGAACCAAAGTCTTGTGGGCTTTGAGTATGCTCATTTATTAAAAGAATTGTTAAGTGGTTCTAACTGATTGCATGTCATTCATTACACTACAACTTTCAACAATTTACTCAATTGCCAATATTAAGAATAGTTCACTTATTGTGGATAAAACTGGGTTATGAGATCAGAACATATTTATCAAGTCTTAAAATTAATCCAAGGTATTCAATATTAAATTATAACTTGTATTACAAAACTACTTAGAGCAGTACTATGTTGAGCTTTATAGTTCTCTTTAATTAATGTTTAGATTTTTTTAGAAATGGTAATATTAGATTTTGTATAAGTAATAGATGTCATAAACATCAACATTATTAATTTTTTATTGGTAGATTATTAACTGAAGATATTTTTAACAAAATTTTAACTTTCAATAAGAATTTAAGAAAGAAGCAGCTCAACCAAAGCTGAAATATTTAGGGGCAGTTTCTTAGAGGACAGAGAAGGTGAGGCGACAGAATAATGGGTAGTCATTAAACAAGCCTGGGTGAGAAGAGGGAGAAATTCAAGTTAGATGCAGCTTAAAAAGACTAACGTTTTCTGTGACCAAGTATTTTCTGTAGTCTATTATTAGTCTAAAGTTTTGAATTCAAACTGTGCTGGTAGCAAGAGCAATTGTATTGTCATATTAGTTTTTCAAATAATTTTTATTGCATATATTTGAAGTTTACAACACGATGTTATGTGATACACATATGATTATATGTATATGTATATGGCTACTATAGTGAAGCATCTCACACACTTTTTTTGTGTGACAAGAGCAGCTAAAAATCTATTTATTGAACGAAACCCCCAATACAGTTCTATAACTATAATCCTCATGTTATATTATTGCATTATTGATTAAGTTTTTCATTACATTTAGTCTGAGTAAACAGCAGGCTGATAATTTTTATTGTATGTTTTTGTGGTTAGTATTTTCATGTACTATTCACATAAAACATTGTGAATCAAGGAAAATGATAGTGCTATTTTATTCTGCAATTTACTAACAGTTCTTTGTGCATTGTCTTTTGTTTGGAATCACACACTTAAGAATGAACTTAAAGAAAAGGAACATATATACTATGAAAATCAATCAGAATGACAAGAGGACCCAGAACCATGTTACGTATGTAGTACTTGAGAAAAATAGGGAATTGGAGCAAGAGAAAGAAAAGATCTGGGCTGTTATTTGGAAAAGGAAAGACAAGGAAGGAATGGGGTGGAAATTACAGATGTAGATTTGGACTCAATTGAAAGAAAGAACTAACAAGAGCTGTTAGGATGAAATGTGATGCCCCAGAAGGCATAGCACATTCCATCACTAGAGGTGTTTAAGGAAAAATGAGACAAGCCTCTGTCTAGAAAACTCAGAGTGATTTATCTGGATGACTTCTAAAGTCTCTTCAGCTGCAAAATTCTGATTCTTTCATCCACTCTGAAATTAGACTCGCCTATGAATGAGACTGGCCATGAGCATCTTTTGCAAAAACAGTAAGGAAACATCATTCTTCTCTAAATTATGTAAGATGTTGCTGTAACTCCCTAAATTTATGTTTTATTTAATTATTGTTTGTTAAAATATCAAAAACATTTCAATTCAATGTTGAATGCTTATTATTTTCCCATATTCATGAGTTCTTCAATAAAATGTTTCCAAAACTTAAAAGTTTTCCATCTTCTGATAAACAGCCCTAACATATTTCACGTGTATGAGGTCCACAGTGTATATTTAATCCCTGAAAAAGAAATGAGCTACTTTTGGGAAGTGCCGGTGTTCTTTTAGGCTGCCAGCACAGCACTGATGAAGAGCATGAGGGTTAAGAACACCGTCTTTGGCTTTGAACAGATGTGGATTCCCGTCAGGCTGTGCTGCTGACACAGCTCTGTGAACTTCTGCCAGCCAGCCTGCCTGCCTGAGCTTTGTTTCTTCATCTGTAAGACATAGGCATTATCACTGCCTATTTTGTAATGTTATTGTATGTTAAGTACTATAATACACACAAAGCACCTATCATCCTTTCTAACTTACAGTAATCATTCAATACGTGTTAGCTGCTATTATTACTGTTGCTATTACTATTAAAGGTTAAACCAAGAATATACAATAATTTTTTTACATTTTACAAAGCCCACAAAAATGTTACCTAGGAGTTCCTTGATATTCCAGTACTCACCTGGGTAGCAGTTCTCACAATTTGGAAAAAAAAATCATCTTTTGCTTCGTCTTTATTTTCAATTTTATAACAACTTTTTTGTCTATGTAATAAAGAGGTAAATTTTCAACATGAAAAACTTTCAAAATTGGTACCATGAATAGAGTTACACCTGACATCATAATAAATTTGGAGAAACACATTGTACTTAGTACCTATGTGTGATCTAAAAGTTACGCTTACTCTCAGCATGTTACATAGTATTTTGTAGTATTTGCCAAAGTATAATTGCCATATACCATTAATGTTAACTAAATTAACAGACATTAACAAGGTTATATTTTGGTCAATTACTTTCTTAAGCTAAAAGCATTTGTCCAAATTTTCTATACAATATATTTGAACAGAAATGAGATTACTCAGTTTCTAAAAATAGTATGCATAGCCACATGCTTACATTAATGAATTCATGTTCAGAAGTAGAATAGAAAAACTTCAAAACTTACCTGTTTTCTCTGATTTTAGAAGAAATATTTTCCAAAGAACTATGAAAATTTTTAGAAATTAATTTGTCACAAATTGAATATATTAAAATTCTATATTGATATAAGAACCATCACATATATATATTATATATTACATAAATGTACATATCATATATGTGTATATACATATAAATATGTCTTCCATCAGCATACCAGTTTGGTATCTACGCTTTCAGCCCTCCCTTTCTTCCTCCCCAATCTTAGTATACAATATAAAGAATTTGCCCCAGTTTGATTCATCCACTTTCTAGAAAGGCTCATTTTATAAACACATGTGTAGCCATAGCCATTTTTCCCTCAAATTCAGTGTGTTTTATGAACAAAAGCTTCCTTCTACAAAGGTGGGAACAGAGAAAGAGGAGATGTTTTACTCCACTAGGTAATAACATCCTTTTCTGACAAATTAATTAATTTGCCAATCCTTATAATATTATTGTAAATAAGTATATGAAACAATGTCATGGCTAATTTTTAGACACTAAAATGGAAGAAATAAAAAGGAAGAAGAGAAGAAAGAGAAGAAGGAGAAAATGTAAAGCAGCAGAAGATGTATTCTATTCCATACAATAAATCAAAAGGAAAATTCAGATGATAACCCAAGGCTAAGTCTTCTGACTTTGCATTTTATTTAATAGTTCATTCACTCTTAATGTAATATGAATATTTTGTACAGAAGTGGCTACAATTTTCTAAGTCTTTGAAACCAAAAGAAGGTCTAAATTGGCTCCTTAAACTTTATGCCATTAGTGCTATTTCTCAACTCAGTAACTGTATTTTCTAATTCAGTGAGTCATAGACCAATATATAAAAAATATTCATGAAAGACAAAGTACTCAGGCCAAAAAAAAAAGTGAGTAAAAATTCTAATGAAATAGTTGTAAAAATCCTAAACCAGTTCTGCATACTAAAAACATTTCAGATTGTCAAAGGAAGGAAGGAAGGAAGAAGGGAAGAAGGGAGGGAAGGAAGGAAGGAAGGAAGGAAGGAAGGAAGGAAGGAAGGAAGGAAGGAAGGAAGGAAGGAAAAGAAGAAAGAAAGGCTCGCTAAGTGATTAGCATCATTACTTTCAAGCAAAAATGTAACAAGTATTACAAAAAAATTAAAAACTATTATTGCGAGTCTCAGGAAGGTTGATTGGGGTTCAACAGATTGTGAAGAAACAAGGAACTCCAAAGCCTTGAACGTGACAGTAGAACAGAGAGGTTGAGAGCCTGGACCTTGGAGGTACAAAGGTCTGAGTGATATTGAAGGTCTACCACTTTGTAGCGACAAAAAATCATGTAAGTCTTCAGTGTCTCTGATCCTTAGTTTCCTCTTCTGTAAAATGAGAATGATAGTACTTGCCCCATAGGATTGTGATAATGAATGAAAAATACTTAGCAGAGTATCAGGCTAAGTATCAATTATCAATACATAAGGTCATTAAAACTAAGATCTCTTAAGCAAGATAGATGGCCATTTTACCTGCTTATTCGAGGATAACCAAAAGTAGTTCCTACTTCCAAAGAGCTTGACTCTGAGTATTCCAAAGGAGACTCTGTGTTCTGACAGTCCATAAAGCAAAGTAGAGGAAAAGGCAATAGGTAGAGAAAAAATTGCCTGTAGCACAAAAACGCCTAGATCTAGCTCCGCATTTTATTAGCATACTGAGAGAAATTTAAAGTAACCTGGTAGGGCCGGGCGCGGTGGCTCAAGCCTGTAATCCCAGCACTTTGGGAGGCCGAGACGGGCGGATCACGAGGTCAGGAGATCGAGACCATCCTGGCTAACACGGTGAAACCCTGTCTCTACTAAAAAATACAAAAATCTAGCCGGGCGAGGTGGCGAGCGCCTGTAGTCCCAGCTACTCAGGAGGCTGAGGCAGGAGAATGGCGTGAACCCGGGAGGCGGAGGTTGCAGTGAGCTGAGATCCGGCCACTGCAGTCCAGCCTGGGTAACAGAGCGAGACTCCGTCTCAAAAAAAAAAAAAAAAAAAAAAAAAGATAAAGTAACCTGGTAACGTAGTTCTTAAAATGGGATTTTTCTCACATCATTTTGACAATACCTTTCAATAGTCAAGGAAACACATACATTTGGAATCTAGTCTACCACAAAGAGCACATTTTTGTGGGAAAATAGTTTTTCTGTGTTGTCAATCCAAGAAGTCATTAGATGAGATGATATCAATAGTTCTTGAGAAGTGCCATGGATATAAAAATTATCATTTTAGAGACACTTACTTGAATAGTTTCATGCTGTCTTGTCAGAATCAGAAGTTAAGTAATTTTTCCAGAAAACTACAGAATAAAATAAATAAGCTCCCATCATAGTTGATGATGTTGACTGAGGAAAAAGAGGTGCAGTTGTAGATTAGGCACATTGAAACTTAATAACTTTGTAAAATATTTTATAAATAAATAAATGTCTCAGATGCATAACATGATATTTTTTCAAAAAGTCAATCTTTAGGCTAAGCACTTCATCTTTCAGTTTTACTTTTTGGATTCTATCAAAACTTTAGCCTTACAAATATAGCCTCTAGTAAGTATATTTTATTAAATAAACAACAATCTTATAAACTAAGTATTACAAATATTAGTCATGGTAAAATGACAAAGAACTAAGTAACTCACTCAGAGCCATCCAGGCCTTATGTTGTTAAGGGAAAGAATTAACCATCCTGGTTTTGAATGCTGAGGACACTTTTCATTACCTCTGCTATCTAACACATTAAGTTCTCTGAACTTGTTTTTATTTGTTGAATGGGGATAAAAACAACTACTTGCAAAGTTGCTGTGAGAATATGCAAAATGCATGGGAAGAGCTGGCACTTGTAGGCCCTCATTCGTCATCAGACCTACAAAAGCACGTTGTATAGACATTTTGCTACTTAAAACAAGTTTTGGAAATTGCTTATTGCCACAGGTGTTTTCCCACTGTCCAGGCTAAAGGAATCTCCTTCTTTGAAACAGATGCAGATTTGAAATAACCAAAACTTTTAATAGCATGGATTGTCCCTGTCAGGATACTAGACTGCCCATCAAGACTCCAGATCAGTTAGGATCCTGCAGATGTCTACTGAGTAGGTAGTCCTGCAAATGAGAACTGAAAACCAAAAGGCAAGGCTTGGTGTAGGCAATGGGCCAGGAACTCAGAAAGGGCTCAGGTCCTCTGGTTCAGAAATGAAGCTAGAAAAAAAGTTAGGCTAGTGGGGAAGAGAAGTTGTTCCATTTTTATCTGAAACAGTCCTGAGACTTTTATTCTAGAGATTCTAGGCAGATTCTCATGGATCCACACTGTCTCTAGAGTTTCCTTCCTTTATTCGATGGACGTAATGCCCCACATCTTTTAGCTTCTTCATTGGATGAAATAATTTAATGCAGTTCTATTGAGGCTCCAACTATTTAGTTACTTAAAAGTCTCCAAGTTGGATCTTTGCTCTTTTTTTTCCAGCAACAGCTCATGATTTTGTTATAATCTCTCTCCCAGCTCAGGGGCAATTGCCCAGTTCATCCCTTAATCTAGAAGATATATATTATCCTTTTTTACTTTCTAAAAATTCAATTCTCTCCTAGTTGCTTTCCTTTCCCTGCAGGAAATCTGCTAGTTGCTTTCCTTTCCCTGCAGCTGGTCATAATTAATAAATTATAAATTTTAAATTAGGCCAATCTCAGCTACTTCTCCTTAGCAACGTCTTAGCAATGACTCCGTAGGAGCTTGGTAAAAAGATTTCTTCAGAAATGATCCCAAGTTAAAATGTAATAGTTACTAAGTAGTAAAATGCAAATTTTCTTTTTTTTTTTTTTTTTGTTTTGTTTTTTCTTTTTTGTTTTTTGAGACGGAGTCTCGCTCTGTCGCCCAGGCTGGAGTGCAGTGGCGCGATCTCGGCTCACTGCAAGCTCCGCCTCCTGGGTTTACGCCATTCTCCTGCCTCAGCCTCCTGAGTAGCTGGGACTACAGGCGCCCGCCACCGCGCCCGGCTAATTTTTTGTATTTTTAGTAGAGACGGGGTTTCACCGTGGTCTCGATCTCCTGACCTTGTGATCCGCCCGCCTCGGCCTCCCAAAGTGCTGGGATTACAGGCGTGAAAACTGGTCATGTTTTAGATAAAAATCGAAGCTGTAAAGATATGTGTCTAGAAACTCCTATTAATTTAATGAAAAAGTCAAGACCTGGCACCAGCACCTAGGTCTTTTGATTTTTGTTTATTTTTTCCCATTATAGCATGTGCTTCTCCTCTTAAAAGTTCAGTGTTAATTGGACAAAATGCAGACTGTTTTTAATAGGATTACATAGAAACTTGGGGGGGGAAAGTTGTGTGGATTCCATCTGCTAGGCTCCGATGAGACAAATGAAAACATCTAGACGTCAGATTCATGAAGGTCATTGAGGGGTGGGGAAAGGATGGTTGATTTGAGGCAATCAATAAATCACAAAGCTGCATCCTTGATATATTCTACCAAGACAACACTTGTGAGTCACCTAATGTTATCTCCAACCATCAGATCGCAAATCTCTGTGTAAACAGGGGAAATTATTATCCCACTCCTACTTGCAAATATTAATTGCACAATAATGACATTTACATAATGAGTCAATGAGACAGTGGAACAAAAAAAGTCAGTTGAAAATGTGATTAAATAGGCATACAGTCCTCACAATAATAGTTTTGTATGATTAAGAGCAAACTTGTTCACACACTGCCAGAGACTAACCTATAGAGGTTTATTGAGCTGAATTCTATACAATGGGAGGTATGAGAGATACAAGATTAGCATTATGAGATGTGGAGCTTGCATTCTTATCAGGGTTGCAAAGTTAAACAAATGTAGAATAATTTAAGAACCTTTATAAGCACTCTAATTCTAAAGTGTGGGAACAGGTATGAAGTACTCAAAATCAACTAGCAGTTGAAATTAAATTCTCTCTTAAGATTTCTCCCTTTGTTTTTATTGTTTACTGTATTAATTAATATTCCACCAGAGAAATAGAACCAATATGATTTGATATATAACAGATTTTATATATAAGAGAGATTTATTTTAAGGAACTGGGACTTGGCTCATGCAATAGTGGGGTCTGATAAGTCTGAAATTGATAAAGCAGGTTAGCAGACTAGAAATTCAGGTGACAGCTGATGTTGTAGTCTTGAGACCAAATTCAGCTCAGGGAGGATTTTTATGTTGCAGTCTTGAGAATTCCTTCTTCAGAAAACTTCTGTCTTTTCTCTTAAGGCCTTCAACTGATTAGATAAAGCCCACCCACATTATGGAGAACAACTTGCTTTACTCAAAGTAAACTGATTTAATGTTAATCACATCTAAAAAAAAATCATCAGAGGAACATCTATACTGGTGCTTGTCCAAACAGCTAGACACCCTAACCTAGCCAAGTTTAAACATCACAATTATAGACACTCAATAATGAAGGAAATAAGTACTCATAAGGAAAATAACGCTCATTAAAGTACTTTCCACAACATGCGTTTTAAAAACACGGCCCCAAAATTCTCTGACATTCCTCCTGCTGAAAGGTTACAGGGAGCTCTGTCTCTCCATGTGGCTTGAGCTCTCACAGCATGGTGGCTGGGTTCAAAGTGTGAGTATGCCAAGAGGAAACTTCTGAGATGCATTTGAAGCTGCATTTTAGGAGGAAACTGAGTGATATTTTATGACCTAGCCTCAAAAGTCACATGATGTCACTTCTCCATGCTGTGTTGGTTGATGCAGTTACAAGTATTCCCTAACTCAAAAGAAGGGGAAAGAGATCTACCTTTCTCCGGGAGGAGTATCAAAGAATTTGGGGCCCATGTTTTTAAATTGCCACAGTTAATTAACATTAATTGAGCTGCTACTGTGTCCCATGCTGTGTGATCAACTTTTATGTATTTCTTTTAATCCTCCAACCTCTCTGAAATGTGATTATTACATATAAGTAAACGGAATGAGAAATATTAAATCTTCCCAAACTCCCACAGTCAGCAAGTGGCAGAGCCAATATTTTTACCTAGGCATTCCAACTCTAAATCCCACACATTTTGTATGACACAACCCTGTCTCCTATTTTTAAAAGAAAGAAATAAAGAAAAATAAAATCAAAGTTAATAAGAATATTTTTTGATAGCCACTTAAAGTAGACATTTTTGTTTAGGTCTACCCAGCATTCATTCATTCTTCTGATAATGCAGACCACAGGCAAATTAGAAAATGTCTCCTGTCTAGGCCCTGTGGATCATGCCATGGCAAGTGGAGCTCAGATGGATTTCAGACCCTAGTCACCATGTAGCTGGGCACCTTCCTGCAGTGAGCATCCTGTAAAACTGTACATGTTGCCATTGCCCCAAACCACCCTCATTCCTGGTAGAGGTAAACAGGGCCCACCTACACTCCAGCTGGAATATGTGACCCAGTTTGCCTAATGGGATCCATTTCACGGCTCTTGTTGAAGCCATTAGAAAAGAAAGCTATTTTCTTTTTGCAGAAACTTTAGCAGTAGGGTAATATAAGGCAAGAGCAGCTGGGGGGCCACCCTACAAAGCTTGAAATAAAACCTCCATAGAGGAAAGCAGGACAGGAATGGGGGCTGCATCCTTGGATTCACCCTTACTTGAAGCCAGGACTATCCCTTGACTCTGCAGATGCTTGAGTGAATAATCATCCTACTTTTATTTTCATTTAAAAACAAGTTTATGTTGAATTTATGACACTCATAATCAATTGTCCTAACTGATATATCCCCATGGTCATAATTTCACTTTCTTTATCTATTTAAAAAAAACAGAAAAATCTTGAAAATCCTTTCTAGCAGCGGTTCAACCAATGGTCTCTAAGTATATGTGCAGATACGTGTCTGCACATATACAGAGAGAAAGAGAAGGAGAGAGGTAGTGGGCGGATAGAGAGACGTATATATTTCTATATAATTGGGCCTTAATTTTCTCATCTTTACAACTAGAATATAGAACTGCAGTGTCTTCAATTTCCTTCCAAAGCTGATTCTGTGATTTTCTATGGATAAGGGCAGAAAATATCCTAATTTATTTCTGTTCAGATCTCTAAACAACTCTGTAGCACTGCCACCTGGTGACCATTTGCTTCAGCTGTTGTATTAGTCTGTTTTCACGCTGCTGATGAAGACATACCCAAGACTGGGAAGAAAAGGAGATTTAATTGGATTTTCAGTTCCATATGCCTGGGGAGGCCTCAGAATCATGGGGGGAGGTGAAAGGCACTTCCTACATGGTGATAGCAAGAGAAAATGAGGAAGAAGAAAAAGCAGAAACTCCTAATAAACCCATCAGATCTTGTGAGATGTATTCACTATCACAAGAATAACACGGGAAAGACCAGCCCCCATGATTTAATTGCCTCCCCCTGGGTCCCTCCTACCACATGTAGGAATTCTGGGAGATACAATTCAACTTGAGATTTGTGTGGGGACAAAACCAATCCATATCATTCCTTCCCTGGCCACTCCAAATCTTATGTCCTCACATTTCAAAACTAATAGTGCCTTCCGAACAGTTCCTCAAAGTCCTAATTCATTTCAGGGTTAACCCAAAAGTCCACAGTCCAACGTCTCATCTGAGAAAAGACAAGTCCCTTCTGCCTATGAGCCTGTAAAAACAAAAGCAACCTAGTTACTTCCTAGATATAATGGAGATACAGGGATTGGGTAAATACAATCATTCCAAATGGGAGAAATTGGCGAAAACAAAGGGGTTACAGGTCCCAGGCAAGTTCAAAACCCAGCAGTGCAGTCAAATTTTAAAGTTCCAAAATGATCTCCTTTGACTCCAGGTCTCACATGCAGGTCACGCTGATGCAAGAGGTGGGTTCCCATGGTCTTGGGCAGCTCCACCCCTGTGGCTCCCTCCCAGCTGCTTTAATGGGCTGGCATTGAGTGTCTGCAGCTTTTCCAGGCAAAAGGTGCAAGCTGTCAGTGGATCTACCATTCTGGGGTCTGGAGGACAGTGGCCCTCTTCTCATACCTCCACTAAGCAGTGCCCCAGTAGGGACTCTGTGTGGGTGCTCTGGACATCATATTTCCCTTCTCCACTGCCGGAGCAGATGTTCTCCATGAGGGCCCCACCCCTGAAGCAAACTTTTGTCTGAGCAACCAGGCATTTCCATACATCTCCTGGAATCTAGATGGAGATTCCCAAACCTCAGTTCTTGACTTCTGTGCACCCACAGGCTCAGCACCATGTGGAAGCTGCCAAGGCTTGGGGCTTCCACCTCTGGAGCCACAGCCCAAGTTCTACATTGGCCCCTTTCAGCCACAGCTGGAGCTGATGGGACACAGGGCACCAAGTTCCTAGGCTGCACACAGCATGGAGACCCTGGGCCTGGCCAGGAAACTACTTTTTCCTCCTGGTCCTCTGACATGGCCTGGAGACATTTTCCCCATTGTCTTGGGGATTAACATTAGGCTCCTTGCTACTTATGCAAGTTTCTGCAGCTGGCTGGAATTTCTCCTCAGAAATGGATTTTTCTTTTCTATTGCATCATCAGGCTGCAAATTTTCTAAACTTTTATGCTATTTACCTTTTAAAACAGAATGCTTTTAACAGCACCGAAGTCACCTTTTGAATATACTATGCAGCCATAAAAAGGGATGAGTTCATGTCCTTTGCAGGGACATGGATGAAACTGGAAACCACCATTCTCAGCAAACTATCACAAGAACAGAAAACCAAATACTGCATGTTCTCACTCATAAGTGGAAGTTGAAAAATGAGAACACATGGACATAGGGAGGGAAACTTCACACACCGGGACCTGTCAGAGGGTAGAGAGCTGGCGAGGAGGATAACATTAGGAGAAATACCTAATGTAGGTGATGGGTTGATGGGTGCAGCAAACCACCATGGCACGTGTATACCTATGTAACAAAATTGCACCTTCTGCATATGTATCCCAGAACTTATAGTATAATAATAATAATAAAGGAAATTTCTTCTGCCATGTACCGTAAATCATCTCTCTTAAGTTCAAAGTTCCACAAATCTCTAGGACAGGGGTAAATGCTGCCAGTCTCTTTGCTGAAACATAAGAGTCACCCTTGCTCCAGCTTCCAACAAGTTTTTCATCTCCATCTGAGAGCACCTTAGCCTAGGCCTTATTGTTCATATCACTATCAGCATTTATCTCAAAGTCATTCAACAAGCCTCTAGGAGGTTCCAAACTTTTCTACATTGTCCTGTCTTCTTCTGAGCCCTCCAAACTTTTCCAACCTCTGACTGTTACTCAGTTCCAAAGTCGCTTCCACATTTTCAGGTATCTTTTCAGCAACACCCCACTCTACTGGTACCAATGTACTGTATTAGTTCATATTCACACTGCTGATAAAGACATACCCAAGACTAGGAAAAAAAAGAGGTTTAATTGGACTTACAGTTCTACATGACTGGGGAGGCCTCAGAATCATGGCAGGAGGTGAAAGGCACTTTTTACATGGTGGTGGCAAGAGAAAACGAGGAAGAAGCGAAAGGATAAACCCATCAGATTTCATGAGACTTATTCACTATTACAAGAATAGCATGGGAAAGATTGGCCCCCATGATTCAATTACTTCCCCCTGGGTCCCTCCCACAACACATGTGAATTCTGGGAGCTACAATTCAACTTGAGATTTGGGTGGAGATACAGCCAAACCATGTCAGCTGTTTTTGCCCTTCTGATCAACAAAGGAATTAATGCAATTCCAAAAACTTTTGAAATAATATTTCAGGCCTCAAACATATGAAACTGAAATACATAAGTACATTTTGATAAACATTTTATTGAGTATCTACTGAACACAAGTCACTATAAAGAGCATATGAAAGTATCTAAGCAGTCTTGGAATTTTGAGGGCTTTTTTCCCCTTTTTTGTGGAGAAAGGAAACTAATCTATCTAACTAACTAAGGAAGCTAACTAATTGTCTTGCCCAGGCTCATCTCAAACTGCTGGGCTCAAGTGATCCTCCTGCTTCTGCCTCCCTAAGTGCTTAGATTACAGGCATGAGCTGCCATATCCATATAGTCTAGGAATTTTGATCCTATGAGGACATCCTATGGTCCATACTATAAGAAGATAGCAAAAGAAAGTTATAGATAATAATTAACTAGAAGGCCACAAGTGCCTGAGGAATTCTGAAGATATTAGAAGAAGTGCATCAACACAAGTTTGTTGTCTACAATGGGATAGTCATTCTAGATGGAGAGAAAAGCATGGGCAAGAACAATGCAATGATTCATTATAGAATATATTTTAGGAATAACTACAGACCACTTACAGTGGAGCATAGATGTGCTCAGGGGACTACTAGGAGGAAAGGCTTTTAAAAAAGTAGTTGTAGGTCATATTTTAGAGAAACTTGAAGGTCAGTATAAGCAAGCAGAGCACAGAATGGAAAGGTGGTGAGAGATCAGAAATAAGAATACTGGCTAGGGTCTAAGAAAAACATAATGCCATAAGGGCCTAACCTAGGGTAGTGGTAGCAAGAACACCAGATAAAAGAAACATATTCAAGAGATATGTCTGAGTTAAACTCCAGAGAGTTTAGTAATTGATTAAATTTGAATTAGAACAAAGGAACTCCTTATGATGGAGAAGTGTTATCTTGGACTTTTGAGCACAGATGACCACAAAAACAGGTGGTAAGCTATTAAAAATATGACTCAGGAAGAGGAGCTTTTGGCGGTGGGAAGAGGAAGTGGAAGAATATCTTAAATTCAGACTTAGGCTAAGGTGGAGTTCAGAAGGATTTCTGGTTTAAAATACACAAAGTGTACCTGGAAATAAAGGCTTCAGTCTCAAGGGACTATCTGGAAACAAAGGGTTTAGAACCATCTTTGAAATAATTGTTAAGCTAACAAAAAGAGATATAGTGGCCAACTAGTAGAATAGAAAGAAGAGTAAGTGCAAAACACTGAAGAATGCCAAATTTTAGAGGATAGAAAGAGAAAAATAAGTCAGTAGAGAAAACAAAATATTAGACAGCAAGGGAGTATCAGGATGGGGCTGTGTCATAGAAGTCAAGAGAGAAAAGCATTTCAAGAAGAAAATCAATACAGGAAAATTCATCCAGGAATCTGAAGGAGTGAAAGAATAAAAAATAAACCATTGGTTGAACCACTTGCTGATGTTAAGAGAACTGTTTTAGTGAAATTCTGGGGACAAAAGCAGGAGAAGAAGAAGAACTAACTCATGAGTTCAGGCAGAGTTCGCACCCTACTCTCATGAAATTTAACATATTTGGCTGAGTGTGGTGGCTCATGCCTATAACTCCAGTGCTTTGGGAGGACAAGGCAGGAAGATCACTTGAGCCCAGCAGTTTGAGACCAGCCTGAGCAACATAGGAAGGAAAATTAGTCAGATGTGGTGGTGGGTACCTGTAGTCCCAGCTTCTCAGGAGGATGAGGTGGGAGGATGGCTTGAACCCAGAAAGTCAAGACTGCAGTGAGCCATGTTCACACCACTGAACTCCAGCCTGGTCAATAGAGTGATACCCTGTCTCAAAAGCAAGAAGGAAGGAAGGAAGGAAGGAAGGAAGGAAGGAAGGAAGGAAGGAAGGAAGGAAGGAAGGAAGGAAGGAAGGAAGGAAGGAAGGAAGGAAGGAAAGAAAGGCGGGAGGGAGGGAGGGAGGGAGGGAGGGAAATTTCATATACTAGGGGAGGAGAGAGATAAGATAACATAAGAGGGAAAAGGCCAAGCGAAGTTGTTTTTCCTTAACTGGGAAGCGACAAGTGTGTTTATAGGTGGAAAGAAGAAGTTTAAAGAAAGGAAGACACCTAAAATAACAAAAAAGGAGACATCACTTGAAGAGGCAAAATTCCAAATACAAGGGTCAATGCATCAGGACACAACTGGATGATTTATATTTGGAAAGGAGAAAGTAATAATTCTTCTCATATAGAATAATATCAGAATATAGGGAAATCAAAGAATAATTTTATGGCAGAGAAAACATAAGGTCCCATAAGCTGTCACTTAGATTCTTATTCTCAACAAGTAAGATGGGACCATAGGGGGTGACTGTCTTGTCCCAACTTACCCAGGACTTTCCCAATTTTAGCCCTGAAAGTCCACTTCCCAGGAAATCCCTTGGTCCAGGGCAAGCAGGGATGATTGGTAACCATAATTGTGTATCCATGGAGTGTTGCTGATGTCATGTGAGTTTGTATCTTATTGAGATGAAAAACAATTTTTTATGAGGAAACTTAGCGGGAGTTAATCAGAAATGGATAAATAGATTGCTGATTAAAAGTGATGGACCATTTTATTAGACAATAGGAATCTGCAGTATCAATCATCAGGGTCTCCTCTGCACAGGTTTATGCTCAGCATAAACTGAGAAAGGAGCACAAACTGAGCATAAAGGAATGGTTCTTGCAGTGCAAGTGATCTTTCACTCCTGAATCCCATCTCTCTGGCTTCCCTGCAGGCCACTTCATTGGACCTCCTCTCACAAGACCACTTGTGACATCCCTGTTATTAAGTCCTAATTATCACTTGTGACATCTTGTTGCTTTGTAAGCTTCCCATTTCATGAAATCTCTATGCCGTTTGTCACAGTTGTCTACTCCCTCCTGGGAAAATTTTGCTTTCCTAATTCTTTTCATATTTGGCCTATAATTATGCCTACATTTGCCTTCCCTAATTCACTTTTCACTTTATTGTCTATTTTGTCTATTCCAGAGTTAAGTCCTCTCCAACTACTACTTCTTAATCCAGGACATATAAAATTCAACAAGTGTGAAACCAAATTTATTATTTATCTTAAAATCCATTCTACTATATGACCTGTTCAGCGCCATGATTCACTCAGTGCCCACGCTAGAAACCTGGGAATAGTCAATTCATCCCACCTCCTCTTCCTACAGTATTAACTTGATCACTGAATTCTTTTCAATTAACTTGCCTTACATCTCTCATGTGCTTCCCTTTCTTACTGGTACTGCCACAGTCCATTCTTCGTAACTTCTCAGTTGGATTGCCATGGGCAAGAGCCTGAGCAAAGATTGAAGTGCTGACACTTAAGTTAGAAGGTGCAAGGTAGGAAAGGTGAGAATGAACAAAAAAAAAGCTGCAAGGCAAGGAAAGACTTGAAACAACATGCTACATGGCCCTGCTGGCCAGCATTTTACAACATACTGCAAAGAAACACGTCACATCTCTCAGCAGTGCACTAGTTCAGCAAGGAGGACTTTCTGAATGGTTGCAAGAAAAAGCATACCTTATAGGAAAGTAAAAAGGAGAGGGAATTTATATCTTGGTTTCTTTCTTCCTCCCACTTCTCACTGACCAAATTCCATCCTGTTGGGCTGCGAGTCTCCACAGTCCAGGTTGTATCATCAAGTTACCTAATTTAGCATTTGATCCATGTCTGGAGGTTTGGGGTGACTCAGCATGGATAGAGATAAACATGGTGGGGCAAGGGAAAACATAAAAGCCACAGAGGCCCAAGGCTGAATTTGGATTTCAGTCACTCGTCAAAATTTTAATTTGGGCAAGCTAGGGAGTTTGTTTAGGCTTCTAGTAGGTGATACATTTAGAGTGCGAAGATTGTTTTCAAATTGAGAAAAAATGTCTTTCTTGTATCTCTGAACTAGATTTCTTCTATCTATAAACTAGAATATGTTGAAGAATGTTCTGCAGGCTAGTTTCTGGCCCTGAACATTTCTCACTTGTTCCTCCTCACTCTCTTCCTTCTTCTAGTATTGGACACCATGGACACATTCTTATCACAGTATGATTCCAGGTCCTACATCTTCATGTCTTGATGTCAGTGAGTTGATGCAACAGGTGATAGTTTTTGTGGAAGTTATTCAGCAATACCCGCGAAAATTTAACTATACACGGAAGTGACTATGAACCATGTAGTATTCCACTAAGGTCAAATTAAAAGAATCCCAGGTCACATTCCCAAAATTGCCTGTGACCGTTTCAACACTACCTCACATGAGAAGTGTAACAGAGGTGAGTCAGAGTGGAAAGAGACAGCTCTTTTAGCCAATTGTAATTAAAATATCTTACTGTGGCAAACTTTTCAAAAACATAACCTTCTAAACACATCGATAGAGCCTCTCATCAGATTATGCAATTGAGAGGCCCTGAAGCTTCATTAGCTTATCCGCAAATCTGCACCAGTGCACCGGGTTTGTGGCCAATACTTGGAGGAAGGCTGCCCTTTGTACACACAAAGAATATACAGTTTGGCAATATTAAAAGTCTTTTGATTCCTAAAAGCACCTCATTCTTTCATGCCTTTACACATCATGCTTCCTCTGTCTCATGAAAGCTCTCCTTATCCTGGCTTCTTGTTCATCTAGTTTATTTTTCCTTGTCTGTGAAGTTTTCCCTGATCCCTCCAAACACAACTCACCTCTTGTGCCCCTCAAGCACCTAATGTCTACCACTATTTCTGCATGTATTGATTCAATCATCAAAAGTGTATTGAGCAACTCCTATGTGCCTGATATATTGCTGAGATATGGCAGTAAACAGAACACACAAAGTCCCTGGCCTCCTGGAGCTTACCTTCTAGTGGAAAGATGTAGACAATAATCAAATATGTAAGTAAATGAGTAATATGGAAAGCTGTGATTTCTCAAAGAAGGAGAGATTTTCAAATTCTGGCTATTTTATCAATGGCCATCAGAAAATAACTCAAAGGCAGTGAAGTTTGAAATCATTTGATATCTGAATGAAGAGCTTTCCATGGGGAAGGAATAACAAGTACGAAGGCCCTGAGGGAGAAAGATGTTTGGTGAATATGTGGCTGATAGGCTTTGGGTTCAAGGCATAACAAAGAGGCCAGCGCTGTTGGAGGAAGATGAGAGAGGAGGAGAGTATGATAACATAGAGTCAGAGAGATGACCAAGAAGGTCCTTGAAGTCCTGCAAACGTTGCAAAGACCATGGCTGTTGCTCGGAGTGAGTCTGGAAGCCATGGCAGGGGGCTGAAGTAACTGACTCACAATTTAAAAGGATCACTCTGTTGAGAATCAACTGTGGCTACAAAAGCAAAATTTATAGCTTATTTATCTTTGAGTTAAGGGTAGAAAGAGAATATTATTTTAAAGCTGGCAGCAGTTGCTTAAAAGAAAATGTGTATTCAAAACAAAAGCCCTCAGGACATGGACAAATGGGCTAAAACTGACATAGAGAAAACAGAATTGTTTCGCATAATAAAGTTGGAGAAAGGTTGGGCTCTGGGCCCTGTGGGAGGAGGACATTAATGAATAGGGAGTCTTTGGAGAGAGTGGGACAGGCCCAAGGCAGGAAATCAGGAGATTCAGGAATAAAGCAAGCTGTTGAGAAATTCCCTGTAGTGAGAAGAGAAGCTCTTATGAAGAAAAATGTGAAATATACAATTTTAGATAATTTAACACATTTTTCCATAATACAGCAAATCCTTTCAAATCCTCAGAAAATAAAAAGTCTAATACATACAAATGTCTTATGTGAGTGTTGTTTGCAGGAAATGAAGGGAAAAGACTGTATCATTTAGGGCTGGCTTGAGTGGAGAGAAGAGATCAGGAACAGAGGATCAGATATGAGTACAGCCAGCTCAGGAGAGGTAAAAAGAGACACAAGAGAGGAGAGGACCTCAGAGGCATTTTCATGAGAGAGATGCTGGGTATCTCATCATGGTAGGGAGGGAAGAGTTCCAGATGTTATTATTTAAATGATAAAGGAAGAGTAACGGTCCAACGCTGGAGTGGATGGAAGCTGACAATAATTCAATGTAATCGCCAGGGTTATGTTTGTATGCACAGAGTGCTGTGCACAATGATAAAGGGTGGGAATGAATGGTAAATCAGTTGATGTCAAGGAATAAACTTCATTAAGAAATGAATTTTGAAATAGCTAATCATGAATTTTTGCTCAGTACTAATAATATTAGATATAATATGTGCATTTACAATCTTGCACCACATAACAAATTTCAGGCAATGGTGGACAACATATAAGATGGTGGTTCCATAAGATTAAATACAGTATTTTTATTGTATCTTTTCTATATTTAGGTACACAAATTCCATCCTGTTACAATTGCCTACAGTATTCAGTAATATGCTGTACAAGCTTGTAGCGTAGCAGCAATAGGCTCTACCATATAGCCTAAGCGTGTAGTAGGCTATGCCATCTAGGGTTGCGTAAGCACACTCTATGATGTTTGAACAATGATGAAATCACCTCACTGCATTTCTCAGAATGTATTCTCATCGTTAAGTGATGCATGATGGTATGTATCAGCTTTACAGTTCCATTATGCTTTTACTTTTTAAGCTAACATTTTGAGCTTACTATGTTCCAAATCCTATATTAATTGCTTGATAACTCTATGATATAGGTACCATAACTACCCGACTTTAAATATCAGAACACCAAGTCTCAGGTAAAGTAACTTGCTCAATGATGTACAACTGGGTGGGGCAGAGGCAGGATTTGAATTCAGGCTGCAGATTCTAAGAGTCCTTGCTGTAGGGAGGCCGAGACGGGCGGATCATGAGGTCAGGAGATGGAGACCATCCTGGCTAACACGGTGAAAGCCCGTCTCTACTAAAAAATACAAAAAACTAGCCGGGCGAGGTGGCGGGCGCCTGTAGTCCCAGCTACTTGGGAGGCTGAGGCAGGAGAATGGCGTAAACCCGGGAGGCGGAGCTTGCAGTGAGCTGAGATCCGGCCACTGCACTCCAGCCTGGGCAACAGAGCGAGACTCCGTCTCAAAAAAAAAAAGAGTCCTTGCTGTTAACAATGACTCTGTATACCTCTCTTTCACATGTCATGAATACATTATTACATTTCAGCTCACAAACATGCCATTAATTCAAAACAGCAAAGAGCTGAATCTGTTTGGGGAAAAGTTCCTGTTAGATACTAAATGTACAATTGGAGAATATGCAAATTCTCTCAAAAAATGAACAAATGTTTACATTGGAGGAAGCGTTAATAATGTAAAACAGAATAGAAATAGAGAAAGTGGCCCTGAATCATAGAATTAAAAATAGGAAAAAAGAAAACTAGAGTCATAAGAGTTTTGATGATATACATTTTCTAAACAAGAAGCTGCATGATTTCAATATAGCTGCTTGACTACACATCAGCCTAAATTAGACCCTAACACTCTTAAATATAGTTATAGTTAAAGTAGTCTGGACACAAAGGAACTGAAGACTGTACAGTTCATGCAACATCATGCAACAAATAAGAAGAGTTTTAATCAATATGTCTTGACTGAAGGAGTGTGTGTGTGTGTGTGTGTGTGTGTGTGTGTGTGTGTTTCCTTATGGCTGCTTTGAACATAAATTCAAAATGGTGACTCAGCCATCTTGGACTTATGAAAGCCTTACAATCACTACAATCACAGTGTACATGATTAGATAATCAGGAAAAGGATAAACTGTGAAGAAGAGATTTAAAAAGAAGAGTCCTGAGATGCCGATAAAATTAAACCTATGTGGCTTTTTAACAACTTTCACTGGAAAACGCCATAGCTTATAAAGTGATAAATAAATAAATAAGAAATAAATTGTTGCCATTGAAATCCTCTTATTTAAAAAAGAGAAAATTTAAGAAGTCCAAGTTGTATGATACAATTGACTCTCTAAAGAAGGAATAAAAGATCTTTAGAAATTAATTAATGCCCAGTGTCTTAGGTATTTCTGTGACTGCTTACTCTCAGGGTTGGCAGCTTTCCATTGAAGGCAGAGCTATTCAGCCATCCTTTTCTCTAACTACAAGCTCAAGCAACGCAGGTATGTGCATTGTCAGACACTAAGGAAATGCTGGAAATTAATTACTTGTTCATCCAACAAATTGGGCACATAATGTTGAAATTCTAAGACGAGTACTGGCTTAAAATTTGATCCAAAATTAGAAAGACACAGGTCCTGCCCTTGAGTCACTTACAGTCCAGAGAAGACTCAAACATGCAAGCCCTGAGAACTGATACTCGGCTCTCACATACCAGATGACCATTCCGCTTGTTTGCAACTGGGTTCTCCCATTAGGTTAGTGCCTATGCTGAACTGATTGTTAAATTTTTTTTAATATTCCCCCTGTAAGCAATTACAATGTACTGTGGTATTTTGTACATTAAAGACAAATATATGATGCCAACGAAACAGAAAAAAGACATTGATCACATCTTAAATGGGAGTGGAAATGATGAATAGCCTCACCTGTCCCGTGACACTGTCTCACTGTCTGTAAACACATCAGCCCACAGTGATGTTTATGAAGAAAGAGAGACGTTTAAGGTTGAAAGGGACTCTAGAAATTAGCTAGACCAACCTCCTCGCTCTACAGAGAATAAGATGGAATCACAAAATGTTTTAATGACTTTCCACAATCACCGACGCCGCTGAGATCAGATGTGGGATAAGAACCCAGGTCCTGTAATTTTCAGTCTCAATATTCTTTAGAAGTCTATCTCACAATAGTCAGTAAGTCAGTAACAATGATGTTTCTAACAGATTCCTGGTTGTTTTATGCCCATTGCATGCCCTCAGTGCATTCTGTATTTCTCACCTAACTACAATAACATCACTGGAATGGCAGCAAAGACTAAAGCAGAACACCTGGGCTTGGGTCAGGAGGCATGAGGTTAGATTCCTATTACATATCACCTACTAGCTCATGACCCTGGAAAATAATTGCCCAATTCCTCTAGATTTTGATTTCTTCATTAAGAAAATGGAAATAACAATGCCTACACTTGTGTGAGATTTCAAATAAACTATGCAGATAAAACTCTGTGTTTTTCTCTCTGATTTCAGACCCTTCCTACCTTAGCTCATTCCCAATGTGATCTTTCTAATCCAGATCCAATCAAGTTATTTCTGTGCCTAAAACTCTTTAATGGTTCCCCACTGCCAAAGGGGAAAATCTAAACGTCTAAACATAGTCCTTTAAAACCTTGACCCAGGCTTCTTTGCAATTTCATGTCAATCATTCCCCATAATATCCTATGTCCCAGTTACATTGAATAACTTATTCACATTCCCCAAAGATGTCATGCCTGTTTCATGACACCTGTTTCACTTGTGATTTTCCACTCACTGGCATGTACTCTCCTCTCTAGACCCACCTCCCTAATTCATCCTTAAGGACCTTGCTTTCATGTTTGACATTTTTATGGCTAGAATGGATTTGTGTACTACTTTAATAATTAAAAGACTAAATAAACATTCTAGAAAAAAAATTATGATCATGTTTAAATGTCACATTTTCTGTTAAAAATTCCTGATACTCCTTGATCATTTAACTATGTTTCCATGGTTACTGTGTAGCTTGTACCTTCCTCTATTATTAATATCATAATAAGTTTATGTGTCTGCCTCAGTTCTGAGTCACTGAAGCAGGCAATGTGATCTCCCTCATTACTAAACTCAAGACCTATATTCATAAATAATGTGGAGAAAGTACCTATGAAAGACTAAACCATATGGAATCAGGATTGCATCAGTTACTTTGGGCAACCCAGACTGAGACACTCGTTAGAGCTTTTCTCTCCCATGGAAGAACAGAGAGTAGTGTCAGAGCACAAATATAGATTCCCAAGTAGTAACTTAACAGTAATCCTCCTGCTCTGAAAATTGTCATGGTCCACGTTGTCCAATATAGTGTATATAATTCACCAGAGTGGCATTGCCCCTAGAAACTGTTTTCTCAATTCCTCTAAAAATATAACTCTCAATGTGCTTTATAAAAGGTAAATTTTAGGGTGGTTGATTAATTTCAACTAGGCACTATGTATACTTTTTGAGTGAAAAAGCAGTATAATAACTGATGGCTTGGTTCTTTCTTGGGTGGATACAAAAGATGTGGATAACATACTTTCTGTTGATAATTTTTTAAAGAGGGGATAATTATGAATGTGATATAAATATTAAACGAGCACTCCTCATAGGTATTATTTGATTCATTAATTCCTTTATCCCTCTCATCCTTTTTATTTTTTGTGTATGTCTTATGTTAATGCTTAACATAAGACCTATCCTGTTAACAAATTTTTAGGTATGCAATAAAGTATTGTGTTGTATTTCATCATGACATACAGTAGAGATCTAGGACTTACTATTCATCTTGTAAAAATGGACCTTTGTACCCTTTGACCAATGCCTCCCTATTTGCCTCTCCTCTTCTCTGTCAACCACCATTCTACTCTCTGCTTCTTCACTGAGTGTCTTGGCTCTTTTCTTTTTAATTTCAACTTTTATTTCATTTATAGGGAGTACATGTGTAGGTTTCTTACATGGATATATTGCACCCAGGTCATGAGCACAGTACCCAGTAGATTTTCGACCCATGCCCCCCTCCCCACCCCTCCCCTCTCTGGTAGTCCATGGTGTCTATTGTTCCCATGTTTATGTTAATGTGTGCTCAGTGTTTAGCTCCCACTTATAAGTAAGAACATGTGGTATTTGGTTTTTTGTTCCTGCACTGGTTCACTTAGGATTATAGCCTTGAGTTCCATCCATGTTGCTGCAAAGGACATGATTTCATTCCTTTTTATGGTTGTGTAGTATTTCATGGTATATATGTACCACATTTTCTTTATCCAGTCAGTCATTGATAGTCACCTAGATTGATTCCATGTCTTTGCTATAGTGAATAGTGCTGTGATGAACATATGAATGCATGTGTCTTTTTGGTATAACGATCTATATTCCTTTAGGTATATACCCAATAATGAGATTGCTGGGTCAAATGGTAGCTCTGTTTTAAGCTCTTAGAGAATGTCCAAATTTCTCTCCACAGTGGCTGAACTAATTTACATTTCCATCAACAGTACATAAGCATCCCCCTTTCTCCACAGCCTCGCCAACATCTGTTATTTTTTGACTTTTTAAGTTCTTGGAGAAATCGCCACACTTCTTTCCACGATGGCTGAACTAAATTACATTCCCACCAGTAGCATATAAACATCTCCTTTTTTCTGCAATCTTACCAGCATCTGTTATTTTTTGACTTTTTAGAAATAGCCATTCTGATTGATGTGAGATGGTATCTCATTGTGGTTTTGATTTGCATTTCTCTAATGATTAATGATGTTGAACATTTTTCATATGATATGAACATTTTCAAAAAACAACCTCACTTGTATGTTCTCTTTTAAGAAGTCTGATCTTGTCCTTTGCCCATTTTTTAGTGGGGTTGTTTTTTGCTTGTCGATTTCAGTTTCTTATAGATTCTGGATATTAGACCTTTGTCAGATGCATAGCTTATGAATATTTTCCCTATTCTGTAGTTTGTCTAAGTACTCTGCTGATAATTTCATTTGCTGTGCAGAAGCTTTTTAGTTTAATTAGGCCCCACTTGTCAATTTTTGTTTTTGTTGCAATTGCTTTTGAGGACTTAAGTCAAAACTTCTTTGCCAAGCCAGTGTCAAGAAAGGCATTTTCTAGGTTTTCTTCTAGGATTTTTATAGTTTTAGATCTTACATTTAAATCATTAATCTATCTTGAGTTAATTTTTATATACAGTAAAAGATCTAAGGATCTGGTTTCATTCTTCTACATATGGCTAGCCAGTTATCCCAGCACTACTTATTGAATAAGGAATCCTTTCCCCATTGCTTGTTTCTGTCAGCCTTGTCAAACATCAGATGGTGATAAGTGTGCAGTTTTATTTCTATGTTTTCTATTCTGTTCCATTGGTCTATGTGCCTGTTTTTGTACCAGTACCATGCCATTTTGGTTACTATAACCTGATAGTAGAGTTTGAAGTCAGGTAGTGTGATGACTCTTTTTTCTTTTTGCTTAGAATTGCCTTGGCTATTCAGGCTGTTCTTTGGTTCCACATGAATTTTAGGCTAGTTTTTTCTAACTCTGTGAAGAATAACATTGTTAGTTTGATGCAAATAGCATTGAATCTGTAAGTTGATTTGGGCAGTATGGCCATTTTAATGATATTGATTCTTTCAATCCATAAGCATGGAATATTTTTCCATTTATTTGTGTCATCTCTGACTTCTTTCAGCAGTGTTTCATAGTTTTATTTGTCGACATCTTTCACCTCTTTGGTTAGCTATATTCCTAAGTATTTCATTTTCTTTGTGGCTATTGTGAATGGAATTATGTTCTTGATTTGACTCTCAGCCTAACATTACTGATGTATAGAAATACATCAGAAATTTTTGTACATTAATTTCATATTCTGAAACCTTGCTAAAATCCTGTAGCAGTTCTAGCAGCCTTTTGGTGGAGTCTTTATGGTTTTCTAGGTATAGAATCATGTCATCAGTGAAGACAGATAGTTTGACTTATTTTGCTATTTGAATGCCTTTTATTTCTTTCCCTCGTTTGGTTGCTCTGGCTAGGACTTCCTGACTCATTCATTCTTGAGAGAACCAGTAAGATGTTAGAATGACCCAAAGAGTATGTGTGTGTGTGTTTGTGTGTGTGTGTCTATGTGTGTGCATGAAATAATAAATTTGCTTAAAACATGCAGAATAGGTCAATATCAATTGCGTTTATATAAGACACAATTTACCTTTCTATGGAAAAGAATCATTTTATCATTACCAGTATCCTACCACTTATAAAGTTGTAAAATAACTTATATCTACAATAGATAAACTGAAAGTTGTGTTAGATAATGTCTTTTCTATAACATTATGCTATTAAAGCACTAATGCATTTTGTACAAAAAATATTACTTATATAGATTTAGAAGCAAATATGTTTATGAGTATTCAACTAAACACTCTGATTGTTCTTGAACATTGCCTTGTAACAACATGATCTATAAAACAGAACAATGTCTCTCAAATTGGTTGTTTATAAGATTTAACTGGGGTGCTTCTTAACATCTAGATTTCCAGGTCCTCTTCTAGGAATTTCTCATTCAGTAACAAAAATTTCTCTTCAGAATGGGAGCTAGAAATAAATATTTTTAAAGAAGCACTATACACAACAATCCAATGCTGTGGGGAATGTTGACTGAAAGTAAGCTTGAAAATAATACCATAACTATAATTTTAAGAATATTTAAATTAATTAATCAATAGTTAATTGAACTTTAACCCAGGAGGTTTATCAAGACTTTCTTTGTTTTCCCACAGAAAACGTCTAAATTCATAACCACTTATTGTTTTCCCGATTTGTTTAACTACTTTACCAGAGAACACATATTAATTGCATCTGAAGCACTACCCTTTTAACTTTGAAAGGTACTTACTCTATATATTTCCCTCACCTCTTGTATAGAATGATGGCATTCTTTGAGCTCCCAAAATTATGTTTGAAAAATTTACAAATGTAGCAAAGTAATCAAAAAGCAATAAACTGAGGTCAGCCACCAATAATAGCAGAGATAAGTGAGTCACCAAAGCATAAAATATTAGTGCATGTGGGAAAGAGGTAAAGATGAAATAATAAGTCAGAGTGATATCTGAATCTAAAGAGCAAATCCACGATCAAATTTTGCATGAGTGCACAGATGGGCAAGAGAAGAGATTTAAGAAATAAATACAGTAGATCCAGATAAATTTCCGGGCAACATTCTTCAAAGAGAAAGACTTTTTATTCCCATAAAAGGAACTGAATTTCAGCCAGTAACATTAGTACATTGACGTATTTCTGTAGTACTTGGTAAATAGTCACTATCCTAAGCCCCTATGCCTTCCCCCTAGCAAACCCAGGATCCAGCAACTGAAGGGATAATATCTGAATCAGTAGAGGACCCCAAAAACTTTGATCCAGACTTACTGTATTCTGATTGCTTTAAGTCCTTTTCCTATTGATGGTTAAATATTGTGGTTATTACTCTTGCTCACAGTGATGCCTCCACTGGTCTTTCATGATTCTCTGAACCAGATTCCCAAAACTACAAAAAAAAAATAATTTTCTCCTAGAAAAATGGGCATTTGAATTCTTAGGACTGTTATTATTCCAGCATTTGAATTCTTAGGACTTATCAACCTGAAAGTATCCCCAAGAGCAGCCAGGTTCTTACATTGCTATTGTCACTTAACACTTCACCATGTGATAGTGCACCAGATGGGGGTTGCAGTTAATTCTTTGGTCACTTCTTAACTGATAAATTTTGTTGTCACTTATTTCCTGCTAATTTCTGTGTAGCCTCCTTCCAGATACTCCTAAAAAGGGTCAGAAAAAAAATTTCGAACATCTATAATCTGTAAGAGACTATAGTAAATGCTACTATATTTAAACATGGACCTAAGCAAAGCAGTACAATTTAAAACAAGAATATGATTTCATCATACAAGAGAACAATGTTTTTCTCTTTATATGTACATTGTATAACTTTTAATTTCTATTTACTCTGGGAATTCTATATTTCTTATTGAAATACTTGGGCTTTCTCATTTTAAAAAGTCATGCAAATTTATTTACACGTCAGCTTATCTTTGTGTGTAATGGAATTCGTGAGTTGCTTACACCAGATGTCTAAGGGAAAGTCCTGTTTCTTTTATTTGGAAATTGTGAAAATCCTTTTACAACCCTGGCCCTCAGTGTGCTCCCATGAAAATGAGTATATTGAACAAAATCAGAGTATTTCCAACTTTATATCAACATGAAGTTCTCATCATATGAAATTTTGCACAAAAGCTTACCAATAAGCAGGGTTTCTCCAGTTAAAGCAGAGGAAGGCAGAGTATTGCCAGTTTGAAACTCATCCACTTCCCAGACAACTTATAGACACCCTAAAAGAACTGCCTAAGATTCCACAAAAACACAGTGTAAAATTAAAAAAAAAAAAAAAAAAAAAAAAAAAAAGATCAGTAACACCCTTTCCAACTCTAAAATTTCTAGAAAAATTTATAGTATGTTCCCATGGCTTGGGTTGTTCAATTATAGATCAAATGAAGACTGAACTGATTAAGGCTAAACTAGTACAAACACATAGTGGAGAATAATATTATATGTTATACATAATATATGAGAAATAACAAAAAGTAGGCAAAGTTATGCCATTGTACCTCATTCTCAATCCCTTCACATCTTATGATACAATCCAAACCAAATATCAATTAAAGTAATGCCTATTTAATTAAAAATAAACAATAAAGTAATTTTTACTTAACTAAAAATTCAATCAAAAAAATAAAATAATAACTTTAATAAGAATCATAGACCACATTATACTGTAAGCATTTAGCTATAGTGCTCTGTGTGTATGTGTGTGTGTGTGTGTGTGTGTTAGTCCTTTTTCACACTGCTATAAAGACACTACCCAAGACTGGGTAATTTATAAAGGATATTTAATTGACACATTTCCGCATGGCTTGGAAGGCCTTAGGAAACTTACAATCAGGGCAGAGGGAAAAGCAGGTATCTTCTTCACAAGCTGGCAGGAGAAAGAGAGAGTCAGCATAGGAAAAACTGCCACTTTTAAAACCATCAGATCTTGTGAGACTCACTCACTATCATGAGAACAGCATGGGGAAAACCACCCCCCATAATGCAATCACTTCCCTTCCTCAACACATGAGGATTACAATTCAAGATGAGATTTGTGTGGGGACACAGAGTCAAACCATATCAATATGAATACATGTATATATTTTTAAAATATAAGATATATGAGGAAAAAAATATATATATATGTATTCTGCAAAAGTTTCCTTTGATGGTTTTATCTAGGGGACTACCATGTCCCTAACTAGATTCTAAGCCACACCCATAAAGCCACTACTATACACGATTTCAATCATTCCTTGGTGACCATCATTAATCCAGTGATTTGGACAACTTTAGAAAAGTTGAAATTTTACCAAATCCAATCCATACTTCACACGGTGACAAGAGTTAGCTATAAAAACATGAATTCATAAATTCATGACTAGTGTGCTTAAAACACTCATAGCTTTCCACCTCCCGGAGACTCAGTGTGAAATCCCAGACCTTCATGATTTGGCCCCTGAAACCTCACAAGCCTCACCTAGTCCCACTCTCTCTCTATCCACTCCACTCCAGGAAGCTTGGCCTTCTCTCAGTCTCATGTTCTCTGCCATGTCATGGGAACCTTAACTGTGCTGCTCCTCAGCCTAGAACACACATCTTTTCAGGCAGTTGCTTCATCAGTCTATTTATTCTTCAGACATCAGCTGGGACCTCACATCCTCAAAGAAGCTTTCTTGACCTAGTCTAAGTCAAACATCCTGCTACATGTTCCAACACCACCTTATATCTTTTCATAAAACTTTGCATTCTTAGGCTGGTTCAGGATACTCAAATCAATAAACGTAATCCATCACATAAACAGAACCAAAGACAAAAACCACATGATTATCCCAATAGATGCAGAAAAGGCCTTTGATAAAATTCAACACCCCTTCATGCTAAAAACTCTCAACAAACTAGGCATCGATAAAACGTATCTCAAAATAATAAGAGCTATTTATGACAAACCCACAGCCAATATCATACTGAATAAGCAAAAACTGGAAGCATACCCTTTGAAAACCAGCACAAGACAAGGATGCCCTCTCTCACCACTCCTATTCAACATAGTATTGGAAGTTCTGGCCAGGCCAATCAGGCAACAGAAAGTAATAAAGGGTATTCAAATAGGAAGAGAGGAAGTCAAATTGTCTCTATTTGCAGATGACATGATTGTGTATTTAGAAAACCCCATCATCTCAGCCCAAAATCTCCTTAAGCTGATAAGCAACTTCAGCAAAGTCTCAGGACACAAAATCAACATGCAAAAATCTCAAGCATTCCTATACACCAATAACAGACAAACAGAGCGCCAAATCATGAGTGAACTCCCATTCACAACTGCTACTAAAAGAATAAAATACCTAGGAATCCAACTTAAAAGGGATGTGAAGGACCTCTTCAAGGAGAACTACAAACTACTGCTCAAGGAAATAAGAGAGGACACAAACAAATGGAAAAACATTCCATGCTCATGGATAGGAAGAATCAATATTGTGAAAATGGCCATACTGCCCAAGGTAATTTATAGATTCAATGCTATTCCCATCAAACTACCACTGACTTTCTTCACAGTATTGGAAAAAAACTACTTCAAACTTCATATGAAACCAAAAAAGAGCCCGCATGGCCAAGACAATCCAGGGCAAGAAGAACAAAGCTGGAGGCATCACATTACCTGACTTCAAACTATACTACAAGGCTACAGTAACCAAAACAGCATGGTACTGGTACCAAAATAGATATATAGACAAATGGAACAGAACAGAGGCCTCAGAAATAACACCACACATCTACAACCATCTGATCTTTGACAAACCTGACACAAACAAGCAATGGGGAAAAGATTTCCTTTTTAATAAACGGTGTTGGGAAAACTGGCTAGCTATATGCAGAAAACTGAAACTGGACCCTTTCCTTACACCTTATACAAAAATCAACTCAAGATGGATCAAAGACTTAAATGTAAGACCTAGGATCATAAAAATCCTAGGAGAAAACTTGGGCAATACCATTCAGGACATAGGCATGGGCAAAGACTCGTGTCTGAAACACCAAAAGCAATGGCAACAAAACCCAAAATTGACAAATGGGATCTAATTAAACTAAAGAGCTTCTGCACAGCAAAAGAAACTGTCATCAGAGAGAACAGGCAATGTACAGAATGGGAGAAAATTTTTGCAATCTATCCATCTGACAAAGGGATAATATCCAGAATCTACAAAGGACTTAAACAAATTTACAAGAAAATAACAACAACAACAATAAAAAAGCATCAAAAAATGGGCAACAGATATGAACAGACACTTCTCAAAAGAAGACATTTATGCAGCCAAAAGACATATGAAAAATGCTCATCATCACTGGTCATTAGAGAAATGCAAATCAAAACCACAATGAGATACCATCTCATGCCAGTTACAATGGTGAACATTAAAAAGTCAGGAGACAACAGATGCTGGAGAGGTTGTGGAAAAATAGGAATGGTTTTACACTGTTTGTGGGAGTGTAAATTAGTTCAACCATGGTGGAAGACAGTGTGGCAATTCCTCAAGGATCTAGAACTAGAAATGCCATTTGACCCAGCAATCCAATTATTGGGCATCTACCCAAAGGAATATAAATCATACTACCATAAAGACACATGCATATGTATGTTTATTGCTCCACTATTCACAATAGCAAAGACTTGAAACCAACCCAAATGCCCATCAATGTTAGCCTGGATTAAGAAAATGTGGCACACATACCCCGTGGAATACTATGCAGCCATAAAAAAAGGATGAGTTCATGTCCTTTTCAGGGACATGGATGAAGCTGGAAACCATCATTCTCAGAAAACTATCAGAAGATCAGAAAACAAAACATCACATGTTCTCACGTGTAAGTGAGAGTTGAACAATGAAAACATGTGGACACAGGGAGGGGAACATCACACACCAGGGCCTGTCAGGAGGTGGGTGGCTAGGGGAGGGATAACATTAGGAAAAATACCTAACGTAGGTGACAGTTTGAGGGGTGCAGCAAACCACCATGGCACATGTATACGTATGTAACAAAACTGCATGTTCTGCACACGTAACCCAGAACTTAAAAGTATAATTAAAAAAAAAAAAGGAAAAAAAGAAAATTAGGATATAAATGTAGAAAATTTTTAAAAAAAAACAACTTTGCATTCTTGGAACTATTTAATTCATCATTTGTAATTATCTGTTTATCTTCTGAATTTTTTTTTTTTTTTTTTTTTGCCAGTAAATTCCACAGGGCCGTTTTTGTTTCTCTTATCACTACAGCTCCAGCACTGCTCCTAGTAGCTGGCATTTCATACATATTTGACAAATATTTATTGACAATAAAGAATACTTCAAAAATTTAAAGTGTGTAATTTATTCCTTAATGGCTAGTAATAGTTTTCAACTCACTTTCTCATAACTAAAAAAGATGCTTAAATTTTCTTTTGTTCTGAAAGATTTTATGCTTTTTAATTCTTGAGCTGAATGGAATGTTCTGAATACATATGCTTTTATAGAGCCATCTAGTGCCCATTTTGTTTAGTGAAACTAAAAATTAAAACAGGAGGAAAAGCCCACAATATCCTCAACAGTGAAGAATGTATAACCTCCATCTGGCAGCAGCAATTTAATATATTAACTGTTCTGTTGAATGACTTTTTTCCTGAGCTACTTCTGGCCTTCACTGTATGCACATCAAATTAGTCATTCTCGATTCTGGTAACTAAAAATGAGATGAGAGTTTTATAGTTAACACGGTATATTGAACAAATGTGCTGCTACTTGCTTCCTCCTGAAACCCCACTACAATGACAATAAAGGAATAAAATATGTGCAATGTGTAAAGATAAAGAGAACAGAGTAGGAAACAGCAGCAAATAAGAGATGAAACAAAATTTTAGAACTTAGAAGAATGGATAGTAACTGACATTGCCTTTAGAGAAGTTGATAACTAAGGAAGACTATGCAGGAAGCCAGTAAGATGAATCCCCAAACAACTCAAAAACTGAAGGCAAAATAGTTACAGCCCTTCTCAAGAAATTACTGTAGGATTTGTACTCCAGCAGAGTATAAACCAGGAAATAATGAAAACATGATATTCAGGACATAGGATGAAGGAAAGAGGTAAAGGGAAATTCCCAGACTGATCATAATGGAGAGTCTCAAGATTCCATCTGTGAAACAAAGAAAGTAACCAGTAAAAATTGGAGCAGAAGGATTGAGAACTCTAAGAAATATCTAAAAAGGACAACAAACAAACAAACAAAACAGCTGCTTGGATATATGGACAAGAGATTGCAGTTCCATCAAAATATTTGGGAATTAATTAGTAAGAGGTTCATGAAAGAAAAATAGAAAATAAAAAATACAAGAAAAAATAAATTTAATAAATTGCTTAGCTGAAAATATTTAAAGGGTGTAGACAGTGCAAAAACCAAATAACAATTTAATAAATTGTGATATAACTACTTTGGGAAGACAGGAAGAGAGAAAATAATGGAACTGGTAGGTTCATGTAAAAGAGCTGAATCTCTTTAGTTAACAATTTTAATATCTAAACTGAAAATTTTTTTAAATGATAAAATTATACTTAGAAGTATGGAGACAAGCTCTGAAAATAACAGAAAATGGTTTCTTCTGGGAGGAAGAATCAGGAGTATGACTGCAGATAGATATTTTATTCTAAGTCTCAACTTTTAAAGGTATGTAATTTTTAATATTTACCATATATTTTTCTTTCTTCCCCGTTGTGCACTTCCACACTGAGCCATGGTGCAAAGCAATATGTTTTCAGATCCTATCTAAAAGCTACTATTATTGGTAGCCTTATTTGGTCTCAGCTGGAATTTTGATCACATAATATTGAAAATAATAATTTTTCAATGTTTTGTTAGATAAGACATGCACAAAGGCACCTCATCCCTTTGCAAAAAGTCCCTTCCACTAGTTACTTGAGTATAATAGCTGATTTGTCCTCTCTGGCTTAGGGAATATTTTGTAATGTCTGGCATCACAAAGCACTTGTCCTGAAAGCACCAGACATCAATTGCCCAATTATCTACCAGGTTTTTCCCCAGTAACTGTTTCACACTTGGAACCAAAGTGATGCCACATTTCTGGCATTTTTATAGTAGCCTGTGCATTGTAGTCAGCTTCCTCATGCATTATATGGGCCAGTTCTTTTGTGAGGGCTGCCTGTCAGGTGTAATCAATCAGCAGCTTGAGCATTTCCTTTAGCCTCAATGCTCTACCTTCTTGTATGGATTAATACTTTTATCACAGTTACCTTCTTAGAAAGCATTAAAATACCTACAAATTCTTAAATGAGCTGATTATTTTTCACTTTTTTCACTGGGATTTCTGCAGAGGTTAAAGAAAAACCCTCATTTTTTCAGTATTCAAAAATCATGGACTACTCCAAAGGCATACTACTTTCAGTAGATATCTTAACTCTATTATTACTCACTAGTCGGCAAAGCTCTGGTGAGCGTGATTAAGTTCTGCCATCCAGGCAGATTTTACCTCTAGTAAGATGTCATATTCTACGCAACAATCAGTTGAACGCATTGCTTATGCTCTTAATGTTTTGAGACTCCACAACCTAATTGGTGGGCTGCCTAAAATCTGAAAAATATGCATTTCCTAGTAGATAGAAGGTTTGAAGAGGAGATCTTTTCTGCAGTCAGACTCTCACTAGAAAAAAACAAGGTAAGTGTGGGTAAAGTTTTCGTAAGGTTTTTAATAAGTGACCGAAGGCAAAATGCATCCAAAGAACGCCATTCTAAGGAGAAAACTTCTGAATTCCTTAGGTCCCAGGACTGTCTTAAAGAATGGGCTCAACAGGGCCTAAACTGGTCCTCTTCCCTGTGAATTTGCTGTAGCAGAATCACATCAAATAGGGAGAAGGACAGACAGAGAAAATAATGTTATTACTAGCAAGGCAGTTTTCCAATAAGCAAAAAACTTTTAAATCTGATTACATAATAAAAGGATTATTAAAGGAGATCTAATTTCTGAGGAAACAAAAACAAACCTTAGCATTTTGGAGCTCAACAAAAAGCAAATAATAGGTCAGACCCAAGGTGAAATATCTCATACTGCAGTGTTAGATAGCATAGCCCAAACAGGAGGCTCAAGGAACCTTCGTGAAGCACACTGTTTTTGAGTTGAGGGTCTTGAGTTGCTGCAATGAAGATTTCTTGAAAAGATCTTGGTAGAACTTTCACATTGTTGAATTTCCAAAAATATCACCAAAGCTTAATTAAGCAAAGGTGCATTTATTAGAATTTACTATGGTAAAGTAAACTTTCACTTCTACTTTTTTAGAAATCAAGTATACAGAAAAGAAAGTGGTATGCTTCAAAGGTCTTCAATTTGCTAACCTCTACCTTTAGTGTATCTCTCTCTCTGTTTCTCTCTCTGTGTTTCTCTCTGTGTCTGTCTCTTTCTCTCTCTGTTTTTTTCTCTCTCTCTCCCCCCCCTTTCTCCCAGAGACTCTCTCTCTCTCTGTGTGTGTTTCTTTCTCTCTCTCTCTCTCTCTCAACATACCTGGAAGTAAAGTCCTCTGGACATGTATGAATCTCTTTTAAACCTGTTCTTGATTAGGAAAGTGAGGTCTTTTGTGAATTCAGACCTGTGCATATCTGGCCACATAAAATTGCACCAGACAAGGCAACTTCATCACACACTTGAAATGCTAAATGAAATACCAAGTGAGGCTCAGTTGCCCATGCTAGACACATATTCTTGTCAAGTCTTGCTAGCCAGTAAATTGTGAAATGACAAATATGTACCTAACATGCCACCCTTACCTTTTTAGCTCTAATAATATTTGCTTTATATATCTGGGTGCTCCGGTATTGGGTGTGGGGGTGTGTGTGTGTGTGTGTGCGCGCGTGCGTGTAATACTGAAGCATAGTTATAACCTCTTGCTGAACTGATTCCTTTATCATTATCATTATGTAATGCCTTTCTAGCTTCTTTTATGTTTTCTGACTTAAAGTATTTTTTGTTTGGTATAAGCATAGCTACTCTTACTTTTGATTTTTTTGTGTGTGAAATATCTTTTTGTTTCTATTCACTTTCTGTTTTTGTGTGTGTAGGTGAAGTGAATTTCTTGTAGGCAGTATATAGTTAGGTCTTGTTTTTTATCCATTTAGACAGTCTATATATTTTAATTCAGGAACTTATACTACTTACATCCAAGGTTGTTATTGATAAGCGAGGACTTACTCTTAGCATTTTGTTAAATGTTTTCTAGTTGTTTGTGTATCCTTTGTTTCTTCTTCTCTTTTTATTTATCTTTGTGGTTTAGTGATATTCTGTAGTACTAAAGTTTGATTCCTTTCTTTTTCTCATTTGTGTGTCTGTTTTACCAGTGAGTTTTACACTTTCATGTGTTTTCATTATGGTAGATACCATCTTTTCTCTTTCAAATGTGTGACTCCCTTAGACATTTCTTGTATAGACAGTCTAGTGGTAATGACAAGCTTGTGCTTTTCTGGGAAAGAACTCATTTCTTCATTTCTGAAAGATAGTTTTATCAGCTATATTATTATTGCCTATCAATTTCTTTCTTTCAGCATTTTGTGTATATCACCTCATTCTCTTCTAGCCTATAAGGTTTCTGCTGAGAAATCTGTTTGTCTGAAGAAGATTCCCTTATATATGACTTGATGCTTTTTTCTTGCTGCTTTTAGAATTCTTTCTCTGTCTTTTAATTTTGACAGTTTGCCTATAATGTGTCTTGTAGAAAACATTTTGGGGTTGAATCTATTTGGGAAGCTTTGAACTTTGTGTATCTGGAAGTCCATATCTCTCCCAAGACGAGGGAAAGTTTCAGCTATTATTTTGTTAAATAGGTTTTCTATGCCTTTTCCCACCTCTTCTGCTTCTGAAACTCCCACAGCACAAAACTTTGTTTACTTAATGGTGTCCCATATGTCACACAGGCTTTCTTCATTCTTTTTTCCTCCTTTTTCTTTTCCTTTTTTTGTGTTCAATGGTTATTTTTAAAAGACCTGTTTTCACATTTAGAAATGCTTTCTTCTACTTGCTCTAGTCTATTGTTGAAGCTCTCAATTGGATTTTTTGTTTAATTCCTTGAATTATTCACTTCCAACATTTCTGTTTGGTTCTTTTTTATGATATCTATCTCTCTGTTGAATCTCTTTTAATTTTTAGATTTTTGTTATGTGTACATAGTAGTTGTATATATTTATGGGGTACAAGAGATATGTTGATGCAGGCATACAATGTATAATAATCACATCAGGGTAAATAGGGTATTCACCACCTCAAGCATTTATCATTTCTTTGTGTTATGAACACTCCGGTTATACTGTTATTTTTAAATGTACAATAAATCATTGTCACCCTGTTGTGCTATCAAATACTAGATCTTATTCATTCTAACTTTATTTTTGTACCCATTAACCACCCTTGCTTTTCCTGCTGAATCTTATTAGATCATGAATTGTTTTCTTGATTTTGTTAATATTAAGATTATTATTTTGAATTCCATATCAGGCATTTCACACATTTCCTTTTCTTTGGGGCATGTTACTAGATAATTATTGTGTTCTTTTGGAGATGTTCTGTTTCCTTCCTGTTTTTTGTTTTGTTTTGGTTTGGTTTGGTTTTGGTTTTGGTTTTGGTTTCTTGTGGCCCTATGTTTATATCTGAACTTCTGGTGAAATAGTTACTTCTCCCAACTTTATGAAGTAGCTTCCATAATTAGAGACCTTTTCCTGTAAATGTGTCCTATAGTGTTAGTTAGGTAGGGTGCTTGGTTTTGTTTCTGGGTGGATGCAGTAGTGTAGTCTCTGCATGATTTCTTTGGCCATAATCAGTAACAGCAGTGTCTGCAAATGCCTCAGTGGTGTAGGCTGTGGTTGCTTGTGGAGGCTATGATGTGGCTTTGCTGAGGATGAGGACACTGGGAAGGTAGATCTCTCAGGTCCCTGAGAGGCATGCACAGGTGTGCAATAGCTATGCTGCTGGAAAGGGCAGGGTGTCAATGGTGGTAGTAGCGAGAACCAGGCAGACCAGTCCTTGGACCTCTGGGTGCCATGCAGGTGCATAGCAGCCCCACTGTTGAGGAAGGTAGGGTTGCTGGTGGTGGCAGTAGTAAGCCCCATGTAGGCTGATCTTCAGGCTCCCATGTGGTTCTGCTGCCAAAGGGACAAAGTTACCTGACAGCGGGGGCAGCAGGCCTTGTGTGAGCTGGTTGTTGGGCTCTGGTGATCCAATTTGAAGGGGGCAGGGTTGCTGACAACAGTGAGCTGGCTATGGGCAAGCCAGTTTTCAGCCCCTGGGTGGTTCCACTGCTGAAGGGGACAGAGTTGCTGATGGTAAGGGCAGCAGACCCCAGGTGGGCAGCTCTCAGGTTCTGAGAAGATCACACACTGGCTCCCACTCTCTTGAGGGCAACTTTCCTGCTGTGTTGGACCTCTTGTTCCCCAGAGTACAGGGCACTGTGTTGGCTTGGGTCCCAAGGTCATGGCTGCATCACTGGTGTCAAAACACTGCAGCCCTCTGGGTAGATGTGGTGTCATGTCAATGGTGCCCCAGGGATATGGAGATGCAAGGGCTATTAGGCCCCTGGGCAGGATGCAGTCTTGTGTTTGCTCCCCTCTCAAAATGGCACCAGGCTGCAGTAACCTGGGTGTCAGTGAGTTGGGAGGACCCAGTGTAAATTTCCTCTGTGGAATAATACAGTTTTGTGGACTCCAGGCAGCTCCCTGTATTGTGTTTGGGGCCTTCAGGGCTATTGGGCTCTCATAACTAGGACTGCAGGAATCTGTAGTAAGAGTGTGGATTGCTGAGGATCTCTTGCTTTACTTCTCCCTGAATGAGTTCTTCTAGTTAATCCTGGCCAGTTTGTTTGCTTTGCTCTCTATGGTCCTATCCCAAGCTTCCATGCCTCAGAGAGTCTCTGTCACTTCCTTGCTAAATTCCAGTGTTCTCTAGACACTCTATTCAACTTGTGGTTATCTATTTGTTGTTTTGGTCCTTCTGTTTTAGGGAGGTTAGTGCTGAGCACCTTTAGCCAGCCATCTTGATCTAAGTGTCAAAAACATCTGTATTGAATGCCTGCTACATGCCAGGAACTGTTCTAGGAGTCAGAAACATAGCAGTAACAATCAGAAAATTGTCCCTGTCTTGACACTGATGAAGCTGGAAGCTATCATCCTAAGCAAACTAACACAAGAAAAGAAAACCAAACACCACATGTTCTCACTCATAAGTGGGAGTTGAACAATCAGGACATATGGACACAGGGAGGGGAACAACACACACTGGAGCTAGAAAGGGTTGGGGGGTGGCAAGGGGAGGGAGAGTATCAGGACAAATAGCTAATGCATGTGGGGCTTAGTGGGCTAGTGAGTGCAGCCAACCACCATGGCACACAGATACCTTTGTAACAAACCTGCACATTCTGCACATGTAGCCTGAAACTTAAAGTTAAAAAAAAAATTAATTAAAGAAAAAGAAAATGTCCCTGTCTTCACAGAGCTTACATTCTAATAGAATCATAGAAATAGACAACAAATAATTAAATAAATAAATAATATGTCCAAGGATGATACTTACTATAAGTATGTATTGAGCAAGTTAAGGAAATAGAGTGGCTGTAGTAAGGCTACTTTACATAGGTACGCAAGGAGAGTTTTCTGATTAGTGGCATTTGAGAAGCAATGTGAAGTAAGGGGGAAATCAGGTACTGGGGGAAATGCCCTTCAGGAAGAAGTACAGCATGGCTGTAAATTAGGATCATGCCTTGTGGCTCCAAAGATCTACAAGGAGGCCTCTGTGATTTGAGCAAAGTAAGTCAGGCAAAGAGAGAAAGGAGATAACGTCAGTGAGAAAGGAAGAAAAGATTGAAGGCCAAATCATGCAAAGCTGACAGGCTGCTGAAAATTTCTGCTATCACGTTAAGTGTGATAAGATGACTTTTGAAGTTAATATGATTTGACTTAAGTTTTTAAAATATCTCTTTAGCTGTTGTTTTGATAATAGGCTATAGAAAATCAAGATTGGAAGACAAAAGACCAATTACAAACCAATTAAAATAATAATCAGTGGGGGCTTGAACCAGAGCAGTAGCAGTGGGGGTGTTAAGACAGAACTCAAAACTAAATGTATTTTGAAGCTAGAATAAATGTGGTATCTTGACAGGGTAGCTGTCAGGGATGATAGAAGAGAGTCATGCAGGATGATTTCAATGCTTTAGGCCAACATAATGGAAAGGGTTGAGTTGCCATTAATTGAGATGAGAAGACTGCCAATGTACCATGTTGGGAAGAAGATGAAGAGTCCAATTTTAAACATCTTGGGAAGATGGAATTGTCACACAGCAAACCCCAAAATTGAGGCTCAGGCCAGGAGGCCAAGTGGGTTGTTGACTTTGCACAGGAAAGAATTCAAGAGTGAGACAACAGAGTAAAATGAAAGCACGTTCATTAAGAAAACAAAAGAGTAAAAGGGTGGCTACTCCCTAGGCAGAGTAGCCCTCGTGGGTTGTTGGCTGGCCATCTTTATGGTTATTTCTTAATTTTATGCTAAATATGGGGTAGATTATTCATCAGTTTTCTGGGAAAAAAGCAGGGAGTGGAACTGAGGGTTCCTGCCCTTTTGGACCATGTAACTTCCAAACGTTGCCATGGCATTTGTAAACTGGTGGCAATGGTAGGAGTTTCTTTTAGCAGGCTTATCCATTATAATCAGTGCATAATGAGCGGTAAGAACAACCAGAGGTAGCTTTTGTTGCCATCTTGATTCTGACTGGTTTCTGCTGGCTTCTTTACAGCATTCTGTTTTATCAGCAGGGTCTTTGTAACCTGTGTCTTGAGAAACAAGTTTTGCTGAACTCCTGTCTCAGAATCAAAGGCAAAAGTGGTGGAGATGGCATGAGATAGGAGCATGAATAGATAATTCAGCCACAGAAATGGGAAGGAAGGCAGAATATTTTGACCCAGGTGCTGGTTGGTAGGTAGATTTGATAAAGGAGTTTGAGAAATTCTCTATATTTAAGTAAATAAAGTTAAGAATGAGGATGGAGACAGAGATGTAAGTTTTAGGATAGATAAAAAGCAAGAAATAATCATTCTAGAGAGAGAAAGATAGAAGGACTAGACGAGCAGTTCTCAAAGGGTGTTCTGTGAACACCTGAGATGGAGACCCTTCCAGCGGGGATCTGTCAAAAACTTTTCCTACTACTACTAACATGTTATTTACCTTTTTCACTAAGTAAACTAATATTTTTACAATGGCGAAATGAAGGGTAAAAATAGTGCTTCTTAGCACAAATCAAGGAAATAGAGCCAAACTGTATTAGTGCTCATTGTATTTTTTCCCACCATGCACGTGCAGGAAAAAAAAAAAAAAAGCTGGTTTCATTTAAGAATGTTCTTTTTTTGGCAAGGCACAGTGGCTCACAGCACTTTGTAATCCCAGCACTTTGGGAGGCCAAGGCAGGTGGATCACCTGAGGTCAGGAGTTTGACACTAGCCAGGACAACATGGTAAAAACCCATCTCTACTAAAAATACAAAAATTAGTCGGGCGTGGTGGTAGGCACCTGTAACCCCAGCTACTCAGGAGGCTGAAGCAGGAGAATCACTTGGACCCGGGAGGTGGAGGTTGCAGTGAGCCGAGATCACACCACCGCACTCCAGCCTGGGTGATAGAGAGGCAAGACTCCATCTCAAAAAAAAAAAAAAAAATTAAATGTAAATGGACAGTTTATTCGGGCTGAATTTGAAGACTGCAACCTGGGAGACATAGATTCAAGTTGCCCTAAATATATGCTCCCTAAAAATATTTTTGATGAAAGAATACAAAACATAAATTACATTAAATCTTGACTCTTTAAGTACCTACCTTAATGTTCTGTTGATAAAAGGGGAAGTATGTGTAAATTGCCACTGATGCCATCTAGAAATACAATTATTTCTTGGAAAAAAGCTTTCTTACAGTTGTTGAGTTGCAGGCTGAACTGGACATTTTTTCCCTTGGACCATCATCTTAAATTAAAACAATGACAAAAACACTATGGTTATTCACACTTGAGTATTAGGCGTATCTGTTGCCACTGATATAATCCACACTTTTAAGTGAAAAGTAGAATGCTAGAGATTTTTATCTGCTGTGATGAGACTGGTGGATTCACAATACTTAATGATTTTTTCAAGAGATCAGTGATGATACTGATGTATGTGATTTTTTTTATATCGAGTCAATGATGAAAAGATCATCAGAAATAATTGAACCCACATTTTCTAAATTAAGACTATATAATGTACAAAATCATGTATAGGTAGACTCATTCAATATGCAAGACAGGCCATTGGATTTTGATATTACAGTATGTGAAAAGTTCATTAAAATGATTTGCAATGCTGTTTTCCAACTAACCGTTAAGAAACAATTACACTTTGAGTTTTGACATATGTACTTATATTTCAGGAAAGAAATCCAGTTATCTTAAAAGGCTATTAAAATGTTCCTTGTTTTTTTTCCAAATATGCATCTGTGTAAGAATGGATTTTCTCCATACAGTTAGCCACAACATAGAACAACAAATTAAATACAAAAGCAAATATTAGAATCCAGCCATTATACCAGACATTAGAGATATTTGAAAAACTGCAAAACAATGCCATTCTTCTCACTATATTTTTTTGTTTTAGAAAATACAGTTCTTTCTTTAAATATAATTTATGTATAATATTATGTAATTGTTTCTTTTGTCACTTTAAATGAATTGTTACATTATATTTTAATGTCTTAGTTTTAATTTCCATTATGTAAAATATTAATAGATGTTACCCACTTAAGCAAAAGCTCTTTGGAGGCCTCCATAATTTTTAAGACTATAAAAGATTCTTGGAAAACTTAAGAAAATTGACAATTGCTAGACTTGAGAAATACAATATGAGAGCAAAAATTTATAATTACTATTTAATATTTTTGCTTCGGTAAAAAAGATATTTAGATTCACTTTTAACATACTTAACATTAATAATATACCTGATAACATTGTGTATACAGAATTATAGGAATTCAGTAGTGAAGAATCTGAAGAACCTAAAGATTCAGATTGCAATTAAAGATTATCTAGACCATTTCCCACATGACACTGAAACCTCTGGTTTTTATTCAAAGTTTTACTTCACCTTAGAGCTATTAAATTACTTTTTATACTCAAAGTTTGCATGTCCAGAGTAGTAACCTTGACTATTGTAATCTATATTTTCAGTTTTAAAACTGCCACCGAAGTCTTGACCATTTGTAGGGCAATGTAGTTGAACAAAGATAGCCAGCATAGTCAGTTCACATTTCCAGGCTTTCTGCTTCATCCTAGTTAGTGCTAACAAAGTTCTTACACAAGGTGGCTGTTGGGCTCTCTGTGGGACTTCCCAGGCACACCTTATGTAGACATGAGACATTATGTTTGTAGCTTCAAACCGGCCAGACACAGTGCCTCTTTTATAATAAATATTGTGTAATATTTCTTTATTATCTTGACATAAAATACGTTGGTAAGTTAGCCTACGTACACAACTAAATTAAAAACAAACAAGCATATAATTTATAATAGTAAAATAAAACAGAAAATAAAAGTAATTTATAATAAAAATAACACATAATTCAATCTATGAATGTGAATGATCAGTATGACTCAAAAGAAGATAAACCAAACTTAACAGATGCTTACACCTGCAATAATTAAGTACCTTACAAAGTCTGGATTGAAGACAAGTAAGAAGATTAAAAGTAATACTGTATGAGAAGTAAGGCTAATGAAAGAGGAGAGATAGAGACAGATATTAGGATAAAAGTTAGCATTTGAAAAGTAATAACAGACTATGCTCATTTGTATATAATCATATAAAGTAAGAAAAAGAAGTAAATTATCTTAGTCAAATAGAAATAACATGCCAAAATAAGGCATGAAGTATCAAAATAATTTCCTTGATAGGGTATCAGATAGGTGATGAGTAGGTATCACAGAACACCTCTTTCCTACCTAGAAAATTTGCCACATGTCAAAGCAATTATTGAGTCTAGTCCTTATAACAATGTTGGAGACAATATTTTATGGGGCAGAGAGAATGAAAAAAATAAAGATTACAAGAGTCTTTAGGGAAGCCTACAGAGAGTAGAGAGGAGATGAGACCAGTACTAAAATTTGAGTAACAAATAGGTATTCGTGAAGATGACAATGTAGAAAGTAAATGGTCTGTCAGAAAGACCAACATGGACAGTAGTAGTGAAGAGTGAGAAGCACATCTCTTCAGCAAGGCCAGCAAGAAAGTTGTGTGTGGGAAAGTCATGGAGATGCACCTTGAGAAAATTAGACTGAGAACAGATTGTAAAGGGAGGTGTGCTAAGAATCTGGATGTTATTCTATAGGCCAGGTGTTGGCAAACCAAAGCATAATGCACAAGTGTTAAGAAAATGTCAGTTTCAACATATCTGTAGCATTGGTTAGTGTAACTGAAAAACATCCACAATGTATTATAATTTTTACAATTGAATAAAATGTGCATCTATTTTACTATTATTGACATTGGACACATTTCTCAATTTATTTCGTAGTTCTAGTTCCTTTTTTCAAAGTATCGGTCAATTTTTATTCCCATTAGCCTATGAGAATGTTAATATTCTTATCAATTTTATGTGCTATTCATTTAATCAAGGAATTAACTATCTGTACATACTTAAAACATTTTTCCTAAAGGTTATTTGCCTTTTAATTTGCATATTTTCCTTTTTAGTCTACTTCAACTACCTCAATATCCTTAATTAAACAAGGCAGGAATTAAATCAATAAAAGACTTTTTATTAAATATGATTTATGTTTTTTAATGTAGTCAAATGTATTCATCTATTTATGATTTCCTTTATCCATTTGACATGGCAGACACTAAGAAAAATCCTCCACGTTAGACTTGGAACCCCTTGATACCACTATGTAACGATTTTCCTTCCCACAGAGAACAGACAAAATTTTATTCAGAATTTAATAAACCCCAAGTAAATTACTGAGTGATATTTAATATCCTGATCTAAAGTTGGGATTTAGATTTCATTTTCATATCCAAATATTTTTACACTACTTGCCAAGAAGTAGGTCACACCAAATCAGAAAGATCCCTATCTCTTTTGAAATGAGATACTAATTCAAAACATCTTCCAACTACTCTCATAAGTTAGAAATTTTAGGTCACATATAAAAGAAAAATGAATTAAACAGTTTTCTGAAGGAATTCATTGTTCTCCCACGGTAATCAGAAACTTGAGCAACTGAAATCCTTTTTAATTAAGCCTTGCTATGAAAACATGTGTGTATATTTATATATAGAAAATATGTCAACATTTATTTTTGTCTTTCGATTACTGTTAAATAAATAAAATTCTTCCTTAATGATTCATTCTAAACCTTAATTGTCATTGCACAATTCTACTGATGTAAATGTTAAATATACCTGGGTGACAAGAGCAAAACTCCATCTCAAAAAAAGAAAAAAGAATAGATTGTGGGCTGATTCTCAAATTTCACCTTAGAAATGTTAGTTTTTTAAAGCATATCCCTTATATAAGTTGCTGACTTGTCACAATACCTTTCTCTGTAAGTAAAAATTGAGGAGAAAAAAGTTGCTTGAGAGTTCTAGTCAGCTGAACTCTAGTTTAAAGTTGACTTTTTATTATTAGTTTTTTTAAAATCTCTGCAAAATAAATTATATTATATAAAGTAGAATTAGATCAATATCAACTTTTTTTTTTTTTTTTTTTTTTTTTTTTCAGACGCAGTCTCGCTTTGTCGCCCAGGCTGGAGTGCAGTGGCCGGATCTCAGCTCACTGCAAGCTCCGCCTCCCGGGTTTACGCCATTCTCCTGCCTCAGCCTCCCGAGTAGCTGGGACTACAGGCGCCCACCACCTCGCCTGGCTAGTTTTTTGTATTTTTAGTAGAGACGGGGTTTCACCGTATTAGCCAGGATGGTCTTGATTTCCTGACCTCGTGATCCGCCCGTCTCGGCCTCCCAAAGTGCTGGGATTACAGGCTTGAGCCACCGCGCCCGGCCAATATCAACATTTGATGTATCTTCAAAGCTCCCTACCAAAAATCATTAAGAAAACTTAACAATAAGAACAGTAAAGAAAGCGACCTAACACCTGCAATTCACATGCATGAAGTTGACTTCAAGTTCAGCATGTGTTGTTTGAAGATTGCATAAGGAAAACAATCAAAATGTCAACAGATATAAAAAGGCATAAAGTATGAAGCAACAGAGTGGGTTTTGAAGAATGAAAGTTACATAATATGACATAAGGAGGGTGGAGGAGCACAGCTGGTAGCTAGGTGAAGAGGTAAGGAGTTACGCAGGAAGGACCCAAAGAACCACGGCAGCCTTGAAACATGTCCAGCACAATTGTATACGGCTGTGGCCAATACTGTGCTGCAACCATCTGCTTTTATGTCTCTTGGTTTCTCCTCTTCATGCTTTGTCTTCCCCAGCATTCCCTATTTATCTCAAAACTTCTTTGCTTTATCACAAAGTTAGAGTCAGCTTTAGAGGACAACAGGGGTTGAAGGGAGGAGGCAGGTGTGTACTCCAACTTTTCTTATCATGTCCCTTTTCTCAAAGAAAGTGTAGCACAAAGAAGCAAACCCATGTATCTCAGTGACTTTCCCTTCAGCAAGACCAGGGGATCTATCATATTGAAGATTTGCACTGCTGTGTTAAAATCCAGTTAGGTTCTTCAAGCAAACAAAAAATAAATGAGGTTGATGCTTTGTAACAATATCTGCAGCAGTTTTTTCCATAGTGGGTGGGGCATGTGATTCGAAGTATGCAATACTATTACAAAATTTCAAGGAAAAAGATTGTCCTTGGAGTGGGAAAATGACAAATAAGACAAAGAAGGGGAACCCATACAAGTTTAAAAGTGTCAAGACAAATTCCCATGTAGGAAAAGTAATGACTGGCATTAAACCAGCTGTCTCAAAGATAAAGAGTATGGCCATGTTCCATAAAAAAAATAGATACCACCTTTGTGTTTACATATAGCTTATACCACATAATAATATAACTCTTAGTTCAAATTAGGAGCTCCTTGTATCCAGAAAACAACTTTTATTCAACTTTTTGTTTTCAACTCCTAGTTTACTACCAGGAACATGATAAATACACAGAAAAATATTTACTGAATAAATAAATCTCTAGTCTCTCTTATTATCAAGCATACACTTTCACAAAATGTCTAGCTTAGATTAGAAGTATAGTCTGCTCCTGAATAGAATTTTCAAATCTGTTTCAAGTCAACTGACCTATTCAGTAATCCAACTGCTAAAGTTGTACCTATAATAATATGCTCTAACAATATGAGAGCCAGGACAGTAGATATACCTTAAACAGACTGTGGTAACTGGACAATGGTAGCATAAAAAAGTAGCAAGAACGAAGTTCGTTTAAGATACATCACATATTGTAAATATATATAAAACATTACTTGTTAAACTCTGAAAACAAAAGTAGACAGTAGCTAAAAGCAATAGTGCCTTGATATTAACAAGACTGATCAAATGTTCATCTTGACATGACTTAGGCTTGCTTGACTAGGACAAGGAGGCTCTAAACTCTGTGTGAACTTTCTTCACTGTCAACTCCATCTCAGGTTCAGACTTCACCCCTCTGCCATGCTCCCATGCACTCACATGCCTGACTACAGACATTTCCTACCTCAACTTTCTTGTTATTGCAATGTTTGACTCAGTTCCTTAAATTTCAAGATCACCCCCAGCAGTTTTCCACACTCTCCTCTTTCCATGCCCACCTATCCCCCAGTCTCTGCATATAAAAGCTTTCCCTACCCACTCCTTCCTTGAAATGTTTCTGGAAATAGGGTTTTGAGCTCTATTACAATAGTCTTCTATTGCAATTACCCCTTAATGAAAGTCTTTCTTTACCAATTCCTAGACTTCCTCTCTTTCACTGACCGTGCAAAATTCTATAACTAATCTAATTCTGGCTTAGGAAGACACTGTGTAACTCTGAGCATGAAAACACTCCACCTCTTGAGACCTCTCAATTTCCCATCTAACGAAATCGCATTTGCATGGGGATTAATGGTCCCTGATGCCCTCTCTTGCACCATGGCTCTGAGTCGAGGATACCAGTTGTTCCTGGAAGAAGAAATAGCTAATCACGCATCAGTCAGGTTTTACTGCTTTGCTTGTTTCTGGCTATGTGAACCTTGGCATTTTATCCCTTTACACTCTCTACTAAGCTCATTATCCATCTTCTGGGGAGCTGAGCTTCTAGCTCATGGAACATAACATCATTGTACACAAACAAAATGCTGGCATGCCACACGGGAGTAAACAGATGAGTGACTCAAAGATGGAGGCAAGCAGTCTGGAAGCTATGGCAGCCCACGGCTCCCTCCAGGTTCTCACATAGAGAACAACATTTTTCCCACTTCTGAATCCCATTCACAGGACACACCAGTGTGTTCTGGAACAAACATCAGGAAACTCAGCCCTAAGGAGTTTTGGAATGTTGGATTCTGTTCTAGACATTTGAGTATACCAGAGCAGTTCTGGACAATCACAATTGCCTTGACTGGACTCTCTGGGATTATTTCCCCAAAGTTTAGAACCCCTATGAAATAATCAACTTTCTTTAGATCTTCTATTAAGCTTAAATATCCTTGGAGATGTAAATTCAGTGAGGACCCTATTTCCTCTTTCCCTCCGCTTCTTTCTCAAGCAAAACTGGAAAAAAAATAAAAATAGAATAACTCTCTATTCAGAATATAACTGTGGTTCTGAGGATAGAGATTCCCATATTTGCAAACAGAGAAATTTGGGTCCTGAGGTTAGACAGTTGATTGATCTGTAAGCTACACTTTCTTAACCTATAAATAAGAGGGGAGCAATAATGCCTACTTCATGGTGTCATTTGATGGATTAAATGACATAATGCATGCAAAGTGTTTAGGAGAGGTGTGTTCCATATGAATAGGAAGACTTCAATAAATTTACTTCCAGCTTCAACAGCTAATTCTTACACTGCCTCCTAGATTTCTGTCTTTCTTAACAATGACCAAACTTGTGCAGACAACATTTGATAGCACAGCCACTTAGAAAAACATTACTCAAATGTAAAGATTCTATGTTGCATCACCCTGACTGAGATTCACATGTCAAGATTTATTCACTGCTTCATATATACCAAGCTCTTTACCAAACACCTTCTTATATTCATTCCATTTATTCCTCACCACAAATCTGTATGGGTTATTTTTATCTCATTTATAGAAAGAGAAACTCAAAGCTAGACATGTTAAGAGACATATACAAGATCCCAAAGCTAATAAGGAGAAATGCCATGTCTCAGTGCCTTTTACCAGAGATTGTAAAGCTAGCTAGAGTCAAGAAAGAATTTTCTCCATGTTTCTCTTTGCCAAAGGCAGAAGTGTCTCCTGCCTGAGCAGTGAGGTCTGCCACCTGCAGAAACATTTGAGCAGTAATATAATTAAACCTTCCCTTTAAACTCATAGTTTGGTGCAATTTTTTTAATTAATAAAATTTATTTTTAGAGCAGCTTTAGGTTCACAGCAAAATTGATTTGGAAAGTACAGAGTTCACATGTATCTCCTGTTCCCACACAAGCACAATCTCTTCCGCTATCAGCATCACACACAAAAATAGTACATTGTTACATGTGATGAACCTACGTTGACACATTATTATTACCCAAAGCCCATAGTTTATATTAGATTCCACTTTTGGTGTTGTACATTATATGGGTTTCGACAAATGTACAATGACATGTATTCACTACTGTAGTATGATACAGAGTAGTTTTACTGCCCTAAAAAAAAATCCTCTGTTCTCTGTCTATTCATCCGCCTCCCCAACCTACCCACTGGCAACTAATAATCATTTTATTGTCTTCATAGTTTTGCCATACCAGAATGTCATGAATTTGGAATCATACAGTGTGTAGCCTTTTTAGATGGCTTCTTTCATAAATGTTCCATTACGTTTCTTCCATGTCTTTTTATGGCTTGACAGCTCACTTCTTTATAGCACTGAATAATATTCCTTTGTATAGCTGTACCACAGTTTATAGATGCATTCCTATTGAAAGGCATCTGGATTGCCTCCAAGTTTGGGCAATAATGAACAAACTGCATAAATACCCATGTGCAGGTTTTTGTGTGGACATGTTTTCAAATCCTTTGAGTATATACCACAAACTGTGATTGCTGGATCATATGGTACGAATATGGCTCATTTTGTGAGAAACTGTCAACTGTCTTCCAAGGTGGCTGTATCATTTTACATTTCCAACACCAATAAATGATGAGAGTTCTCGTTGTTGCATATTCTAGCCTGCAAATGGTGTTTTCAGTGTTCTTGATTCTGACTGTTCTAAGTGTATAATGGTATCTCAGTGTTTTAATTTGCAATTCCCTAATAATATAATGATGAATATTTTTATATGCTTACTTGTGATGTGTCTATCTTCTTTTCTTTTCTTTTTTTTTTTTTTTTTTTTTTTTGAGACAGAGTTTCACTCTTGTTCCCCAGGCTGGAGTGCAATGGCATGATCTCGGCTCACCACAACCTCCGCCTCCCAGGTTCAAATGATTCTCCTGCCTCAACCTCCCTGACAGGCATGCGCCACCATGCCCGACTAATTTTGTATTTTTAGTGGAGACGGGGTTTCTCCATGTTGGTCAGGCTAGTCTCAAACTCCCAACCTCAGGTGATCCGCCCACCTCAGCCTCCCAAAGTGCTGGGATTACAGGCATGAGCCACTGCGCTCAGCCTATCTTCTTTTCTTAGTTCAAGTCTTTTGCTCATTTTAACAGGTTGCTCATTTTCTTATTGTTGAGTTTTAAGTTCTTTGTTTATTTTGGCTGACAGTCCTGTATATCCTTTGCAAATATTTTCTTATAGCCTATAATTTGTCTACTCATTTTCTAGAATGAGTTAGAAAAAATTCCCTCTGCTTCTTCCTTCAAAGAGATTGTAGATAATTAGTGAAATATCTTTTTTAAATATTTGGTAGAATTCACCAATGAACCTATCTGGGCGTGGGGCCTTCTATTTTGCAAAGTTTTGATTGATTCCATTTCTTTAATAAACATAGACATATCCAAACTGCCTATTTCTTCTTGTGTGAGCTTTGACAGATTGTCTTTGAAGAAATTGCTCCATTTATTTCATCTAGGTTATTAAATGTGTGGCCAGAGAGTTGTTCATGGTATTCCTTTGTTATCCTTTTTATGTCTATGGGATCAATATTATGTCCTCTCTTTCATTTCTGATATTAGTAACCCCTCTCTCTTTTTTTCTTAGTTAGCCTGACTGGAAGTTTATTGACTTTAATGATCTTTCCAAAGAATCAGCTTTTGGTTTTGTTAATTTTCTCTATTAATTTCCTGTTTTCAATTTCATTGTTTCCTGCATATATATATATATATGCATAAAAATATATATATATATATATATATTTTTTTTTTTTGAGATGGAGTCTTCCTCTGTCAACCCAGGTTGGAGAGCAGTGGTGCAATCTTGGCTCACTGCAATCTCTGCCTGCCAGATTCAGCAATTCTTCTGCCTCAGCCTCCCGACTAGCTGGGATTACAGGCGTCTGCCACCACATCTGGCTAATTTTTGTATTTTTAGTAGAGATGGGGTTTCACCATGTTGGCTAGGCTGGTCTCAAACTCCTGATCTCAGGTAATCCACCCTCCTTGGCCTCCCAAAGTGCTGGGATTATAGGCATGAACCACCATGCCCAGCCTGTTTCCTGCCCTAATTTTTATTTTTTATTTTTTTCTGCTTACTTTGGACTTAATTTATTCTACTTTTCTAGCTTTCTATAGTGGAAGCTTAGATTAATTTTAGATCTTTCTTTTTTCAAATTTTAGATCTTTCTTTTTTACAATGCTATAAATTTTCCTCTAAGTATTGCTTTCTCTGTATCCCCTATTTTAATAACTTGTATTTTCATTTTCATTTAGTTCAAAATATTTTTAATTCATCTTGAGATTTCTTCTTTCACCCATGGGTTATTTATAAGAATGTTGCTTAATCTCCAAATATGTGGGAATTTTTCCAGCTATCTTTCTGTTATTATTAATTTCATTATTGTCTGAGACTAGAAATTGTATTAATTCTGTTCTTTAAAATTTTTTAAAGATGTGTTTTATGGTCCAGAATGTGGTCTACCTTTGTGAATGTCCCATGTGAAAAATAATGTATATTATGCTGTTCTTGGATGAAGAACTCTACAGATGTCAATTATATCCAGTGGGTTTGTAGTGCTTTTGAGTTTATGTCCTTACTGATTTTCTGCTGGGTGCGTCATTCTTTCTGATAGACTGACGCTGAAGTCTCCAGTTATATTAGCAAATTTATCTATTTCTCCTTGCAGTTCTAGGAGTTTTTGCCTTGCAAATTTTGATCCCCTATTGTTAGGTATATATACATTCATGATTCATATGTCATCTTTGACTACTGAAATCTTTATCATTATGTAATGCTCTCTTTAAACCTGTTAACTTTTCTTGCAGTGATGTCTACTCTTTCTAAAATTTAAGTAACTACTCCTACTTTCTTATGATTAGTGTTAGCACGGTATTATTTTCTCCATGAATTTACCCTTAATCTATATGTATCTCTATATTGAAAGTGGATTTCTTGTAAACAACATATAATTAGGTCTTGTTTTTTTATCCACTCTGACAATCTCTGTCCTTTAATTGGTGCATTAGACCATTGATGCACAAAGGGACTATTGATATAGTTAGATTAATAGCTACCGTAAGCTACCATATTTGTTGTGCTATTTGTTGCCCTTGTTTTTTGTTCCTGTTTTTGTATTGCACAGTTTTTCTGCCTTTTGTGGTTTTAATTTACCATTTTATGATTCCATTTTTCTCCCTTGTTAGCACGTTGATTATACCTCTTTTTTCTACTTTTTTAGTGGTTGCCCTAGAGTTTGCAATGTCCATTTACGACTAATCCAACTCCACTTTCAAATAATACTATACCACTTCACAGATAGTGCAAATGCCTAACAATAACAAAATATTCCTAATTCTTCCCTCCCACCCATAGTATCATTGCTATCATTCATTTCACTCATGCATAAGCATATACAGAATATGTATATTTTTTCAAATACATTGTTTCTATTATTATTTTGAATAATGTTCTCTGTTAGGCCAATTAAGAATAAGAAAAGTAAGCTTTCATTTTACTTTCACTTGTTGCTTCTCTGACACGTTTTCCTTCTATATGTAGATTTGAGTTTCTGAACTATATTATTTTCCTTTTCTCTGAAGTACTTTTGATTTAACATGTCTTGCAAGGCAGGTTTACTGGCAACAAATTCCCTCAATTTTTCTATGTCTGAGGAAACCTTTATTTCTGCTTCAATTTTAAAGAGTAATTTCATAAGGCATAGCAGTACAGACTGGTGGTTTCTTTCACTCAATGCTTTAAATATGTTACCCCATTCTCTTTTTGCTTGCATGGTTTCTGAGGAGAAGTCAAGTGTGCTTCTTATCCTTGCTTCTATATAGGTAGAGGTAGGTGTTTTTTTCCTCTAGATTCTTTTTCTGTAGTTTGAAAATGATGTGCTTAGATGTAGTTTTTTGGCATTTATACTGCCTAATGTTCTCTGAGCTTCCTGCATCTGTGTTTTGGAGTCTAAAAATAATTTGAGAAGATTCTCAGTCATTACTGCTTGAAATATTTCTTCTGTTCCTTCCTCACTTTCTTCTTTTTCTAGTATCCCCATCATGCATATGTTATACTTTTTGTAGTTAGCCCACAGTTCCTGGATATTCTGGGTTTTTTTCTTTTTTCAGTCCTTTTTCTCTGCTCTTCAGTTTTGGAAGTTTCTACTGTTATATCCTCAAATTTAGAGATTTTTTTTCTGCTATGGTCAGTCTACTAATTAGCCTATCATCAAAGGCATTCTTCATTTCTACCGTAATGTTTTTGATCTCTAATAATTCTTTTTTATTCTTTCTTAGAATTTCCATCTTTCTGCTGACATTACCCATCTGTTACTGGATGCTGTCTACTATTTCCATTAAAGCCTTTAGCATATTAATCATAGTTATTTTCAAATTTATGGTCTGATCATTCCAACGTTCCTGCCATATCTGGGTCTTGTTCTGGTTCTGATGCCTGTTCAGTCTCTTCAAACTGTGTTATTTGCCTTTAATTATGTCTTATTTTTTGTTGCTAGGCAGATATAATGTACTGGGTTAAAGAAACTGCAGTAAATAGGTCTTTAGTAATGTAGTGGTAAGGTACAGGTAGAGGGGAAGTATTCTACAATCCTGTGATAAGATCTCAGTCTTTTGGTGAGTGTATACTCTGGACCGTGAATGTAGCAAGTGCTTCTCAGTTTTTCCCCCTTAGGTAGAGCAAGATGAGTGGAGTTGAGTATTTCCCTTCCTATAGGAAGATGAGGCTCTGACATAAGCCCAGTAGGTCAAGCTCTGGTAAAATAGTTTCTCCTGCAGGAAAGCCTTGTGAAGAAGAATAAAATGCTTTAGCATATTTCAGAATGGTTCATTTTTCCCTCCTTGTGACAGATTCATGTATGAATTTTTCTCTGATATTCGCTGTGAGGACCTGGTAGAACTCCTGGTGGTAAAACTCACCAAAATGTGAGGGCCTCCCTTATGACCAGAGTTTCTATGTCCCTTCAGAGTTTTTAATCTCTCAGTCTTATCCACACTGAACCTCCACACTTCATCAATTATAGTTTAGGATTTCCTACCCTGGTGCCTGTTCCAGTGGAAGTTTCTACTGGACAACCACTGACTGTCATCACCCTTCTTATTGATCTATGTAACCAAGGAAAATATTTCAAAACAATTGTGTAATAATCCTCATTTTTTCCTTTAAAAACCTTTGTCTTTCTTTGCCTTCCTGAATGTGTACATAGTTTATTATGGCATGAGTATTCCCACTGCGATGCTTTATTCAAAAATAAATACATTTTCTTTTAGAGAGCCTGTTTGTTATTTAGGTTGACAAAAATCAAAAGAATATATTTGAATATATGTGAACATCATATAAATATATTAATAAAACTGTTTTTCATGCTAATGCAGTTTGATTTTCAAAATTTGATTGCAATAACCTTTTATTTTACATTTATCTTAATAATTATGTCTTATGAATTTAAAGTATAATTTTAAAATTACCTAAAAAAATTGTGTCTTATGATAGCTATCATAAAAAGTGGAAGAAGAGATAGTAAAGGAAAAAAATTATAGAATTTTTTTTTTTTTGAGACAGAGTTTCACTCTTATTGCCCAGGCTGGAGTGCAACGGTGTGATCTTGGCTCATTACAACCTCTGCCTCCCAGGTTCAAGTGATTCTCATGCCTCAGCCTCCCAAGTAGCTGGGATTACAGGCACCTGCCACCACACCTAGCTAATTTTTGTATTTTTAGTAGAGATGGGGTTTCTCCATGTTGTCAGTCTGGTCTCGAACTCCCAACCTCAGGTGATCCACCCATCTCAGCCTCCCAAAGTGCTGGGATTACAAGCGTGAGCCACCACACCTGGCCAAAATTACAGAATTTTAGAAACAAAATACCACATACTATTTATACTTCAAATCTTTCATCAGGACGCTAGTTCCAAGATTTATCATAGGTTGAGTACGAAAAGAAAGCTTTTTCAGAAAAAGGAAAATAGAGGAAAAGCACTGTAGACTATTTCCAAGGAGCTTTGCTTTTAACTATAACAGGTATAGAGATTTTCAGAACACTATTCTCACAGTCAAGACGTAAGTCTATTTATCTGGTTGCAATAACCTGTACTGACAGACCATGGTAACTTTACCACTTGTGAGAAAAGGGAGAATGAGGCTACCAATGCGCTTATTCTTGGAGTTGGACTTGGGTGCTCAATCCTAATCCAGTGCCTGCAAAGGAGAGGCACTGCTGAGGTTGGATAAGTAAAGGACCCACGAAAAAGTTGCCATTAAGTAAACAAACCGGTTTTCAATCATTGAATTGTGTCTTGACTTTTTGTGGCTTTACAGATTTCTTTATAAGTAAAATCATAAATATGTTAAAAAAATTTTATAAACATTAAATTTTTAATTTCAGTTCATTTAAGTGAATAGCTGAGTGACTACACAAAAAAAGAAGTTTTAGTACTCACAAGACTTCTGACACCAAATGTGTGGGTTTTCTACTGAAGACTCCAGTTCTCCACAGAGACCAACTGGTTATCTGACAATTTAATTCAATTCTCACACTAACTGCCTGAAGTTAGCACAGACCTCACACACTAAGGGCTCAGTCCCACAAAACTGCCCACCACCATCAGATGCCAAGCATATGTATTATAATAGATTCCCAGGTTACCCACACTTCTGTCCAACTTGGCTACAAATCAAGAGTTTTCACAAACCCTTCTTCAATAATTTGCTATAATTGCTCAAAGAACTCAGGAAAACACTTTACTTGCAATTACCAGCTTATTGTAAAGGCTATTATAAAGGATACATATGAGCACCAGATGAAGGGGTACATAGGGTGAGGTGTGGAAGAGTCCTGAGCATCAGAGCTTCTGTCCCCATGGAGTTTGAGGTGCACCGTGCTCCCAACATGTGAATGTATTCACCAACCCAGAATCTCTCCAAACCCCATAGTGTAGGAGTTTCATAAATGCCCCATTAAATAGGTATGATGGATCAAATCATTGATCATTGGTGATTAATTTAATCTCCTGCCCTTCCTTCCTCCCTGGAATTGGTGTTAAAAGTTCTAATCCTCTAATCACATGGTGGTTATCCCCGCAACCAGCCCCCATCCTCCAAGAGTCACCTCACTAGCATAAATTCAGGGGTAGCTGAAAGGTGCTTATTATAAATAGCAAAATATATGCTCCTCTTACGTCTATCATTCAGGAAATTCCAAGAGTTTTAGGAGCTCTGTGCCAGGAACCAGGGGCAAAGACTGAATATATATTTTTTGTTATGTAACAGTAACCTTGGAAAATTACTTAATTTCCTATACCTTGATTTCCTTATTTATCTGTATTATCTGACAAGGTAGCTGATTTGATTTAATAAGTTACTATAAGTGTTAAACACAGCTCCTGGCACATAGTAGGTGCCACGGAAAGGTTGGCTATTAAGTTTACAACTGCTGTATTAAAAACTGTTGGTTTATATATATCTTCTTTAAACAGGAGCTTCAAGAGGATAAAGATTAATTCAACATATTGTTGACAAGATAAATTATGCTTATATAAGAGTCTTTTTGCTTGTAAATTTGTTCAATAGAGGAAGTATAAAACCCAAAATATGTGTACTAAGTGATGTGCTTGTGGAAAATTAAGCCTAATTTGCAACTAACTACAAAATATTTTAAAGCATCTTAAAGTAGCTGAAGCACCCTCTATATACTGTAGATAGTAATAATTAGAATAACCCAATTACAAAACTAACATTTATGGAGTCATAATGTACATTATGTACACTACCAGGAGATTTTTATTAGTATTTCTTTATAGATAAACTACTTCAACTCCTTTATATAATTCTATTTTTAAAAACAAGATAGGGATTATCAGATCTATTGTTTAATGATGAAATTGAAATCAATAAGAAACAGAATTACTAGGAAGTGGCAGATGAGTGTGTGATTCAAGATATGCTATCATGTGATTCAAACCTCATATTTTTCATCATTCTATAGTAATTTTCTCATTGTACAAATGTAAAGAATTACTGTGTAAGGGTCAACATTAATGAGGTTGCATTTTTTTCATCTCTTATTCTCAATTAGCTGTGTCTAACTTGCTTAATTGTGCACAGCTTTTTAAATGCTTAACAGGTAAAACATTTTAACTTTAATATTAAGATTTCAGAAATTAGTTCAATTAACTCACAAGTGAGTTTTTAAAATTATGTTAGGTGCTATAACAAAATATATTTGAGTAAGGGAGGAAGAGGAAAGCAAAATACTTAACTACAAGAAGATTACATGAAGCCTTTCAGAAGCACAGCAAACAGAATAAAAACTGGGAATTTATGTTAACTTTCTAAATTAAGTTTCCAGTTTAAAAAATGAAGAAGGAGGAAAATACCTGGCTTCAATGAGTAATAGGACATTTCCATGGAACAAATTTGTTATTCGGTATCAAAATAGGTACGCGCATATTTGTTTCTCCTGAAGGAGCATTAAAATACACCTCACTCAATGTGGAGTCTCCCTGAGTATTTGGGCTGCTTGTGCCATAGTGTCTATGATGGCTGCTCTTAGTCATGCAGAGCTACAGGTGACCTTCCCTAAAGGCGGTGCACAGTATTTTTTCCTCAGAATTTCTCTCAGACACTTTATTGTTTTCTTCCATCCCTGTATCAACCTATTTAACCCCTCAGCAGGACCTGGTGCATATGGATTGACACTAGCAGGGTAGTATCACAGCCTTTCTATCCTGAATGCTTTATTCCTTAGATGCCAGATAAATGTTTAGCACTGGAATTCTGAAGGCTTGAGGAGTGAAAGATGTGACATGGTGACTCTCAGAACAGTTATGAGAATGATAGTTCTCCGCTTTATATCTCCAACTGGAATAATGCTGTTGTGAGAGAAAGAAAAGAGCACTTAGTCAGGTTTGAGAAAGCTTTTCATGCCACAATTCCAGATGTCTCACAGATTGCAGAAGCCTTTCTCCAAGAATTTTATGTGTATTCAGGCTGGGGAGTCCTTGTCTGAATAGCAGGTAAAATTAATTTATTTAATTATAAGAACCACCACTAAGCTATAAACATGTAACAACCAAGTACTTTAATTCTTAGGAAAAAAAAAAAAAAACAGTATGTTGCTTTGATATGATGTGCTAAGCTTTTACTTTATTAGAGGGCTGAAATGCAATAAGCTCTCTACACATGTGGCCTACCAACTTTGGAGGGTGAAATATTTTTTCAGGTATTTACAATTAAAGCAAGTGCACATAAATCTGGAGCAGCTTAAAGACTCCAAGGCAAATCGCATTTTTTCCACTGAACAAAAGAGTTTATCAGTCTCTGTTTTTTAATTATAATTATCACCAGAGAAAAAATTTAAAATGCAGAAAATATAAATTAAAATAAAGATTACTTTAAACCAATTATCTCGCATGTACACACCTATGGTGGGGGAATCACACAGCACATATAACCTTATGACTTTATTTTACTTAAAGTACCTTAATATGATTTGCCTGTGTCCCCACCCAAATCTCATCTTGAATCTTCACATGTTGTGGTGGGCACCCAGTGGGAGGTAATTGAATCATGGGTGCAGGTCTTTCCTGTTCTTTTTTCACAATAGTGAATAAGTCTTGGAAGATCTGATGGTTTTATAAGGGGGAGTTTCCCTGCATAAGCTCTCTCTTTGCCTGCTGTCATCCATGTAAGACGTGACTTGCTCCTCCTTGCCTTCCACCATGATTGTGAGACTTCCCCAACCACATGGAACTGTGAGTTCTCCATTAAACCTCTTTCCTTTGTAAATTGCCCAGTCTTGGGTATGTCTTTATCAGCAGCATGAAAATGAGCTAATACATACTTAATGAGAATTTACAAATATTATTAAATATAACTGGGTCTTAATGAAAGCATAGTATTCTATCACATGAATATTTACCATTATTTAACCATTTTCTTCATTGATGGATCCTAGAGTTGTTTCCAGTTTTTCTATTTTAAATTTAATACTTATTGTTGCAATTGGCATCCTTCTATATAAATCTTGGTTGGATCGCTCATTGCTTTATTAGAAAAAACTTGAAGTAAAATTACTAAAAAAGGATAAAAACATTAAGAAAAGTCTTGAGAAATATTGTCCAAGTTGCCTTCCAGAAAGGTTCTACAAATATACCTTAATGTGACTACCCATGGCATTATCATACCTTTCTCATTCTTTTGCCACTTAGACTTATGGAGATTAAACCTCAGTGTTATATCCCACTTCTTCTCCTATTACTAAAGAGAGGGAAGAGTTTTGCAAATGATCACAATCATTTATACTTATTTCTTGTAGGATGGGAGGCAAGTATTTTTTCCCAGCTGGTTCTTCAATTTTTAATTTCATTCATGAGATTTTTAAGACTTAATATCTACAGTATCAAACAATTGATCTTTTAATTTTTCACTGTCTTTATATTTAAAAAGTATTTTCCCATCTCAAGATTTAGATAAATATATACTTTTTCATATAAATACTTTTTTCTCTACATTATTATGGTCTTACTTTTTGCATTTTACTCTTTAATGCATGTGAATTATTTTGAAGAGGTTGTATATAATTTTGTATTTTCCAAATAGTTAAATACCCATGTCAGTTTTGGTGTTGGCAATATACGCTGAAGTTTAATCCAAGGCTTAACTAGTCTAGACACTTAATCCAATGAGTTAAAAGTACAGGAGAGTCTACCCGAATGTCCTAGAATATTGTGACCAGATGGACAGATAAGCTATTTTAACCCTTCATTAACACAGTTACAATTCTAACATGTCAGCCACAGGGTAGGGGAGAGTTAGCTCCCATTATGATCTAGAGTTCAAGGTTTATGACCTATACTCTCTCAACCCAAAGGCCCATGTTGAATATCTCAGGGATATAACATTGAGACCCCAGAATTTAACACAATTACAATACAACTATCAGAGGCAGGTGAACCAGAGCAACTCCATCTTGAATAGGAGCTGGGTAAAACAAGACTAAAACCTACTAGACTGCTTTTCCAGATGGTTAAGGCATTCTAAGTCACAGGATGAGACAGGAGGTCTGCACAAGATATAGGTCATAAAGACCTTACTGATAAAGCAGGTTGCAGTAAAGCAGTAAAGAAGCCGGCTAAAACCCACCAAAACCAAGATAGCCATGAGAGTGACCTCTGGTTGTCCTCACTACTACACTCCCACCAGTGCCATGACAGTTTACAAATGCCATGGCAACATCAGGAAGTTACCCTAAGTGGTCTAAAAAGGGGAGGCATGAATAACCCACTTGTTGTTTCACATGTAATCAAAAAATAACCATAAAAATGGGCAATCAGCAGGTCATTTTATTCCACGTTCCTAATGAACTTGCTTTCATTTCATGGACTTGCCCTGAATTATTTCTTGTGCAAGATCCAAGAACCCTCTCTTGGGGTCTGGATTGGACCCCTTTCCTGTAACACAACTAGAATAAATAATGTGCCAGAGACATGGTAAACATTCAACAAAAATGAACAAATGAGCTCTTGTTGTTTGCAGACTCATTTATTTTTCTTATTATATATTATAGTGAAGGCACTTTCAAAGGTTATATAGAAAGCCTTTTTTTCTCAGGAGATCTGAAAAACCCTAGTGAAAATATCCCCAAATGTGTAATTACTGCACCTACCCTTGTGGCACTGATTTACTTACTGGTTAAAATGTCCTACCTAATAGTCCTGACTCCAGAGGGAATCGGGTTCTCAGGTATGGCTACTTAGAACCAGAGACAAGATTCTTTCTTATTCCCCTAAATAGAGGGGTCTCTAATACAGTAGGTCTTTTTGCCTACCTTAAGAGAATTATGCTAAATTGGTTCATGTCTGGGTTATTTACTTATTTAAAGACAAAAGTTTAAAATGACTAAGCAATCTTTAATTTTGAGCATATGCTAAAATTATAGGTAATAATAAAGTCCAGCTGCAGAAATACAGAAAGCACCAAAACAATGGAAAAGGAAAACAAAACAGAATACAATAGATTAAATAGGATATAACAGAATTAAAATTGTAAGAATATTTACTAAATCCCTTGGGACATATTTTTTAAGGACATCATGGGTGTTTTAGGTTAACATCTACCCCCCAGAAAATGTCACTCATATGCTTTGTCTCCAGGCACATGCCCAAAATCTATAGGGAATAGACATTTCAAGTACTCAATTTCCCATTACTGAATGTATGGATCTGATATGGTTTGGCTGTGTGCCTACCCAAAGCTCATCTTGAATTATAGCTCCCATAATTCCTACATGTTGTGGGAGGGACCCGGTGGGAGATCATTGAATCATGACCCCCATATTGTTCTCATGGTAGTGAATAACTCTCACAAGATCTGATGCTTTTATAATGGGTTTTCCCTTTCAGTTGGCTCTCATTCTCTCGTCTGCCACCACATAAGACGTGCCTTTTGCTTTCCACCATGATTGTGAGGCCTCCCCAGCCAGATAGGACTGTGAATCCATTAAACTTGTTTTTCTTTATAAATTACCCAGTGTCAGGTATGTCTTTATCAGCAGCATGAAAACGAATTAATACAGAACCTTTCTGCAATATTTATCCATATGTATGTAATTTCAGTTCACAATAAATTTTTCAGGTTTTCAGAATTTGTTTTCATTACTGCCATATAGGTAAAGAAACTAATTTTTTTTGCCCTAAAAATAGGCAAATTTTAAAAGCTTCCATTCTCCATTGAACTTTACTTATCAGGGCAAATATATTAAGAATACATTTTTTTTACACTGTACATTTCCAGTTATAAAGAGTTCCTAAATATGAAAGAGAATCAGTAGTAAGCTCTCATTAAAAAATAAAATGGTGAAAAAGAAAATAAGATTTTATACGATAAAATGGGCAATACATATCCAAGGTTACTGATCCTCAGTTATCTCAACTCTAAAATAAAATGATGTCTTATTAGCTCACCTCACACATTATTAGTAATAATAATAAAATGAAAAAAATCTGTGAAGGTACTCTGGAAATCCTAAAACACACAAATTCTGTCCTGGGAAGAGCATGGCTTAATAAAAACAGCCACAACACCATTTCAAAAATTGCCTTTAAACTAATATACAAAAGCTACAAGGAACTCAAACAAAAACAAGAAAACAACAACCCCATTTTTTAAAAATGAGCAAAGGACATGAACAGACATTTAAAGAAAACACACAAGTAGCCAACAAACATGAAAAAATGTTCATTAAAAAGTGGGCAAAGGATATTAACAGACACTTCTGAAAAGAAGACGTTTATACAGCCAACAAACATGATAAAAAGCTCAAAATCATTAATTATTAGAGAAATGCAAATTAAAACCACAATGAAATACCATCTCACACCAGTCAGAATGGCAATTATTAAAAAGTCAAGAAATTGATGCTGATGAGGCTGTAGAGAAATAGGAACGCTTTTACATTGTTGGTGGGAATGTAAGTTAGTTCAACCATCGTGGAAGACAGTGTAGCAATTCCTCAAAGACCTAGAGGCAGAAATACCATTTAACCCAGCAATCCCATTACTGGATATATACCCAAAGGAATATAAATCGTTCTATTTTAAAGATACATGCATGCATATGCTCACTGCAGCACTACTCACAGTAGCAAAGACATGGAATCAACCCAAATGCCCACTGATGATAGACTGGATAAAGAAAACGTGGTACATATACACCATGGAATACTACGCCAAAGGAATGAGATCATGTCCCTTCCAGGAACATGGATTGAGCTAGAAGCCATCATCCTCACAAACTAACACAGGAACAGAAACCAAATACCACATGTTCTCACTTATAAGTGGGAGCTGAACAATGAGAACACATGGACACAGGACGGGAACAACACACACTGGGGCCTGTTGGTGGGACTTGAAAGGAGGGAGAGCATCAGGATAAAGAACTAATGCTTGTGGAGCTTAATACCTAGGTAATGGATTGTTAGGTGCAGCAAACCACCATGGCACACATTCACCTATGTAACAAACCTGCACGTCCTGCACGTGTATCCCTAGAACTTAAAATTAAATTAAATTAAATTTAAAGAAAAAGAAATTCATCAGAGGGACAAACCATAAGTTCAGAAATCTATATTTTTGGAAGCATAGAAGAAAGATGATGCTTTCTGAATTATTTGTCCCTTAATGACATAAGGATAACTATGTCCTTAATATGGGAGAAACAAAATCTAAAAAAAAAAGAAAAAGAAAAAAATTCCAGAGCATGGGGAACTACTAGCCAATCTGGATGATCCCTCCTAAACAGAAACTCTATTAATAGCTGGTCCAGGAAAAATTTGCTTGTTTCAAAAATGAGTAATTAATCAAAAAGGAACAATCCCCAAATCTGTGTAAGACATTCTACAGAAAGAGGAGAAATGAAAGAAGAAGAAATGGCTGACCAATAAAATGCATTAGAAAATGTGACCTTGGATTCACCACGAATGTTAAAAATCGTATGCTGCAATCAAGTCTGTGACATATGAGCACAAAGCAGGGTTGCAGGAGTGCAGAGGAGATATGTCAAGACCACAGAAAGAAATAAAATGTAAGCTGGCAAAATTCAGGGAAAAGTGAAATAGAAATATAAAAATGTATCGAATTAAGGTAAAATCAGGAGAAACATTGGAACATTGCTCAACATAAACCAGGGAATAGGGAATATTTAAAAACAATAAAATGGTAAGACGAATTTGAGAAAAAACTTCTCATTTCCATTAATAGCAGGCTCAATTCTTCAAATCGACTCTCCCATTAAAAATATCTAAGCATATCTAAAAGAAAAAATAAAACAAAAAAATAAAATATTGACAATCTTTGGCTTGGCATGGCCACTTATGCCTGTAATCCCAGCACTTTGGGA